>NW_022639518.1:197679-197764 GCF_010583005.1 Odontomachus brunneus | reverse complement strand
CATACAAACTGAAGCCGAGAGACGTCGAACGGCGTCTTGTCACGTGTGAATAGCTGCTTCGACGACAAAAAAGGAAAGGTTTCTT
>NW_022639518.1:186004-197669 GCF_010583005.1 Odontomachus brunneus | reverse complement strand
TTTTCTATCCATTAAAAAAAAGCATTAAATTTGAACAATTAGATCTCGAGATATAGGTTTTCAAAGTTGTTCGGGTTACGCTAACCCAATGTGTACTTCCCGTGACTTTTTTATAGTATGTACCATGAAGGTTAATTAGCTCTCAAGTAATACAAGATACTCCAGAATCACCTTAGAGCCATTCTAGACATCTAGTGTCCTAGCATGTCCTCAGCCATTTTATACTATTAGAACTATTTTTATTTATTCATTTCCATCTCTCTGTACATATTCAAATGGAAGGGATTACTATTGTAACAATAATTTCTATTAATCAAACAGTGTACCACTTCACTTTACTATAAAAGTAGACTCAATACTACAAGTTGTGCAAATTACGTTTGGTGATCATCGTTCTTATTAGGTCTATAAATATGAAACCGGAATTTGCCAATAGATGGCCCTAGCTGTCAATGTAGTTACCGTCAATCCGCGTCATTGGCGCCATTTCCTTGTTGACATCTCTGACAAAAATTTTCAACTTACAACAATACAAGTTTCATACAACAGCATAGTTTGTAATAGCGTTGAACATGTCGAATTTTGTGCCTGGAAACTACGATTTGCAGACAGCATTAATTTTCTGTTACCATTTGAAGAAAACTGCTGCAGAATCGCATCGAATGCTTGTCGAAGCTTACGGAGAGCATGCTCTTGGTAAATCACAGTGCTTTGAGTGGTTTAAAAAATTCAAAAGTGGCGATTTTAACGTGAAAAACGAAGAACGTGAAAGACCGAAAAAGTTTGAAGACAGCGAATTGCAAGCATTGTTGGATGAGGATGACACTCAAACGCAACAACAACTCGCGGATCAATTAAATGTGTCACGAGAAGCCGTCTCCATATGTTTGAAAGCCATGGGAAAGATCCAGAAGATGGGAAAATGGGTTCTACATAAACTGAATGAAAGACAGCAGGAAAACTGAAAAACCACTTGCGAAATGCTGCTCGCCAGGTACAAAAGAAAATTATTTCTCCATCGAATTGTGACTGGCGATAAAAAGTGGATATATTTTGAGAATCCTAAACATAAAAGATCATGGGTAACTCCAGGCGAACTATCGACATCGACTGCAAGGCCAAATCACTATGGACGGAAGACAATGCTCTGTGTTTGGTGGGATCAGAAGGGTGTGATCTGTTATGAGCTACTAAAACTTGGCCAAACCGTTAATACTAAACTCCACCGACAACAAATGATCGATTTGAATCAAGCTTTGCGTGAAAAACGACCAGAATATAAAAAAAGGCAACACAAAGTGATTTTGTTTCATGATAATGCACCATCACACACAGCAAAACTGGTCAAGGAAACGATTGAGGTGTTTAGTTGGGAAATACTTTCGCATGCGGCTTACTCACTAGATTTGGCTCCGTCCGATTACTATTTATTTGCATCGATAGGACACGCACTTGCTAAGCAGCGCTTTACTTACGAAAATGTACGAAAATGGCTCGATGACTGGTTTGCCTCAAAAGAGCAACAGTTTTTTTGGCGTGGCATCCACAAATTGTCAGACAGGTGGGAAAAATGTATAGCTAGCGATAGGCAATACTTTGAATAAAATATTTTTTATTATTTTCATACAATAAACGTGTATTTTCTATACAAAAATTCCGGTTTTATATTTACTTACCTGGTATATACAGGATGTCTCAGACCTCCACGATCACGCTTTGTAAGAACGGATTGAGGTGAGCAAGAAAGTCCTGTGCCGTTTTACGATATTCTCAAAAGTTTTCGAGAAATTAATTATTTTGTCTCAGCTAACCAGCGCACAAGAAGTGGCAGCGAAAAGAAAAATGTCTTCGTTCGACATGCGATCGTGACACTCGCGAATCTGTTCTACGTTCTTACAAAGTGTAATCATAGAGGTCTGAGACATCCTATATATTAATGCATCATGTATTATGTACAAAAAAGACACGAGAAAATGGTAGCCATCTAGCAAATAATCCGATACCTAGATATAACAATGCTATATAAAATAAATACAAATGAATGCTGTAACCTAGATTTGAGGCTTTCACGGCCATTGATACAATGTCTAGATATAGTTTCCGAAATGGAGCCGTGTCTTGAATCAGCAATAACCGACTTTCGCAAACGTTGCAGTTTGCATCATCAGGGCTGAGAACTCTGATACTGAGCTCCCTTGGGTAAAGGTAGTCCTTATATGCCCCCCTCCCCCCCTTCGTGTACATGGTGTTTAGGGAGTAGGGGACGAGGCTTAAATCCAGCCAATCAGCGTATTTTAATTGATCAGCTGCTCAATTAAAAAACCGGGAGGACAGTATGCCAAATAGAGTTTACTTGCATACCTTTGTCTCGGTTGAGGTTGTTGGGATGTTTCAAAATTTCTAGACCTTCACGATGTTTTCTGGCAAAATAACTCTGTGAGGGAGCCAATCTGGTGGCTTTTTCATATTGTACGGAGTGTCCAGTCTCCATCCAGTGTTCAGCTAGGGCTGATTGAGTAAAGTGACCATACTTGGTACATCGCTGGTGTTCCTTGATTCGCGTACTGATCTTCCTCCCGGTTTCTCCTATATAAACTTTACCACAAGAGCAAGGGATCTTATATACACCTGATGTTTCTAGGCATGATTTCTGATCCTTCGGATTTGGGAGTAAATGGGAGAGCTTCCTATGAGGTTTGAAGATTACTTTGATTTTGTATTTACCCAAAATCCTGCTGATAGGTTCTGTTATGCCCTGGAGATATGGAAGGACAGCCGTTTTTCTCTTTTCTCTCTCTTCATCTAGTGTGTCAGTGTTTGATGAAGAGAGTGATGAAGAGAGATGAGAGAGAAGTCAGTTGTTAGATTCGATGCTCGTCCCCGACGAGCTATCCGATCGGGCTGAAACCCAAGATACAGGCCGGCCCGGGAAGGCCGACCGTCACACAACAAAAGACTAATTACCGTACTACAAAGATTGCGGTAATGCAATTCAAAACTCCAATCCGACAAATGTGAATTTTTGCGCAAAGAAGTGACATACTTAGGACATATATAACTTCAGAAAATGGAATTTTATCGGAACCTTATAAATTAGAGGCGGTAACAAAGTTCCCGACCCCAACAAAAACAAAACATATTCAATCTTTTATAGGGTTAGCGGGATACTACCGAAGATTTATACGAAATTTTTCTAAAATTGCGCGACTTTTAACAAAGGAGAGAGCGAAATTTGAATGGAATCAAAAGCAACAATTAGCTTTTAAAACAATAAAAGAGAAACTAACGACCGCACCAGTACTAAAATACCTGGATCTCAATGAAGAATTCGTAATCGCCACAGACGCATCCAATTATGCTGTCGAAGCAATTCTATCACAAGGAAAGGAGGTCAAGGTCAGCCTATACTTACGCGAGTAGAATATTATCGCGAGCCGAACAAAATTATAAGACGACGGAAAAAGAACTAGCTATAATATGGGTAGTGAAACATCTTAGATCATATCATATGTTTACGGAATAAAAATCAAAATAGTAACCGATTATAAACCATTAATATGGCTATTTAATGTCACTGATCCAAGATCAAAATTAATACGTTGGCGTCTAAAACTTGAAGAATATGATTACGAAATCATATATAAATCAGGAAAGATCAATATAAACGCGGACGTGTTAAATAGAAATATACCATTATCAGTACTAATTGTAAATACAGAAACTTCGGAGGAAGAATGGACACCCAGGAAGGAAGAGGATAAGGAAGACACAAAAAGTAATATCCGAAAATATTCAGAAGAAGAGAAGAAACAAGTACTTCCTGAATTTCGAAACGCCGTTGGGAGGTCATCACGGAATCCAAAGGACTTTAAAGAGATTACGGTTAAATCATAACTGGAAAAACATTACTGCCGAAATGACGAAATATATAAATAAGTGTGACCTATGCCAAAAAAATAAATTAACACAAAGAAATAAATCTACAATGATAATAATAGACACACCGAAAGAACCATTTGAAAAATATGCATTAGATATTGTAGGCCCTGACACTAACACAAAAAGGAAATAAATATTTACCATTCCAAAATAACTTAACTAAACTCAGCAAAGCAATACCCATGCCAAATTAAGAAGCATCTACTATGGCAAAAGAATTCGTCGAAAAAATCGTATTAGAATACGGAATCCACGACAAAATTAACAGACTAACAGACCAAGGGACAAATTTTCTAAGTAATATCTTTAAAACAATCTGTAAATTATTAAAAGTTGAAAAAATACATACAACAGCGTACCACCCACAAAGCAACAATGCCCTGGAACACTCATACATCATCACTACATTTATTGAAAATTTACGACATTATATAAATAAAAACCAGACAAATTGGGATAATTGGATATCATGCGCCATTTTTATATACAACACGACACCTTATTCTAACACCGGTTACACTCCATTCAAACTAGTATTTGAACACCGAGCAAGCATATCTTCCGCCCTACTCCAATCTCTGAAGATTACGTACAACATGGATGATTACGTGAAAGGAAGGAAACAATGGTTAAGGGCGACACCATAAATTAGCGCGACACCACATTAAGAAAGAAAAACAAAAAAATAAAAACATTGTGACGAAAAACAAAACACATCAGCTATAAAATAAGAGATCGAGTATTAATATATGATAAAACAATACGAAGAAGTCGATCTGAAAACTCGATTCGCTGTGGATAAGATCCTACGAAATGATGAAGAAACATCCTAAACAAAATTACACAATAAAACGCGGCCGAAGTATGTTACGTACACACGTGAATCAATTAAAATTATACATAGAATATAAGAGGTCTATCTAACCACATTTAATGACAACCACCTAAAAAAAACCAACATATTTACAGGATGCGTCGTACATAAAACTAACATCTCACTAAGAGAATCACCTTATATTATCACCGAATTTACGCATACACCTGTCGTGTATTATGATACACAAGGAAACCTGCATCAAGTAGCCTCTACGTGGAAGACGTCATCAAGATGAATATACAGACGATAGACATTCGACGTAACCAAATACAAGGATATCTTAACAGCGCAGAGAAAATTTGTAATCAACAAAACAAGACAAGCACTGTATGGAAAATGTGTAATAACTCACGTAAAATTGTAAAAAAATAAGATCGCATACATAACTTAACGGAACAAATTCATAGCATATGGAAAACCCCAACAAACGCAAAACGAGAACTAGTGGACGGAATGGGGTCATTAGCCAAATCACTTTTCGGTGTAATGGACACAAACAATAAAAAGGCAATAAATGAACAGTTAAATTTATTAGAAAATAAGCAAGAAATTTTGCTATACTTGGTAACAGACCAACTAAAAATTATAAATGCAACAATGAATCATCTAATAAACCTAGAAATACCTTAGATACAAATAAAAAAATAATATGGAACAGTATAACACAACTTTATGTGGGCGAAACCGGACTGACACTAGAACAACAAATAGACGAACATTTACCATACTCAACGCTTTACTTAATGGCTTAATACGTGACCAAGATGACATAATTAACTATCTAGATAGCATAAAGCGAGGAAACTTACCAATCAAACTAACACCGATAGATATCCCAAAAAATATCAATCCATATACCAAAAGATACACACTTCCCGTTCATGCCTATAAAATAAAATTGGCTAGAAATCGAGAAATTACTTATAACTAGTGCATAATATAGACATAAAAATATTTTCACTATTTTAAACTTACTTCTCATAATTTACCTTGCATATGAGGTAATACATATACATTCTTTTCCTGTATATAGTCATGATAACATTTTTACGTTAACATATATTATTTACCAAAATCGCAATTAACCAAAAAACAAATGCTTATTTGACATTGCACGAAAATGAACTAGCGGATTATATAAAATTTAATAATCAGTATACTTGCTCACAAAAAACGCAATATACCGAATTAATACGGAATCACCTTGTAAAATCTAAATGTATACAACATTAAAAAAAACAAAATACTGTCATACGAAGTACATATTAGCTAATCATACATTTATAATTGCACTAAAACAAAAAATGGTTATATTCCACCTGTAACGAACAAACCATTCACGTTCAATATCCAGAAAAAATATTTTACGAAAAAATCAACAAAATAAGAAATGTGAACATTAAAGATCAGTGTAAGTTATCAATTAAAAATATTATTTTACAAGCATAAAGGATAATAAAGAGTAATTTAATACAATTTATATACCAAAATACAACGTAACACTTGAGCAAGAATACATAAACAAAACAAGAATACATAAATCAAAAATAAAAATAAAATACAATCGAAATTGTAAAAGATAGTTAAAAATCCGCCAGAGTTAACGGAACTGAGCAATAAGATAACGCAAACATATCAATTTGGAAAATAGCTCTAACTTCTTGACAAACTATAAGAACATAATCTGTATAACAGCACCGAGTGGAATAATCATGATAATAGTAATTGTAATTCTAATTTTCCTAGTAAGAAAAATAAAAAAAGGAAGAAACCCTCCAATTATAATAGGATATAATATCGGACGAAACATAAGAACATGTTCCAAATCAATAATACTCACAATTCCTGCATTAATACGCAGACATAGCCTATACGCATAGTTATAATTATATTTATAAACGGAAAAAACAAAATTGTAACCAAGCGAAAAATGTAAATAAAATTAAAGAATGAAATAGGTATAGCATATTACATGATTATAATCAGCACTGTAAACGGGAAAAATAATGATTATACTAAGAACAAAAATAAGCGCAACTCGAGATAAAAGGCGAAAATGTCGTTAAGAACACTCTGTTTTCTTTTCTCAGCGAGAGGAGGATGTTATAATCGTAAAATAAAATATTATTTTATGCGCTTCACGAAGAACCGTTCCGACCGCGCTACAACCCGGCAATGGATGTGCAACTAAGCAATAAGCATCACCTTGCACATTCCGTGCCTCGGCCTTGAGCTGACACGTGCCCGGTCAATCCAAAATTCAGCAACTTCCTTGTTGCTAAGCCACCTCCTCAGATAAGATCTAACAGCTATTATAAAACAATCGGAGAAGACCGGCGGAATTCTTCTTCCGGTCTTTCACCCGCGATTTTCACACCTGTCGTGTATACCGCGCTTTATTAAAAAATCGGGAGTTTAACAAATAAGTCAATACTTGTTACAATAAAGTCTTTACTAAAAAAAATAAAGTTTTTACTAAAAACGCGACTATCATTTCCACTCTAATCCGCCACACACTCTGCCGCGCTCGCAGCACCGAATTCAAAATTCTTTTCCTCGTGCTCGACGCCATGGGCACGACACACTTATCTATAGCCCGTCGCCTATAACTCTGTCATCTCGATTTCTCCAAAATTTAATTGCGACAATTTTCTAGTGTTATATATGGATAGATTTGGTATTCAATACTTTTTATTTGTATGCTAACAAGAACTTAAAAATTTGTATAGCTAATGAGTGGGGGAAGAAGGGTTCAAAAATTCTTTATATTTGTAAAATCTGAATATACCGTTGCAAAGGGTCTAAATACTCTACAACTTTTACATAAACCATTTATTTCATATGTTTTGTATTTTATAAAATATTCGTTGAAAATAAAAATGTCATGTTTTTTCGAAAGGTGGTTCACCCTGTAAATCGTAATTTAGCAAGAACAAAAAATAGTTTTATGTTACAGATAAACTACTCGCACACAATGTTTCAGAATTTTCTGAATTTCCGAGTTGTCTATGTTCCCTTGTTAAATTAAATCTAAATGAGCGAAACTGATGAAGTCGGTACTAACACCAAAACATTTACTCAATGTCCAACAGGACCGATTGTAAATTCATACATTGAGATACATTGAGATAATAAAAAAACTATCTTCTACTGATATTGTTCATGTCTAGACAAATGTTCCTAGACAATTCCAGTAATTAATTCTAAAAGGAAACGGAAAAGGAAATTAATTCTAAAATATTTATCAATTAAAGAGATTCTGATCAGATACCACAGGAACGAAATGGTTGTGCTCGTCCTAATAGGGTTAGAGTTAAATGATTATCAGTAATTATATGGTATACGTATCTTGACACGTCGTCAAGATTTTCTTATTTTATCATTATTTCGCAGAAAATACGTGATTTTCTCGATGGAGCAAAAAATGGAGCTGTTGTAATATCATTAGGAACTAATGTGGCATGGAAATCTGTTGATTTGGATAAATTTAAGGCTGTTGTACTCGCTTTGTCAAAACTAAAACAACGAGTGCTTTGGAAACTAAAAATTAAAATGTCATTTGAGTTGCCTGATAATATAATGGTCGTGAAGTGGATTCCTCAAGGCGATGTGTTGAGTATGTTAATTCATTTGAAATTACTAGAAATATAAGATTGATATACAATTATATCTTCTTTTAACAATTATTTTACATCAGTTGTTCATTATTTTTATTTAGATTATTTTTATATACATTAAGGGTGATACTTATAATTCAAGAGATCCTATAATATATTGTCTATAAAATCATCTCTTATGTTCATTAAATTAATGACACGGTCCTCATAGTATCTAAAAATGAATTTAAAATATTCCTAAATGTAGGATTGGATTGTGAATACTGCCTTAAATATATTTTTATGTTTATCTAGCTCATAAGAATGTAAAAGCAGTTTGGACACATGGTGGTCTTCTCAGTACGCAAGAAGCCATCTGGCAAGGTGTACCAATAATCGGAATGCCTTTCTTTATGGATCAAAGACCTAATGTGGAAATACTGGTAGCTAAAGGTGTTTGTGTACACTTGGACTTTGAAACGTTATCCACGCAAACTATCTTAGATGCTTTTAATAAAGTACTTTATAATGAAAGGTAAGATAGTTTAATGCATTCGTATTCAGTAAATATCAAATGTATATCATAATAACATAATATAATCAATATTATAACTTTTCACTCAACAATATATGGCTCTTGTTACATATATATATGTAACATTATATTTATAATATTGAGTGAAAAATTATAATATTAATATATTATTAGTGTTTATTAAGTATTAGTTTTAATAATGTAAAACATGTTAATGTAATCCCTTGAAACATAGATATATAACTATCTTATCGTATTATTGGGTTGTCGGAAAAATCATGACGTATTTTTTCTTTTTTTCAAAGCTCATTTGTTTATATTGGATAAATATAAAGGACAAAGATCAATCAATGATATATTGCCCGTTTTGTTCGACAACCTTTTGCCTTTATAATTCCTCGTTTATAGAAGGACTTGTCTTTATCGGTGAAAAATTGAACAAGGTACTGATTTACAGACTTATCTGAATTAAAGGTTATATCATGCAAAGAGTTTTGAAGATAGCGAAACAAGTGGAAGTCTGACGACGCAAGGTCAGGCGAGTATGGTGGGTGTGGCAACACATCCCATCCAAGCTCCAATAATTTTTGACGTAATCAAACTTGTGTGTGGTCTCGCGTTGTCGTGATGGAACATAACTCTTTTACAATTAACGAGCTCTGGACGTTTCTGGATGATAGATTCGTTCAAACTGCCCAATTGCCGACAATACATATTCGAATTGGTTGTTCCGAATTTGGTTCCTTGGTAAGAGCTCAAAAAACACGACACCTTTAAAATTCTACCGCACTGAGAGCGTAACCTTCCTCTGATGAATGTTTGCTTTCGATATCGTTTGAGGCAAATCATCACGTCGGGACCAAGACCGTTTGCGCACCACATTGTTGTAAACAATTCACTTCTCATCACCAGTTATCAGTCGTTTCAAAAAAGGATCGTTTTCCTCACGTTTAGTGAGCATATCGCAGATGTTTATACGCGCCGTCAAATTAACTTCTTTGAGTTCATGAAGAACCCAAATATCGAGCTTGCTTACGTATCCCAGCTTCTTTAGATAGTCGTGAACGCTTGAATGATGGATGTTCCTGCAATCTCTCATGTCGTGTAACGTGGGTTTGACTCGATCAATGTCTTTATTTTGTCGTCATCAACCTCGATAAGCGTCTCTGACCGAGGAGCATCTTTGAGATCAAAATCACCAGCACGGAATTTCGTGAACCATCGTTGGCACTGACGTATTTGTACAGCATTGCCCGTAAACTTTACACAACTTTTCACAAGCTTGACACGCGTTCTTCCCTTTACGGAAATAAAATAGTAATATATGGCGAAAATGCACAGTTTGGTCTTCCATCTTCAACTTGTTACAAAATTCCAAAACTCAACCTAATCGCTCAATTTTTTTTTTAAATAAAGCTAGAACTGTCAGCTGTCAAATGACATAGCAATAACATAAATGCGAATGACTCTAGTACTTCCAAAAAGAACTAGCGCCATCTGTTGCAAAAATGCGTCATGACTTTTCCGACAACCCAATAACATTCCAAGAATATCCCAAAATATTCCGGAATGTTCATAGAATGTACAAGGAATATTCAAATATGCGTAAAAAGTTTCATTTTTTTACAAAGATCCGGTGAATTGGTTAAAATAAAAAACCAGTCAGCGTTTGCTGACTTTACTTGAAATTTAAGATTACTTGATTTTAATTGTTATATCACACTTAAAAATTCTCACTAACACTGGGACTTGAACTTAAAGCTGAGAATTATAAGCCTATTGCTTTAGACACTACACCACTTCTTCGATGTAAACGTCATATTTTGTCCGTACAAGGTGACTGGAAACAATTGCATTCTCGTATTTATAAACTCGTCAGTTTTCTCAAATAATGTAAGAATATCTTATGCTTTGTACGATTAATGTTTCGTTCTTCTCGTGCTTATTTTTAAAGTTTTTCGTATTTGTAAAGTTTATATTGCACTTAGGTCAAGTTCGCGTGCGTGAACGCAATCGACTATTTCACCCTTATATGTTATGTTATAATCATATCCAATTAAGTTAAAATAATTTATTTACTATTGTGTACAATCACATTGACGCAAGCATTGAAAATTTACAA
The DNA here is from genome assembly GCF_010583005.1 of Odontomachus brunneus. Classification (NCBI taxonomy): domain Eukaryota; kingdom Metazoa; phylum Arthropoda; class Insecta; order Hymenoptera; family Formicidae; genus Odontomachus; species Odontomachus brunneus. The sequence continues at coordinate 186,600 of NW_022639518.1, read as the reverse complement.
ACTAAGATGTATGAATATTGTTACATGTGTATTGCCCAACGTCTGTGTCTGACGGTGAATTGTGCCGCCCCTGCCTACTTTCTGTATCTGGGCTATGAGTGGCTAACTATTTCTCTTTATACTAGCAACTAAGCCTCAGATAACATTTTGCAAGAGGAAAAATAGTCTTAGATTTTGCTCAAAAATACGAGAATATTAACCGCGATTGTTTCCGATTACCCTGTATATGTTTCAATTAACGCAGCAATATAATTTTTATATAATATGATTTATAATATGATTATATGAATATGATTTAATTTTAATAAACATTATATTTTTTGTACTTTTATTGTTAATTTAAACCTTAACTAGTGGGGTGAGGTCTGCGAAACATCGCACATTTAATTTCTATCTTAAAATTTTTATAGTAAAATTTTTTGTATTGCTGTTATTAAATAGACAAAGTCATAAGAAATTATAAAATTCAAATGATTATAAAAGAGCACAATTAAAAAAAGAGAAAAAGTTCATCTTACCACATAAAATTTAATTTAATTTAATTTAAATAATTAAATTTATATATAAACATATAAATCATCGCTTATTATAAGGGG
>NW_022639518.1:181910-185994 GCF_010583005.1 Odontomachus brunneus | reverse complement strand
ACGACACCTTTAAAATTCTACCGCACTGAGAGCGTAACCTTCCTCTGATGAATGTTTGCTTTCGATATCGTTTGAGGCAAATCATCACGTCGGGACCAAGACCGTTTGCGCACCACATTGTTGTAAACAATTCACTTCTCATCACCAGTTATCAGTCGTTTCAAAAAAGGATCGTTTTCCTCACGTTTAGTGAGCATATCGCAGATGTTTATACGCGCCGTCAAATTAACTTCTTTGAGTTCATGAAGAACCCAAATATCGAGCTTGCTTACGTATCCCAGCTTCTTTAGATAGTCGTGAACGCTTGAATGATGGATGTTCCTGCAATCTCTCATGTCGTGTAACGTGGGTTTGACTCGATCAATGTCTTTATTTTGTCGTCATCAACCTCGATAAGCGTCTCTGACCGAGGAGCATCTTTGAGATCAAAATCACCAGCACGGAATTTCGTGAACCATCGTTGGCACTGACGTATTTGTACAGCATTGCCCGTAAACTTTACACAACTTTTCACAAGCTTGACACGCGTTCTTCCCTTTACGGAAATAAAATAGTAATATATGGCGAAAATGCACAGTTTGGTCTTCCATCTTCAACTTGTTACAAAATTCCAAAACTCAACCTAATCGCTCAATTTTTTTTTTAAATAAAGCTAGAACTGTCAGCTGTCAAATGACATAGCAATAACATAAATGCGAATGACTCTAGTACTTCCAAAAAGAACTAGCGCCATCTGTTGCAAAAATGCGTCATGACTTTTCCGACAACCCAATAACATTCCAAGAATATCCCAAAATATTCCGGAATATTCATAGAATGTACAAGGAATATTCAAATATGCGTAAAAAGTTTCATTTTTTTACAAAGATCCGGTAAATTAGTTAAAATAAAAAACCAGTCAGCGTTTGCTGACTTTACTTGAAATTTAAGATTACTTGATTTTAATTGTTATATCACACTTAAAAATTCTCACTAACACTGGGACTTGAACTTAAAGCTGAGAATTATAAGCCTATTGCTTTAGACACTACACCACTTCTTCGATGTAAACGTCATATTTTGTCCGTACAAGGTGACTGGAAACAATTGCATTCTCGTATTTATAAACTCGTCAGTTTTCTCAAATAATGTAAGAATATCTTATGCTTTGTACGATTAATGTTTCGTTCTTCTCGTGCTTATTTTTAAAGTTTTTCGTATTTGTAAAGTTTATATTGCACTTAGGTCAAGTTCGCGTGCGTGAACGCAATCGACTATTTCACCCTTATATGTTATGTTATAATCATATCCAATTAAGTTAAAATAATTTATTTACTATTGTGTACAATCACATTGACGCAAGCATTGAAAATTTACAAACTAAGATGTATGAATATTGTTACATGTGTATTGCCCAACGTCTGTGTCTGACGGTGAATTGTGCCGCCCCTGCCTACTTTCTGTATCTGGGCTATGAGTGGCTAACTATTTCTCTTTATACTAGCAACTAAGCCTCAGATAACATTTTGCAAGAGGAAAAATAGTCTTAGATTTTGCTCAAAAATACGAGAATATTAACCGCGATTGTTTCCGATTACCCTGTATATGTTTCAATTAACGCAGCAATATAATTTTTATATAATATGATTTATAATATGATTATATGAATATGATTTAATTTTAATAAACATTATATTTTTTGTACTTTTATTGTTAATTTAAACCTTAACTAGTGGGGTGAGGTCTGCGAAACATCGCACATTTAATTTCTATCTTAAAATTTTTATAGTAAAATTTTTTGTATTGCTGTTATTAAATAGACAAAGTCATAAGAAATTATAAAATTCAAATGATTATAAAAGAGCACAATTAAAAAAAGAGAAAAAGTTCATCTTACCACATAAAATTTAATTTAATTTAATTTAAATAATTAAATTTATATATAAACATATAAATCATCGCTTATTATAAGGGGTATCTGTCTAATGTAACCATACCATATAATAAATGAAATTAGCTAATAATAGTAATTTTTCACGAATATCTTTTTTTGTCAGAATATCTTAAGTAATGATTTGCCAAATATTCATTATAATAAATTTCTGAGGAATACTTTAGAATAAATTAAACTCGGGTAATTCTTCGAATATTAATTTTTTTTAATGCTTTAGATGTTCTTTAAAATTCTCTATGAACTTCCCCAGCAAACACAATATTATATGTAACATACATGTTAGTTGTAATTTCCTACTCAACAATATAACTGTTATATAACATGCGTGTTATATAATAATTATATTGTTGAGTATTACATTGTTGTAAATTACAATTAACATGTACGTTAATGTAACATTGTATTTGCTGGGTCTATTTATCTCTGTGCTATTTGTGTTGAATATTCCTTATTGTACATATAAATAGTATTCATAGAATATTCTGAATATTCTACAATTATTTGAACATTCTGTGAACTTTTTTAACTCTCCGGTATATACGGAATTTCTGGAATACAAACAAAATATTCCAGGAATATCTAACGTTTACTGGGAATCCACGAAATATCGACATTGATGCAACGTTTACATGCTTTCGATAAATTGAAGTATCTCATCCTCGAAATATCAACGTAAATTCCATTGTTTTACTAAGAAAATCTTCAATGAAACAAATAAAATCTATGTTGATATTTCGACGATAAAGTATTTTGATTTGATGATAAAACAAGATATCATATAAACACAGAGAAAAATATTTTTTTAAATTTAACTACACTTACCACTTCCTCAATCAATATAAACGTCTTATATTTTGTCTATATGTTGCAATTAACGCAGAAATATAATTTTTTTATAATATGATTTAATTGTAATAACAATTATATTTTTCGTATTTTTATTGTTAATTTAAACCTTAATTAGTGAGGTGAGGTCTACGAAACACCGCACATTCAGTTTCGGTCTTAAAATTTCTATAGTAAAAGTCTTTTTTGCTCTTATTAAATAGAAAAAGTCATAAAATTATAAAATAACGTGTAAATGTTGAAATATAATATTGGCAATAGATTACCATTTATTCAGAGATCAATATTAATATTGTATTAGGAAATACTGGCCAATGTAAATACTGGCCAATGTAATTACATCCAATGTAAACGCAATATCGTGTAATTGTTGAAATATAACATTAGTGGTTCATTAGCCTTCATTCTATTAGTAATATTCATATTAGTAATATTCATATTATATTAGGAAATATTGGCCAATGCACTTTCAATGTAAATGCATTATTTATTTATTGACGTGTTATATTGGCAATTAACATTACATTAATTAGATTAACATTTATTCTGAGATCAATATTAATTTTATATTGGGAAATATTGGCCAACGTATTTTCAACGAAAATCCAATATTATATAAACATTTGACGTACAATATTAGTTATATATTTGTAATTATTTCATGCCTAATATTGGTTTAACATTGAGGAATTTGGCCAATGTAAATGCAATACCATATTATTATTGACACGTAATATTGGCAATAAATTAGCATTTAATCTGTAATCAATATTGATATTATATTGGCAAATATTGGCCATTGTATTGCCTGCATAAACACAATATCATGCAATTGTTGAAACATAACATTGGCCGTATGTTGGTCTTCATTCTATATGTAATATTCATATTACATTAGGAAATATTGGCCAATGCATTTTTAATGTAAATGCAATAATGCGTATTTATTGATAATATTGGCAATAGATTAATATTTATTCTAAGATCAATATTAAAAAATTTTATATCGGAAAATATTGGTCAACGTATTTCCAATGTAAATCCAATATTATATAAATATTTAACGTACAATATTAGTAATATTAGGACCTTAACTTAGTTTCCGCCCAAAAAATACTGAGAAAAAGCATTTATTGTAAAAAATTTATTTAAATTATTTCAATGAAAGTATTTTCCATCACTTTCTACAACTTTTTGCCATCTTTCTGGCAACTGGGCGATACCATCTCGATAAAACGATGTTTGTTTCGAAGCAATCCATTCGTCCACCCATTCTCGCACTTCTTCAACATTTCGGAAGCGTGT
>NW_022639518.1:177494-180882 GCF_010583005.1 Odontomachus brunneus | reverse complement strand
CGACGGCGGAGTGACTACAGTCGCCAATCGACGAACAGTAATCTGCCAGGAGCGGAGTAGAGTCGAATGTCGATGACACGTATCCGTGTAACGACGGCGGAGTAACTACAGTCGCCAATCGACGAACAGTAATCTGCCAGGAGCGGAATAGAGTCGGTCTCTCTTAGAGCGGATGATCGGAATCGGATTCTCCTTCGAGAGCGGTAGATCGGTTCTGATTCTCTTTCGAGAGCGGACGATCGAATCTCTCGATTACGATTACGCGGCGTTTTATATATCTCGAATCTCGCTTGATTCGCTATTTACCGCGGTTGCTCGGCGGTCGCGCTATTTACAGTATTAGAGGACGCTCTGTCCTCTTGCGCTCTTGATTCGCGATGTTCTGCGGTTATATTATTTTTTAGTAACGACTAATTACGTGTCGTTACAAGGTCAAAATGGTGTTGATCAGTGTAATTAAATTAATCGGATTTGAACAATATTAATAAGTAATTTAGACAATTTTATGCAACTAAAACAATATTTTTCACTGTATTAATGATTAAAACCGAGAAAGGAAATGGGATTTTGAATTCAAATAAATTTATAAGCGAAAATAAAGCATCACGCACACGCACGTACATACGCGCGCGCGTGCGCGATAAGACGCAAACAGCATGAGATAAAATCGAAATTTTATTGAAGAGAAATTGTTTACACTCTTGCCTCAACTTTGCTTTTTTAAATGATATATACAGAATGTTTCAATACTTTCATTTATAACTATAAATAAAAATATAAAATAAATCGATTTCTCTGTTCGGAAAAAAAATATTTATGTAATTGTATGAAATTATATCATATTGTATGAAATTATTTCACATCATGTCCAATTTGATATCACTTGATCATATTATGTATGAATTTTGCATGCGACTTGATATGAATATATTTAACAACACAGGTAGATAAAAACATTATTTATGTTCAGATCTGGATGTATCTGAGAAGCCGAAAAATAGGTCTACGTTTTATGCAGTCAGATATGTATATTATTGGATATGCACATATATGATCACTCTATATTCATATATATAATTGAATCAGATGTTATCTGATTCGATATAATTTGATTTACTTCAACAAATTAGATACCTTTTAGAAGTAACTCAGATAACTACACCTGAACGAGTACCCGACAAAAACAGGTACGTGGAATCCCTATCACGTGAATCATCGACGTCGACATCTACGTAAAACATCGAGTGGATTATCCGCTCAAAAACTGTACTAGAATCCACATGGAAACACGAGTAAACGCTAGATATTCCTGGAATATTTATAAAATGTTCCTAAAATTCAAAACTATTGGGTTGTCGGAAAAGTCATGACATATTTTTTCTATGTTTTTCATTTATTTATATAAAGAACAAAGATCAATCAATGCCCGCAATCATATATTGCCTGTTTTGTTCGATAACCTTTTGTCATCTCTCAGTGAGCTTCATAATTCCTCGTTCATAGAAGGACCTGTCTTTATCGGTGAAAAATTGAACAAGATGCTGATTTACAGCCTCATCTGAATTGAACGTTATACCACGCAAGGAGTTTTAAAGAGAGCGAAACAAGTGGAAGTCTGACGGCGCAAGGTCAGGCGAGTATATTGAGTGTGGCAACACATCCCATCCAAGCTCCAATAATTTTTGACAGGTGATCAAACTTGTGTGTGATCTCGCGTTGTCGTGATGGAATATAACTTCTTTACGATTAACGAGCTCTGGACGTTTCTGGATGATGGATTCGTTCAAACTGTCCAATTGCCGACAATACATATTCGAATTGATTGTTTGGTTCCTTGGTAGGAACTCAAAAAACACGACACCCTTAAAATCCCATCACACTGAGAGCATAACCTTCCTCTGATGAATGTTTGCTTTCGATATCGTTTAAGGCAAATCATCACGTCGGGACCAAGACCATTTGCGCACCACATTGTTGTAAACAATCTACTTCTGATCACCAGTTATCAATCGCTTCAAAAAAAGATCGTTTTCCTCACATTTAATGAGCATATCGCAGATGTTTATACGCGCCGTCAAATGAACTTCTTTGAGTTTATGAGGAACCCAAACATTGAGCTTGCTTATGTATCCCAGCTTCTTCAGGTGATCGTAAACGCTTGAATGATGGATATTCAATGTTTCCGCAATCTCTCATGTCGTGTAATGTGGGTTTGACTCGATCAATACCTTTATTTTGTCGTCATCAACCTCGATAGGCCTCCCTGGCCGAGGAGCATCTTTGAGATCAAAATCACTAGCACGGAATTTCGTGAACCATCGTTGGCACTGACGTACTTGTACACCGTAAATTTACACGTATTGTCACCGTAAATTTTACGCAACTTTTCACAAGCTTAACGCGGGTTCTTCCCTTTACGGAAATAAAACAGTAATATATAACGAAAATGCACAGTTTGGTCTTCCATCTTTAACTTGTTATAAAATCTCCAAAACTCAACCAAATTATTCAATTTTTTTTAAATGAAGCTAAAACTGTCAAATGACATAGCAATAACAGATGCAAATAATCTATATTTCCAAAAATGAATTAGCGCCATCTATTGCAAAAATGAGTCATGACTTTTCCGACAACCTAATATATTAAAATTTTGAGCCATTAATTTTATTTCCCGGTGAAATATTTTCAAATCTGGCATATGGAGAAATTCAGTGTCGCTGATTATGTATTTGCGAAACTTTGTTTCGAGCAACTCTAGGTGGAAAACGATTGGTTCGTTTTGCAAAATCGGATAAAAATCGCCGTGACTGAGGTAGTGCGGACTTCGTCGCCTGTTATCCGTTATTCAGCAGTTTCCTTGAGCGTTGCGCAAGCGTTGTATTCACAGACGAGTTATTCATAGACGTCTCTAAGAATGCGTAAGCCCTTATTGTTGCTAAAGATGGTTATCTCGGAGAGTAGTACGAGCAATCGCTTGATCATCCGTATCCTAAAAGAATACGAAAGCACTGTACAAAGCGGTGTCGCTGCTTAGTCGACGTATATGTTGTTGAACGATTTTTGGCTCTTTTGTAACTTATTCCTAACCGCGACTTTTATCTAACGTTTTATATGAGCTCGCTTATGTTTCCTGCGGCGGCAAAAAATGTACTGCAAGTATAATCACGTACTAAGGAAAAGGTGTAGAAAACAGGTGCCACCTCCGATCTGCCCGATCTTGACATATGTTGTTAAGGACATGATCTTGAGTAACAGTCAAAAGGTTATAGCCGTCGCTTGTTGTTCGTTAAAAAGTTATTAACAAAAGAATTTGCCTCAAATGAATGTGATTTTTGGAAAGCGTATATACAAAAACATCGAATTTGTACGCTAGAAAGATGCCTGCTAC
>NW_022639518.1:176555-177484 GCF_010583005.1 Odontomachus brunneus | reverse complement strand
ATCGAGAAATGTCGAAATGAATCACAAACTACCTGTTTCGTTAGTAATGACTACTAGAACTGTTTGCATTGCCATCTAACATTTGCGGGCGGAAACTAAGTTAAGGTCCTAATATATTGCTAATTATTCAATGTCCAATATTGGCTGAATATTGGGAAATATTATCCAATGTATTCCCAAGATAACCAATGTTTAGCCAATGTAAAGTCAATGAATTTTACTACTAGGGGTCATTTTTCTAAAATCTCTCTTACGAAAACCTTAATTTTCATCATTAAAATAAATTTGTCGTGCAATTTGAGTTTTACGACTCGATTCCTCATAAAATTTCCTATAAAAAACATATATAACAACTAAGTATCCCTTCATAAAAATGTTAAAGACTGAATACGTAAAAGCTAAATTTGCATCAGTGTGGAAGATACGGTTGTGCGGTTAGAGTGTGGAATTTGAGGGTTAAGGTTGTAACCGCGATTCGTTGCGGGTTCGAATCGCTTGTGGGATCGGGTTCGTGATAAGCGGAATAATTGAAAAGAACAGTGTTTTAAAAATAATAATAAATAATGTATTTGAATCATAAGCTGACGATAATGACAATATACAGAGCGAACAATACGTGTCGACGCCGTTGGTTTTGGTTGTTTGTATCGCTTGACAGAGGTTTGTTTAGACGCCGGCTTGCGTGATGTGACGCGCGGTGCGCGGGACACGGACGACGTCAGTGTCGCGTACTCGCGAGTTTATTCTGTTGATATTTCTTTCGGCGTCTTGTCTCTTAAGTGCGGTTGACACTTCTTCCGCGATTTTATCGGCGTTTCGGAATCATATAATGTCCGCGGTCGCTGAGATTGCAGCGTGGCTGCACGCGAGATATTGCCTTAGCGGCGTTCCCTTCGGTCTCTTGTCGCGGGGACTTGAGTCGTTTCGGC
>NW_022639518.1:148388-172960 GCF_010583005.1 Odontomachus brunneus | reverse complement strand
CCCCCCCGATCCCTTTTCTCCCCTAACGGATTAGCCCCAGTCGGACCTCGGCGGGTTTACATCTGCCAGAGGCCGCCAAGGCCTCCACTGTTTCCTCGGGGAGGACTGACTCGTCAAAACCGACAAGTCAGACCTTCCCCATTCGCCACGATCGCGAGACTGCCGCTTCGGGTAGGACAGCCCTCATCCTCACAGCGAGAACGTGCGCCTGAGGGGCCGGCGAGGGGCATCCCTCAAGGGGTCAGCGACACCGATCGGCAGTCCGTCATTCGCGGACGGCCTCACGACGACCGTATGGTTCCCCAAGTCGGCCAGGAGGATTTGACCCCGGGCTCTGCGGAAGGCATCCTCCTCTCTCCAACCGGACCGCCACGGCTGAGCTGGTCGACAGCCGCGGCGGTCTCCCCTTTCCGTAGCGCAAGCCGCCAGGGCCACCGCCCGGCGGGCGGGAACGGGCCAGAGCCTCCCCATCGGCCCCTCCGAGACGGGTCTGCGCTCATTCCCTCCTTAGCCGGGGAAAGTCGTCATCGGCCTTGCGCCACTTCTTTTTCTTCTCTCTCGGAACCATCACCTTTTACCCCGGATCAACCGGGGGGCGGGGGGGCGGGAAGTCCCCGAATCCGTTTCGTTGACGCCCCGGCGGGAGCCGCCCTCCTGAAACTAAGGGCAGCAAATCGGACCGGGCACGTCGCATGGTCGAACTCTGGGGTAGAGGGTCGGATATTTCTCTCCGTCGACTCAAACCAATCCCGAAGTCCCTTACCGCCTTGAGGGACTTCCGCCGGGGGACGGCATTCTCCTCTTCGAGGGCATCCACAACGTTCTGGAGTTGAAGACGGGCACCCTTCAGGCGCAAGGCCCTCTGCTTCGCGGCATCGCGTCACCACGCGGGCCTTTTTGCGGTCCTGGGCCTAGATGCTGTCCTTCGCCACTCTTCCCTCCTTACCTCCTCCATTCCTTCGGTTGGCTTCAAACTCATTTTGAGCCAAGCCCTTCTCGGCTTTAGTGCGCGGCGGATCTCCACCCACTCTGGAACTGACAAGTAACACTAAGGAAGTGATAATCATCGATTTTCCTGAAACTGCGCATACAAGTAGTTCTTCAAAAACTATTAGACACGTATTTTTTTTATTTTCCCCAAACACGAATTTTGGGATAGAAATCGCCCCTACAAATTTTGGTAGGGGGGTAAGAGGCACTTTACAAACTGTTTGTAGGATTCGTATGAAATTTGGTATCTAGGGCTTTTTGGCCTCGCTGATTTCGAATTTGAAGTCAGTTTTTGAAAATTCAAAATGGCGGATCCAATATGGCGGACGGATTTTAATTTTATTAAGGATTTCTATGAAACATGGTATGTAGAGGTTTTTGGCCTCGCTGATTACGAATCTAAAGTCAGTTTTCGAAAATTCAAAATGGCGGATCCAATATGGCGGACGGATTTTAATTTTATTAAGGATTTCTATGAAACATAGTATTTAGGGGTTTTTGACCTCGCTGATTACGAATCAGAAATTCTTTTTTGAACTACTTTTAGCATTACCCAGGAACAACGACGTGGACGTAGTAGCTTTTTGTTCCCATTGGGGTGCTTTATTAAAAGTGAGTCCCCGTGCCTCTCACTTCTCGGGAAATTTTTGCTGTGAGTCCCCTTGCCTCTTACAATATCGGGAGTTTTTTGCTGTGAGTTCCCTTGCCTCTCACAATATCGGGAGTTTTTTGTTGTGAGTTCCCTTGCCTCTCACAATATTGGGAGTTTTTTATGCGAGTTCCCTTGCCTCTCACTTTTCGGGAGATTTTTGCTGTGAGTCCCCTTGCCTCTCACTTTTCGGGTACTCTATAAAATTGGTGCAATAATGTGGAGGGTTATCATCTGTAATTGCAAAAAAGTGTGCACATTGATGCACTACACCAAGCACATCTAATTAGTCCAACATCTTTGCAAAATTTACAGATGATATTACAATTTTTGAAACAGAAATATACGAGAGTTTCGCATTTTTCTGATTTTTCTGCAATATACCCACTTTTCCACTAAGCGTATTTGAACAAATTTCGAAATTTAGGAGGAAAATTGATTATGGATTAAGGACTGTATTTTAAAGACATTGTTTCTTAAGTGTAAGTTGACATCATAGCCATATAGAATTACTATGTCTGAAAATTGTCTCAACAAATTTTTCCATAATCTAAAACCGTAAACGTCCAGTGGCTGAATTAAGCCAGTAGTTCCAGCAGGAATCGTCAGAATTTTGACCCTTTTATTTCCTCTATCTATATTGTCAAATTTGGTTTTAGTTTGGCCAGTCTAAGAATTTAATAAAAGAACGGAGTTCGTTCCAGCATTTGGTAAGAAAACATCAGAAAACCATTTAATGGCAATGTCTGATGTCAATTTCCCTGATTTTGACGCTAAGGCGACGATGTTTTCTGCCTTATATAATGTCTTTTCAACAATTGGTCCAAATTTGCCACCTGTCTCTTGTAAGACTATTAGCATAGGTGACTTTAACTCTCCATCAGCGGAAACAATAAGCTGAATGGTGTAACTATGAGTTAAAGAATTCAAGGACTTTGCTAAAGATTCGACTTTCATGGAGCCTTTCAAAGCAAGTGTTTGTCCGGCATGCGTTTCTAAATTAAATCCGGATTGATCGGAATTAAACACATTGTTCTCACCTACTAATAAAATCTCTGATCAGAGATTTTTTATAATCTCTGCCTTTGCTGACACATATTTTTGGGTTACAAACTTATTTATTTTTCTTGACACAATGCCATGTTTGATTTTAAAATTATGCACCCAAAAAGTTGACGCAGTAAATAATTTAAGTGACAAATCAACTTTTTCACGAGCCTGTAGAGCCCATCTTTTCAAATCATTATCACGGACTGGAAGCGATTTTTCACTGGCAAGTTTAAATTGATCCAAGACATAATTAGAAATTTTTAATAATTCGTCACTTCTTGTACCACCCATTTTAATTTGTTCCTCTCATTTATACAATGTATTCGGGTTTGAAACTTTATTAAAATTGTGTTGAACTGTTTTGAAGGACAAATTTGTTTTCTTTCCTGAACGCCAAAAGTTTACAGCATTCCTTTTATATTCAATATCTACATCTACTTTCATTTTCTTGCCATCCTTTTTTATTGGCAAGACTTCAAAATCATTTTCATAATCCTCATCAACAAGAACTGCATCAGGATTGGCACTATTTTCATTAAAACTTAAACTATCAAAACTTTCAAAGAATATTTGGGTGTCAACAGATTCTTTGATTAAATTCTCTAAATGAAGAGCAAATAATCTTTCTTCTTCTATAATTACTGTTTCCAGATTGTATTCTGGACGATTAAAACTTTGTTGTAATAAGAGAACAATATTTTTTGGGTTCATCGACATTTTTGAAGGTTTTTTCCTTTGACCAATGATGGCGTTAGTTTAAAATTAAACTTACCTAATATTGAGTTTTAAAAAGTTCTTCTTATACTGTAAAAAAAAGAAAGTAAAAACCAATACTTACCTGCTATTGCAGTATAAATACAACTGAATTAAATGTACTATACTATTAAAATGTTAAAATATTATACTATTTAAATGTATTATACTCCGCTACGCCGATTCTAGACAGACCGATTCGATCTTACGTGTAAGCAGATATAGCTGCTGGGCTGACTGACATCTACAAATGTATGCTATGTGGCACAACCAATACTTACCTGCTCTTGCAGTATAAATACAACTGATTTAAATGTGTTATAAAGATTAAAAAATATTCAAAAAACATAAGGCGTCTACTTTATTATTTTAAAGATGAATCTTACATGTGAGAAGATATGGCTGCTGAGGTGACTGACATCTACAGATACTATAAGGAACTGGTGCTTGAACTCACTTGCGAATTATTAATAAAGACCAAGAACCTAATAACTAAAAGCACCATATAAACTCGCAGGTAAGTTTGAGAATCAATTTTATATAGAATTTGTAGATGTCAGTCAGTTCATCAGCTGTATCTGCTCACATGTAAAATACATGTAATAAGTATACGCCTCATATCTTATGCATGTTCTTTAATCTTTATAATACATTTAAAGAAGTTACATTTAGACTGTAGTAGCAGGTAAGTATTGGTTTTAATTTTCTTTTATTCATAGAATATCAAGAGCTTTTTAAAATTCAATACCAGGTAAGTTTAATGTATAACTGACGCCCTCAATCTTCAAAACGGAAAACCAATATTTTCGAAAATGTCGATAAACCCAAAAATTATTTTTTTCTTATTACAAAGAAGTCCACGGCGTTCTTCCTGACAATGAATAATGCTGAATGTAGCATACCACAGAAGTAATCAAGATACGTAACAATTACAATAAACTTACCGCATGAGTGATTTCGAATACAACTCTTGTCTGATAAATTGTAGAATCTTAGTAAGTAAATATATTATAATATATATTTAATATTATATTATAATATCCAAACAAAACTATCTCTTTCAGAAAAAGATAAAAAAAGTTCCTGCGCTTGCCAGCACGAATCGAATTATACAAAAATTAATGTTTCTATAAAAAATATTTTATTTGTAAAATAACACATTGAAAAATCTTAATATGAAATATCATTCGTTAAACTTCTATTTTCTACATAAAACATAATATCAGATAGTTAGGCAAAGTGAAAATAATTCACGTGCTTTCTTACATGAATAGAATTATATAAAAGTAAATATGTTCATATATAAAATATTATACATACACACAGAGAACATAAATCTAAAGATTTCAAATCATAATATTATTTAAATTTTTATATTCTTAGAAAGGGATGTTAAAAGATAATTAAATTAAACGAAAATACTATTGCGCATATAACAGCTTAGGGCACATTCACACTACATGTAAATATTAACTTATTTTTATTAGTAACCATGTAAAAATTAAGATATAATTAAGAGTTACAAAAACACTTGGCGTGTCCAAGTATATGCAAGGTATTTGAGAAAGACAAAAGCCCCTGAAAAACTTGGAGGGATTTAATTAAAAAAAAATGTTTCACACACAGACAGAAGTTATTAGATTCACAAAAAGGCATTTGATGGTGATCTTTACCTTGATCTTTGCGTCGAATTTAGAGATTATTTATAGGTTAACTTTAATTTTTTAAATGGGAATATTCATTTTGGATAACGAAAAACGCAAACTTTTACGTTCATATATGTCGTCATGACCCTCGGTTTAGATAACCCCTGGGGGTCATCTCAATGCCAAAATATGTGCCACTGCAACAGCAATTTAAAAGCCATTTCAGAGAGAAATGTTTTAGACAAAGTAGTTGTATTCACAAAAAGGCGTTTATTGGTGACTTTGACCTTGATCTTGGGGCCGTTTAGGGGTCATTTTAATTTATATTTTTAAACAGAAACCCCTATTTTGACTTCGGAAATCGATAGAGTGGAAAATTCTACGTTGAAATATGTGGTCATATTATGGAATCATAGTGACCTCTAAGAGTCATTTTGGGATCGCATGGAATGTATCTAAAATTACTTGAAAATAGTGGAAAAATGTAATTAGCGTGAATAGAGTTGTTCACAGAAATATCGGAATTTGATAAAAAGCACGTGGTGATCTAGGCCTTGCATTTACAATTAACCTTTTGCGTCATGATGGAACTCTCAATGTCCCATCTTTTTCCGTTTAGTTTTTAATTATTTTAACGTATTTATTGATAAAAGGTATATGTGTATTTGTTTCTATAATGTCCCCAATACATCAATAAATGTAAAACATAAAGGAACGATCATAAATTTGCATTCGCAAATTTACTATAAATAAAAAAAATGTTCAAAATTTGCTCTTTTTATGGAAAAAATGCATTTTCTAAACTTTTGTCAATAAAAAAACATCGATTTAAGTATTTATTCAAAAGGCCCTAAAGTATCTTTCAGAATTTTTTCAAATTTTTTTACAGTATCGTTTAGTTGTAAAAAATCATAATTAATTCTTTGTGTCGCAAAATTTTGTTTTATATATATATTTGTTTTAACAGTACATCCAGGAGCTCTTTGGGTCGCTAATTACGAATCCAAAATCAGAATTACAAAATCCAAAATGGTCGATTCAATACGGTGGACTAAATATGGTGGAATAAATCAACAAGTTTTACTTCTTATAAAAATTACTGTATGACTGTTTTTATAATATAAAAGTAATATAAAATAATATAATATAAAAATAAAAAATATATAAAATATAAAAAAACAAAAATATGAAAATATAAAAAACACAAAAAAGATATAAAATACAAACATAAAAACATAAAAAAATACATAAAATATAAGGAAAACAACAATGAACTAAACTAAAATTTCGCCACGTCATCGTCCTAGATTTAATTCTCAGCCTAATTTTATTAAAATTATTACATTCGTCTGGATACACATTTTCATGAAAAAAATTATTCTTAAATTATTAGTCGGCCATATTGGATCCACCATTATGAATTTTACAATTCTGATTTCAGATTCGTAATCAGCGACCCGAGAAACCCCCGAATACTGCTTTACATAAAAATAAAAATCATTTTTGAATTATTAGTCAACGTAAGATTGGTTGATCCGGCCACCAAAGACAAAATCGGAACCGTCTAGCCAATCAAAGCAGGATTGGTTGATCCGACCACCTAAGACAAGATCAAGATCACCCGGTTAATCAGG
This sequence comes from Odontomachus brunneus, assembly GCF_010583005.1. Taxonomy (NCBI): domain Eukaryota; kingdom Metazoa; phylum Arthropoda; class Insecta; order Hymenoptera; family Formicidae; genus Odontomachus; species Odontomachus brunneus. The sequence goes on along the minus strand of NW_022639518.1, from coordinate 166,238 downwards.
ATTAGTTAAACCGGCCACCTAAGGGAAAATCGGGATCATCTGGCCAATTAAGACAGGTGTTACGTCCTTGCTCAGCCGCGGCTGTAGTGATGCAACAGTGCTCGGGCCGTTGAGCGGGGGCACGATTGCTTAATTATTCGGATCGCTGAACCGTGGGGTTCTACCCGGGGATACGCGCGATCGAGAGATTCCGCAAACAATAATAATGCTGAACTAACGTTGCGGGAGGCGTTCGGTAAGGAATGTAGTGCGCGGCTACTGGCTCCCCCTGGCGACGAGGGTTATTGGCTTGGCGAGTTAGCGGCGTTTAACGATTACCGACCTTTACCGACTAGGCACCGGTATGTAGTTACCGACGTCTCGATACCGACATTCAATTCCCGACATTTAGTTACCGGCGTAGTTGGTCAGTGAAGGTGGCGCGGCGCAGAGAAAAAAAAATGGTTACGAGATAATTTGAACTTACCGACGCGGCTCACACCTGGTCAGTAGAGAGGTGTTCTCAGGTGGTTACTGCAAGTTCCTGGCGTTGGTGGCCGGGCGTGGTGCTTCGTGGTGTGAGTGCAATAATTCTGCGTGGATTTGCAGATATCGTTCCCTTCGTGCATCGTTCTCCGGGATGCTGGCCAGAGGTACGTTTGGTCGTGTTATTGTTAGCTCGATGAGTCGATAGGACTGTCGGGGAATGGGGTGTGGTGGAGGTTCCACTCCTAAGTAAACACTATCACACTCGCGAACCGGCGCGTCTAAACGATTATACAGGCGGCGTAACTGGACTTTACGTCCGGCGCGGCGTATTCTGGCCATGGATGCAATCCCAGATTTTCATTTCAATAACGTGTGCGCGAATCTGCTCTCGTAACTTCGAACGGGGAGCGCAATGATGGCTCTAGTCACCGCTCGATGAATTACTAAGCAGAAACTGTAATTTGGTAGGGAGCTCAATTCCGGCTCTAGTCGCTGCTCGGCAAATTACAGTCGGTCAGTGTTGTACAGATAATGATGCACAGGCAGTGCCTGTCCTGGGTTTCGTTATTTGAGACCGGTCTGGAATGTCGAAAGGTCCGTCGCAGGTCAGGATTGCATCACTAACCTTTTGCCGGTTACGCACCTTTAGGACGCGTGGAAGATCCAGGAATAAAGAATTATTTGAGATAGAATCTAGAATTTAACAAAATTATATTTCTACTTTAAATGTTACATGTGCTTTCTATGTTTACGATAAGTGTGAACAATGCTGTCGGAAATGCGTTTGTAGAATCTTTATGCAATATCTTTTACTGTGATATGTAACGTCCCGTTTGGTCGCTCAGATTAACGAAACGTTCGCTCTCCCTTTGTTTTAAGCCTGTCTGCGTACACCGGCAATAGCCTGGGATGGTGGAGAGCCGTGCACCGAGAGAAAGTTTCAGGTGGGTGTAATTGTGTAATAATGAATTTGTAATGGAGTGATGAATGAAGAATTACATAAAGTACTGATTTTATATCTGACTGAGGAATGTATGAATTGAATAAAAATGAATCTATATTTACTGAGTGCTTTATTCGTTCTTTAGTATAAGCATTAAGGCGTCGACCACAGCTTGCTCATCGCTCGTTAAACCTGACATATATTTTGGATTTACCGCCGGAACTTCTTTATTATTAGTCTCGACTTCTACATGAGATGGTTCCTCCTTATTTGTTTCTAATATTGGCGCACAAAATTCAATGTGATTGGTGGATGAAAGAGTAAAGTACCCTCGATCAGGAGGTTGCGGGGTGCGTGGAGGTTTGGAGAGAGGACCGCGCACCGTCAATTGACGAGAGAACAGTTTCTGCTGTTTCTCCCGAGAGGTGGCACTTCTTGTCACCTCTCTTTGGCGTCTAACGTATTAAAGAAATGTTCAAACTATTTTATTATTCATAGAATTTAATGAAAGCAAGAGTCCATAAGAACGATCGAGATGGGTTTTGGTTTGTTGAATGGAAGAGTAAGGATAATCATTCAACAGGACACTAAGGTTGTTAACTCCATTCTGGTTTGTGTTGCTTCTTAATAAGGCTCGACAATTAAGCAGCACTGTCAGAGTCTCGTTCAGAAATCCCGCGCTTAAGAAATCCTCATCACGCGCTACTTTGCAATTCGCTGTATCTTAGTTAAGTTCTGCAGCGTTCAAGACGCTGCCGAGAACTGTCAGAGCTCTGTGTTATAAGCCAAGCAAGAGAATCTGCCAGGGGTTGCCTTAAGCTACCTGAAGCAGAGAAAGAAAGAAAGAAGTGCTATTGGGGGCTATTTAAAGCTTCCCAATGCGATAGCATATATGGTAGACGCTAGGTCTACCGCAGCTCTGCAGGAGAGTGTGTGCGTGCGTGTGTGCGTGCGTGCGTGCGTGCGTGCGTGCGCGCGCGCGCGCGCGCGTGTGTGTGTGTGTGTGTGTGTGTGTGTTAGGAATGGGGGAAATAATAGATCGTCCTTAAGGATTATGGAACAATAGTATCTAATGTTGGTAGAGATGAACTTGAATTATATGATTATGGAATCTGAATATGTATTACGTCTCAATTGTAGTATAATATAATATTGTAGAGTAGTAATAATAGATTATACAATATTCTCAAGTTACGTCAATAATATTAATGTAATGAATCAACGAATTAAAAGTTTGACGATAGGCGCTTGCTAAAGGCCTACCGGGCAATTGCCCGAATAATGTAAGGGAAATGAAAAATAAAACTCACGGTCAAAATCTCGCAAAGACACGATGAGTCAGATAAGAACACGCCTGTGCTGGTCCGTGCAGGTTCGCAAGGGGTCGCAGGTGAGCGGTCGAATGCTTCGCAATATCAGGATCACCGAACAAATGCCTGAGGCAACGGGTCGGAGAGTATACTCAGAGATTTTCTCGTACAAAACTCGAGCTATCGAAAAATGAATGAAGAAGACTTCGTGCTGTGGGAGCACGGTTCTTATAGGTCTCGTACGCGAGCTTCCGTTAGCCCCGGCCGTTTCCGACGGCGGTCGGCTCGCAGCGCCGTATTCGGTGGCGAGATTGTGGTCCCGAGTCGGCGTTTTCCAAAGGGAACCCGCTGCGTTTCGGCTTTTCTTTTGATGCGCTCAGGTGGTCGGATGACGTTATGCGTGGTGGCGTGATGCATAGTATCGCGATGATGTCATACTGTACGCGTTACTCGTGTCTGAGCGAGTTCGTTCGCTGATGTTCATATATTATTCAAATTTCCTATTAATTCCTTCGTCACTTATGGCCTTTGAGTGGTTATATGAATAGTTCAGAGTTAGTATATTTTAAAAGGGCTGGTCAAGTTCTTGCGAAAAAGTGAAGGGAAAGTACTAAAAATGCCTTGCGAAGTTTCAGGAGGTCTGTCCTGAAGGAACAGGTTGGTTTAGGGCCATGTTGTGTTGCTATATTGTTTTGTTGGTTTTATAAGACTTCATTTCTACAATAATCCTGATTCTATCCTTGGCCGTTTCTGACGAGTGAATTAGTAAGATTCATCGCTTTGGCTAAAATAAAATTTATAATGGTTAATTAGGGTTTATTCTACGAGAGCTCACGATATTGTGGACTTCGGATTTAATATTGTTCCTAGTGCTCCATTATTTCCTGCTGTGAATTGGTTTTGCTTATAATATATTCTTTTGCTCGCCCTTCAATATCGTGACTTCTTGTTTAGCGCTTCGAAGAGTTTAAGTATTATTTGGTTCATATGGTATTTCGTGCCTCAGATTAGTACAAATCGGTCTTTGGTTGTCGCGGAATTTAAATAACGTAGTGGTTGTGAAAAATTAAGGTTTCTGGGGCTGGGGCGTTACAGATATAATATTTAGAGTTATAGTAGCTTATGATATTTTATCGAATTTATAGTTAGAGCGCGCGATTCTTATAACATTAGGCTTGTTAATTGTTAGGAGTAATAGGAATATTCTAGATTTAGGAATAGAAGAGTAATTGAAACACTTGCACCGTCGTGGGGATCCTGCATAGGGATGAGTGCGTGGTGTGTTCGCGTCGCGGAGTTGGTAGTACATCCGACTCGTGGATAATAACTCCCGGATTGAGACTGACTGCCCTGCGTTTTGCGCAATCCTTTTATAACCTTTTGGACCCATAGAAGAGGTTCCTTCTGGAGAGATCGGGAAACATCTGGCAGGTTCTCGATAGTTTCAGAAGGGTCTCGAAGAGTCTCGAGGGTTCGGGAAGCTTCCGTGGTCTCTAGGAGTAGGGAGGGCTTCCCTTGGTGGAAGGATTGGAGAGGCAATAGGGGTGGCTTTTGCTTACTTTCCATCTAACGAAGTGGCGTTCGTATCGGTGAGTTTAAGGCCTGTTGTTACTTATTCTCCATCTAACGAGGTGGCGCTCGTGTCGGTGGGCTTAAGGCCCATTATTACTTACTCTCCACCTAACAAGGTGGCGCTCGCGTTGGTGTTACCGTATATTCTGAAGGAATTAGCGGAATAATATAGTCGCGGCGGGCGTGACAAGATGTTTTTTGATCAGAAAAAAAATTTACAGTGCGGTTTCGTTACTGTTACTTGAAACTGAATTTGATCGTATGTGTGCCGCGAAAAAAGATTAAAGCGATATAGCGTATTTAAACAGAATGAAAAACCCGAGCGCTGTGATTCGTAGACTCTAATAAGGTGATAGACATAGATTTCCAACTTGTCGGAAATTTTATTGCTATTGCCTGTTCCGTGTCCCGATCTGCATTGACATATGCATTGCCAAATGTTGGATTTCTCTGTTCTTATCGCTACTTCTATTACCTGTTATTTCTATCGCTATCGCTATTTCCCCGTATTGTGCAAGAGCCTTAACACTTCGATGAAATAAACGCAATATCCTATCCTTCCTTGTAGAAAAAATTACTAGCAGCGATAGATTATGATTAACTAGTAATTTATTAGTAGCCAATTTATTTCCCAGTCAGTAATGATATATTTTCCTGTAAAGATTAACATTACTGTAAAGATTATAAGAATTTTAAATATTTTATTAAAGTGTATGCCGTTGTTGTATATCATCATTATTTTTAATATATAAGTGCATGTTATAACTACATAAATTTAAAAATAATGACGGTATTATACATGGACGGTATATATTATAATGAAATATTTGAAATTCTTATAACGTTTACAATAATGTTAATTTTTAACAGAAAAATATGATTTCTGGTTATGATAAATAAATTAGCTATTGACAAATTATTGTTTGATAATAATTTATTACTGCCAGTAATATTTTTTTACCAAGTAAGAGTTAACATACTGTAGGTATTTACGTTAAATCAAATAGAGTTAATTCTGCTGGGGATGAAAAATGTCATAGGCATAACTATCTAGTAACTACATAGTTTATGACAACTCAATCCTGTCTCATATTGCCATGAGTTGAGTTAGATCTAAAAGCCAACGCACAAGCACATCCATAACATGTTACGTTACGTTAAGTTACGTTACGTACTGACAATACAATGGCCATATCTATACGTAAACTTAAACTTAAGTCAACGCACAAATAAATCCTTAAACATAACATGTTACAGATTTCTTTGTGCGTTGACTTAAGTTTAAGTTTACGTATAGGTATAGCAAATGTATAGTCAATACTTAACGTAACATAACATGTTACAGATATGCTTGTGCATTGGCTCTTAGGCAGAGAACGAGACATAAGCATCGTAGTAAAGTAGAGAGAAACGTAAACGTAAGGCTAATAGCTTTTCATGACACACGTTTACGTTTTTTTCTGCTTTACTTTACGTTTACGACTACGACGCTTACGTCTCATTCTCTGCCTTAGCTCTAAAACAGGAAAACACGTTAACATAAGTCATGAAAGGTTATTAGCTTTACGTTTTTTTCTGCCTTACTTTATGTTTATGATTATGACGTTTTCGTCTCGTTTTCTGACTTAGTCGTTAGCCTTTAGCGGTAATCAGCAGTAACATTGAGGATACTATACGAGATACGTATTTCGCAAAATTTGACGAAGTGTGTAAGACACAATATATTTTTATTAATCTATATAAAACTTACATATACATTACATGTAATGTTATTTAAATATAAGTTTTATATAGATAAATATAAATATATTGTGTCTTACACAATTCGTAAAATTTTGCGAAATACGTACCTCGTATAGTATTCTCGATACTATTATTGGTTACCGCTAACTCAACTCAACTCATGATAACATGAGACGAGATTGAGTTGTCATGAACTATGTTACGTCCCTGCTCGGCCGCGGCTGTAGCAACGCAACAGTGCTCGGGCCGTCGAGCAGAGGCACGATCGCTTAATTTTCGGGTCGCCGAACCGTGTAGTTCTACCCCGGGATACGCGCGATCGCGAGGTCCCACAAATAGTAACGTTTAAATCGATGTTGCGGAAGGCGGTCGTTAAGGTAGGTAGTGTGCGGCTACTAGCTTCCCTCGCGATGAGGGTTACTGGCTTGGCGAGTTACCGGCGTTTAGCGATTACCGACCTTTACCGATTGGTCACCGGCATGTAGTTGTCTCGATACCGACATGTAATTACCGACGTTTAGTTACCGGCGATTATTGATCATTGAAGGTGGCGCGCAAGCGCAGTGAGAAATGGTTGCGAGGAAATTTGAACTTACCGACGCGACGCACACTTAGTCAGTTGAAAGATGTTCCCCAGGTGAGAGGTAATCCCAGGTGGTTGCTGTAAGTTCCTGGCGTCGGTGGCCTGGCGTGGTGCTCCGTGGTTTGAGTGTAGAAGTTCCGCGTGGATCTGCAGATATCGCTCCCATCGTGGATCGCTCTCCGAGATGCTGGCCAGAGGTACGTTTGGTCAACTGATGGTTAGCTCGATGAGTCAATAGAACTGTCGGGGAACGGGGTGAGGTGGAGGTTCCACTCCCAAGTAGACGCTATCACACTCGCGAATCGGCGCATGTAAACGATTATACAGGCGGCGTAACTGGACTTCACGTCCGGCACGTTCTGACCATGAATGCAATCCCAGATTTCCATTTCAATAACGCGTGCGCGAATCTGCTCTCGTAACTTCAAACGAGAAGCGCAATGACGGTTCTAGTCGCCGCTCGATGAATTACTAAGCAGAAACTGTAATTAGGTAGGAAGCTCAATTCCGGCTCTAGTCGCTACTCGGCAAATTACAGTCGATCAGTGTTACACAGAGAAATGATGCGCAGACAGTACCTGCCCTGGATTCCGTTACCTGAGACCGGCCGGGATGTCGAAAGGTCGCAGGTCAGGATTGCATCACTAGCCATTTTGCCGGTTACGCACTTTAGAACGCGTGGAGCTAAGGAAGATCCTGGAATAAAGAATTATTTAAGATAGAATCTAGAATTTAACAAAATTATATTTCTACATTAAATGTTACATGTGTCTTCTAAGTTTACGATAAATGTGAATAATTTTGTCGGAAATGAGTTTGTAGAATCCTTATGCAATATCTTCTACTGTGATATAATATTTATAGTTATAGCAGCTTGTGATATTTTATCGAATTTATAGTTAGTTGAGCGCGCGATTCTTATAACACTAGGCTTGTTAATTGTTAGGAGTAAGAGGAATGTTCTAGAATTAGGAATAGAAGGATAATTGAAACACTTGCACTATCGTGGGGATCCTAGGGATGAGTGCGTGGATGTGTTTGCGTCGCGGAGTCGGTAGTACATACGTCTCGAAACTCCCGGATTGAGACCGACTGCCCCTGCGTTTTGCGCAACGCTTTTATAACCCTTTGGACTCGTGGAGGGGGTTCCATCTGGAAGGATCGGGAAACATCTGGAAGGTTCTGGAGGGATCTCGAAGGTTCGGAAAGGATCTGGAAGGGTCTCGAAAGTTCGGGAAGGGTCTGGAAGGATCTCGAAAGTTCGGGAAGATTCCGTGGTCTCGGGGAGTGGGGAAGGCTTCCCTTGGTGGAAGGGTCGGAAAGGCAGTAGGGATGGCTTACGTTCCATTTAACGAGGTGGCGCTCGTGTCGGTGGGCTTAAAGCCCATTGTGACTTATTTCCTACCTAACGAGGTGGCACTTGTGTCAGTGGGCTTAAAGCCCATTGTGACTTACTTTCCACCTAACAAGGTGGCGCTCGTGTCGGTGTCCGTATGTTCTGAAGGAATAAAAATTAGCGGGTTAATATAGTCGCGGCGGACGTGACACCACTCCCCTTATAAACAAATGTTGGTCCTACCTGGGACCAACATTTCTCCTATTTAAGTTAATACTATATTAGAGATGAGCTGTATTAGTTAGAGACGAAACTATATTAATTACGAGCTATATTAGAAATTAGTTGGCGCAGAACTTAGATACTTATTTACTAGTTTACCATAATCATGCATCGTTATATGACCATGTCTTTCGGTACGGGTTTCTTTCTCTCGGTTATTTCACCTCTGTCAAGCTAGCAGGACCAAATGAGCAGAATCGAAAAAAACCTATTGAACTATTTAGTGCTTATTTTGTGCTAATTAGTGCTACAAAGAATAATTTTGTACCATATGCCATTTAAAAGAAACGCGTGGCGCTTCTAGCTAGCAGGACCACAAGAAAAAAAAGAAAAAAAGAAAAAAAGAAAAATTAAATAAGATCTGAATAATACTGATTTTGTGCTATTTTGTGCTACCAAAAAAAAGTTAATATATTGCTCCATTCCTCAAGAACTTACCCCTAACTGAACTGCACGCTACTTAGGCTCAAGAGTAAAGTATCCTTCGCCACAAGTAGAATCAATCGCTACTTCTACAGTAAGAGCGCTATAATTTGTGCTGCCAAAATATGAAGTTTCAGATTTTGTGTATAAGAGTTTAATTAAAATCGACGTTTCCTTCACTAGTTTTGTTATTGCAAAAAATATTGCAATATTTGACTTCGAAGCCTCAGAGTCGAATGGTGATGATGCCCGCACGGAATACTGGATGGTTTGAATCCCGCTTAAGGTAATATGTTTTGCAATAAATTATTCGCAGGTTCTCATTAACATCATAATTACTGATATTCTTATAACATATGTATTAACATAAAAAATTATTAAATTGTTCAGTGTCATATTACTATTCTAATTCTGTACAAGAATGCGTTTCGAGATCAGAAAAACAATTCGATACGCAGATTACGGAATTAGAAATGTATATAATTTCACACTAATTAATTAAGCATTAAGATTTACTTTAACAAATTAATTAAGCATTAAGTTGTTTAAAAAATACGATTTTTTTATATTTAATTAGAGTTATTTTCCTTTCGGTCCAATTTCAAATTATAATTTATTCATAAAAATTTATACAAATATTATTGTAGAATAGCAATAAATGAAGATTATTTCCAAATATATAAGATCTACTCTAAAATGTATGATTTATTGTTCATCATTGTTTTACTTGTTAAACACAAACAGCATAATTTGATATTTAGGATTTAAATTAAATATAATAACAAATGATAAGATTGATATAATTATATTTTATTATATTAAAAGGTATAATGTTGAAAACAAACAGTATACATTTCTAAATCTCTCGTCTACACCTCGTCTACACCTCTACTAAAGTAGCAAATTAGCCAAATCTAATCAGATTTGTTGAAATATTTAGTACCCTTTTTATACTAATTTGTATTATTAATAAAAATCTTTGTACGCTGTGCTGTTCTAAGAAAAAAAATTTCTACTTTTTCAAATATCAATTCTTAAAAATTTTTTTAATGATTCTCAAATGAATCTGTTAAACTGTAACGCATAACATTATATTATTTTATAGAATATTTAAAATATAGTGCGCGGCGGGCCGCGTGCTGTCCGCGGGTTGCACGTGTAACTTTTAATACACTACGTTCTCACACATACACACATACACACACACACCTACAAGCGCGCCCACGACTAAAGTCGACAACGTTTCGGCTTTCTTAGATCTAGTAACAAAGGAAAAGCGCACAGTTGCGCACTACGAAACAAAAAATAACATCGTGATATTAACGTTAGTCTCTAACAACTCGTCGCAGGAAACAGTTCGTTCGTGTATTCACAGTTCGTATTTTCATCATGCCTTTACGTGATAGACCAGGGAAAGTTGATCCCATAAAAATAAAAGAGGTAATATTAAAATATAAAGATAGTATTAAGATAGATAAAAACAAGATCATTTCGAAAATGGACGATATTTGGAACAGAATAGCGCAAGATTTAAATAATAAAGTAACATCCAGTTGTTTATATACGTTTACAGTGCAATAGATATAATATAAAGGATCTTATATTTAATAAAGTTTCATGTCATGACAAATTTGTTTCCGCAACTGAAAGTATATTAACATATAATTTAACAGATAATTCAAACTGGAATAAAGTGTCTACAAATGTATCGTCAGATGGTAGTAACCAAGAAAATCTTGTTGTTATTTCTTTACTTCGAGAAAATTTCAAAAGTCTATCGAAGGAAAAAGTATATAAACGTCGAATCAATGAAAGAGGAAAAACGTATTACCGGTTGCGTAAAATTTTAGAACCCGGTAAATGGCAGGAATTAATTACAGACAAGTTTTGGCAAGCTACGAAAATGAAATGTGCATTTCAGTTCAAAAATCATTATATTTCTGCAGATGCTAAATCTGGTGTCATTAATGGTAAGATAATTCTAACTAGGTATATGTATTCTTTGTAATCAGTTGTTCTTTTGGCAATTATTTATAAATCTGTATGGATATATATGTTGTAGCTTACCATTACTATAATTCAAGGTGCAAAAATTTTTAGAAATAAAAAGTTATTAAAAATACTTTATCTATATAAATGCAATTATCGTCGTCAAATATCAAAGAATAAATATATCATGTTTCTAATTTATAGTTTTTTATGCACGTTGTGTATGTGTGTGTGTTTGGTATTTTTTTAAATAAAAATATGAATTTTTATCATATCATTGATTTTAAACTAATGTTCTTATCATTTTTATCGTTTTTACGTATGTATATTCATATATTATTTAACGCGTTTGTAATTGTAGATTTAGAAAGAATTTTTTTTTAGGCTTCTGTAAATGCGGTAGTACATTAAAATGTGTTATAGAAGATAACGATCTATCCACTAATTGCGTAAAATTAAATTGCACATATCTACAAGGAAAATATAATTGCGGAAAAAGATACTTACGAAATCCAACAAAGAAAATTGTCGGAAAAGAATTACAAAATAAATCAGTTTATGTGCATCGCACAGAGAAAGCACACATACTAATGAAGAAAGGAGATCCAGAGCCTCCGCATTTATACAGTTCTGCTGTTTTACGTACAGCGAAATCAGAAGCGACAAAAACAGATTCAGATGTTTTTAACGCTTTAGTTATTTTAAAATTTTCGTCATTACAGAACGTAATACATAATATTGGATTAGATCCTTTCTTTATTCATTATTGGAGTAATCACCAACTTAATGTTTACAAAAGATACGCTATTGAAAACAATGTATGTATATTTGTCGATGCAACTGGTAGCATCGTTAAAAAATTAAATAAGGCAGATGGATCAAAATCCAAACATATGTTTCTATATGTTTGTGCTATCAATTGCAATAGTGGACAATTTTCGGTGTGTCCAATGATAAGTGAAAGTCATAATGTGAATTCAATACATTCTTTTTTGGCAGAATGGGTACGTTTCGGTGCACCGATACCCAAAGAAGTAGTATGCGATTCTTCAAAAGCACTTTTAATTGCAATTATTCGCGCTTTTACTAATTATTCCAATATAGAAGATTATGCGGATTCATGTAGAAATTCCAGTTTGCCTAAATGCTACATTAGAATTGACTTCGTGCATTTTATAAAATCGTACTCTAACTTTTTTAAACCGTTAAATAAAAGAGTAAAAACTTTTTATCTTCACGTAATTGATCAATTAATACTTTGTAGAAGCATAACAAATGCAAAAGATATAATTAATGCTATTTTTACAATAGCATTATCTGAAACCGACGGTAATTTAAAAAATGGTAATCCTACGCTATGTGATGAAGCACGAATTAAACTAATAAACTTGATGACAAGCAATGAATTGAAATTAGAAGATTTTGAAACCGATAATAGTGCTAATTGTAAGTACGAAATTGAAAACGAACCTGAAATAGATCATCTTAATCCATTTAAAAACTCATGGACCATTTGGGGTAAAGAAATTTTAAGCGACGTTAAATCATCAATTATTTCAAACGAAGGTGATAGAATTAATGCACATTATTATCCACGATTAGTCGAACGTCTTATGATCGATATCAGGTCATTACCTTTTTGGACAAATATTTGTACAGAAAAATTTGGTTACAGTCGCATACCTGCCTCCAGTTCATCTGTTGAAAGCGAATTCAATAAATTAAAATTTTTATTATTAAAAGATTGTCAACTATTATTGCGTGTTGATTCTTTTATTGAGAAGCATGTTAATTTTTTACATGGAGTTGTAAAAATTATTGATGCTCAAAATAATGACGATATTGTGTCTGTTCATACAAAAGATATACATGTACCTGTAACTTCCACGCCTTTTAAAAAGCCAGATATTGGTGTATCAAATTCGTACAATTCACGTCTTGCATGTCAAAATAATGATCAGCCAACAGATGCATATATTTGTTTTTTGTGTAAAAAACATGTACATGCATTGCCTGAATGTTCTATACCATTCGGAGATGCTGAAGAAAGTTACGGCCAACCTCGCATATGCATGATGTGCAAAAATATGGAAAACGTAAAAGACATCTTATCAAGTCGTGAAATCGAGAATTGGCGTAAATTAGGAACGGAAAAATCGAGCAAAAGTAATGCATTGTATCTGCGAAAAAACATAAGATAGTTGACTCTTTGAATTGTAAAAAGGCAATGAAAATACCTATTATGAAAAATGGCAATGACCTATTTTTAAGATCTTTAAAAATACATGATAACAATTATACTGTTAATAATACATGTGCCTTCGATAGCATATTTCAAATTTTATTTCCTGCAGGACACGATTCAGATAACATTCGAACATACATGAACAAAATAACAAAAACAAATTTATTTTTTGAATTAATTGATCATGCTATAAGTAACGGTATTAGTCCTTATACATATAAATTGCGCGCACAAATGCTTCTGCAAATTTTTCCAGTGTCTGATATCGGTGGTTGCAAATATGTAAATTGTGAGACAAATATCGGTTATTTAGCTGGCATCCTTTTTAAAGACGTACCGAGTTTTTAAGAAACATCTCGTTGCAATTCTGGTTGCTTGACAAGATACAAAAATTATCTGTAATCCAAATCGAAGAATAAAAAATCACACAAGTTAATTACTTTGACGAAGTAGTAAGACAGAGTGTTTCTCTGGAAGGTGAACATCCTTGTTGTACAAAAAACTGCCCAGGGTTTAAAAAAACAACGTTATTTGAAGCAGGTATAATTTATGTTATAATATTCGTGATACAAATTAGTATAAAAAGGGTACTACATATTTCAAGAAATCTGATTAAATTTTGCTAACTTGCTAGTTTAATAGAGATCTAGACGAGAATATCTAGTATGTCTATAAGAATTATATCATATGTCCAAATAGGATTTTCTCTTATTCTATTAATGAAAGAATAATTTTGTATTTAAATTTATACACATATTTTATGTTACAGGAGATATTGTTTTTTTTTTAATTTTGTCAAAGGACTTTAATTCATACACGGAAATCAAGTTGGATGATATTAGCAAATCATTTAAAAATCCTGTAAATGGAATTAAATTTAGATTACTTGGTGTTGTCAAATATAAAAAACCCCTTTCTACAAGAGCCATACAAACAATAGGACATTACACGGCACTGTGTTTGAGATTTGGGCAATGGATAGAATACAACGATTTAGAAAAAAAGAAAGAAATATTAAAGAAAAATCTTTAATAACACCTGCTCTCTTAATTTATATCACTCAAGAGTATGCCACTTAAGAGAAATGAATACTGTTTGTTTTCAACATTATACCGTTTAATATAATAAAATACAATTATATCAATATCATCATTTGTTATTATATTTAATTTAAATCATAAATATCAAATTATGCTGTTTGTGTTTAACAAGTAAAACAATGATAAACAATAAATCATACATTTTAGAGTAGATCTTATATATTTGGAAATAATTTTCATTTATTGCTATTCTACAATAATATTTGTATAAATTTTTATGAATAAATTATAATTTGAAATTAGACCGAAAGGAAAATAACTCTAAATATAAAAAAAATCGTATTTTTTAAACAGCTTAATGCTTAATTAATTTGTTAAAGTAAATCTTAATACTTAATTAATTAGTGTGAAATTATATACATTTCTAATTCCGTAATCTGCGTACCGAATTGTTTTCCTGATCTCGAAACGCATTCTTGTACAGAATTAGAATAGTAATATGACACTGAACAAACAATTTAATAACGTTTTATGCTAATACATATGTTATAAGAATATCAGTAATTATGATGTTAATGAGAACCTGCAAACAACTTATTGCAAAACATATTACCTTAGATGGGATTCAAACCATCCAGTATTCCGTGCGGGCATCATCACCATTCGACTCTGAGGCTTCGAAGTCAAATATTGCAATATTTTTTGCAATAACAAAACTAGTGAAGGAAACATCGATTTAATTAAACTCTAATACACAAAATCTGAAACTTCATATTTTGGCAGCACAAATTATAGCGCTTTTACTGTGGAAGTAATGAATGATTCTGCTCGTGGCGAAGGATACTTTGCTCTTGAGCCTAGTAATAATCAGGGATAGTTTTCGAAAGAAGGGCGGGAGCACAAAATCTGAAATTTCAAAATTTGGCAGCACAAATTATAACGCTTCTACTGTGGAAGTAGCGATTGATTCTGCTCGTGGCGAAGGATACTTTACTCTTGAGCCTAATTAGCGTGCAGTTCAGTTAGGGGTAAGTTCTTGAGAAATGGAGCAATATATTAACTTTTTTTGTTAGCACAAAATAGCATAAAATCAGTACTATTCAAATCTTTTTTAATTTTTCTTTTTTTTTTCTTGTGGTCCTGCTAGCTTGATGTTAAACTAGCAGCGCCACGCGTTTCTTCTAAATGGCATTTGGTACAAAATTATTCTTTGTAGCACTAATTAGCACAAAATAAGCACTAAATAGGTTTTTTTTTATTTTGCTCATTTGGTCCTGCTAGCTTGACAGAGGTGGTTATTTCCACCTATGTCACTGTCACTCCCCGGCTGAACTAACACTTCGATATGCGCGATTTCCTTGGTTTCTTCCTTATCTTGGCGGGTTCTCTTCTATCCTCCCAAGTGGATGAGAAGGTGTATGCGAGAGCTTGAGATGGCCCCAAGGAGGTGGATACTCAATCCATAGATGAAGTGTATACTGTAAGATCTCGACTGGCTCGCTAGCCAGAAGATCCTCACGCGCTACTTCACAATTCGCTGTATGTTAACTATGTTCCGGAGCACTTGTGGGATGATGCCGGGAACTGTCAGAGTCAGTCTTAAGAAAGCAAGAAGATGCAACTAGGAGCGGTTAATGCTACCTAGAGAATTAGCGGTAATATGATGTCACGGAAAACACCGCAGCTCTGTAGGAGTGTGTGATGGGTTTACGACTGACGCGCTCTTCAGTAAAACGTCGAGACCAGAGAATTTGTGCGAGGTATAGCTGGATAAATAGGATGAAAATCGTTCTTAAAGTGAAAAAAATGACGTAATAGTTGAATGATATATTGTAAGAGTGAGTACGATTAAGGTGTTCGAACGAATTAATATGTAAAATTGTTATAACTATACTAGATACATCAAATGGTATTAAAATCGAAGTAATAATAGAATTAAATAAAAAATAGTATGTTATCGATAGGTGATCGCTCGGACCCTACCGGTCAAGTGTTACACAGTACAAAAGTGAAATTAGTAGTAGTAGACTCACGGTCGCTTTATCGTAGGGATCCGCTAGTCGTAGTTGAACTCGTCTGGGCACGCTCGTACTGACGCTACAGTTCGCACACAGGTTGGTCGTGGAGGATCTCGGGAGAGATGCCTTATTGTAACTGACGAAGGAAAGCTCGCTGGCTTTATAAATTGAAGTTCCTCCCGGATAATTGAAGTAAGTGTAGGTGTGTGTAAGACTCAAAGACTTCCCGAACAAATGCACGGAACGCTCCGGGAGCATGGCTTTTATAAGGCTCCGGTGGGAGCTTCGCTCGTTTCCGGCGGCTTCCGACGGCGGTCGGCTCGCAGCGCCGAATTCCATAGCGACACGGTGTCCCGGGTTGGTAAATTTCAAAGGGATGCCTCTACGCTTCCCTATTCCGTTTGATGTGCTCGGGTGGTCGGATGACGTTACGCGTGGTGGCGTGATGCATAGTATTGCGATGATGTCATACTGGGCGCGTTTACTCGTGTCTGAGCGAGTTCGTTCGCTGATGTTCATATATTATTCAAATTTCCTATTAATTCCTTCGTCACTTATGGCCTTTGAGTGGTTATATGAATAGTCCGGAGTTAGTGCATTCTAAAAGGGCTGGTCAAGTTTTTGCGAAAAAGTGAAGGGAAAGCACTCGGAACGTAGTGCAAAGTTGTGAGAGGCCTGTCCTAAGGGGACAGGTTGGTTTAGGGCCATGTTATATCGCTATATTGTTTTGTTGTTTTTATAAGACTTTATTTCTACAACGAACTCTTTTTTATCTTTGGCCGTTTTTGACGAGTGAATTAGTAAGACTCGTTGCCTTAGTTAAAGTAAAATACATAATAATTAATTGAGGCTTGCTTTACGAGAGCTCACGATATTGTGGACTTCGGATTGTTGTCTTTAATATGTTTCTTAATGCTTAATTTTTTTTTGCTATTAATTAACTTCGCTTATTATATATTCTTTCCTTGTCTTTCAATATTGTGACTTCTTGTTTGGCGCTTTTCTATTCGGCGTGGTGCTTCGAAGGATTTAAGTACTATTTGGTTCGCATAATATTTTGTCTCAGATTAGCGCAAATCGTCCTCAGGTCAATGCGGCATTTAAGGATCGCGGTGGCGTGAAAAGTTAAAGATTTTTTAGGCTGGGACGTTACAGCGTTAACGGGGAAATGTCTAACACACCGTAATGGCGTCGTCGGTTGAGGATTACACAGAGATTAGCGACTTAGAGATTAAAAATGGCGAGAAGATGACCGAAGGAAATTGCGAAAACGAGCAAATCGATCTGTAAGAAATATCAAGCTTTGGTAAGATAGAGGAAGATACTGCGTTGAAAGACATTTTCAACCTGTTATCGAGCTTCTGAGACAGATTGTGGAACATATCATTCATATGAAACCTGGCGCATTGACCATACTGGGAAATGATGCATTATCGATCGAAGAGAAGAAATCAAAACGCAGCGCCAAACGCTTACTTGTTGCCTCTACACCGATCTACCCGAAAATCAAATGTCATGACGGATTCTCCTACGGTAACCTCCACGCCAACAGACAACTTGCATCGTACACAATTGAGCGAAATGTCTCCACTACGCGTTACTTTGACCACAAATAATGAAGATGTTTTCGAGACCACTGGCGATTCATTCGTAACATCGATTAGGCGTGATTTGTAAACATCTGAGGGACGTTACATTATATAGGAAACTTTACGCACCCATTTTGATCCACTGGGGCAAAAATATATGGTTTTAAATAGCGACAAACATACCATTGACTACGTGTACGGTGTGTATTTCAGCAGTAATGGAACAAATCTTGGCGATAAAAGTTTCGACGTGGATATTGACGGTAATATAATCATTGACGGTGTAAAGTACGCAGGAACACCTGAGCT
>NW_022639518.1:147911-148378 GCF_010583005.1 Odontomachus brunneus | reverse complement strand
AGGTAGACGATTTAAAGTTTGAAATTGTATTATTTTCCTCGGTTGAATCATCGGAATCATAAAGACGTCGCGTAGGATATCGTTTTCTCTTTACACTATTTTCTAAATCAGTTTTTAAATCGCTAGTATTTTCTGCTTCTTTAGCTTTTCTATGTGCTACATTGAGATCATCTACAAAATTAATTTTGCGAGCTAGAAATTATAACTGATATTGCTTAATGTTTCGCTATTCATGGAAAATCTAACAGAAAATCTGATAGAACATCTTGTATAAGCATTAATAACGTTTTTTAATGAATTGGAGTTAATACAGGTTCGAGTAAATACCCAGATAATTAGTTTGCTGATAACAACATCCCACTGTAGATCCATATCTACTATGTCCGCATTAAGCTTATGTTTTATGAACATCTGTTAAAATAACCTTATGGCAGGTTAGCGACAGGAATGGTCCTTTTCGCCGTCAA
>NW_022639518.1:141455-147901 GCF_010583005.1 Odontomachus brunneus | reverse complement strand
AAGCTTCCTTCACACATGTCATCAAGCTGGATCAATGTATACATATCCGATTTTATATCTAATGCAATTAATATTAATAACAAAATATGATTCTATCATATAATAATGTTATAAATTATATTACATGTAAAATGAAAGATCCCAGTATAACATATAGGTTATATTCTGATGGTACAAATCTATGAATATAATAGTTGCTTTCCATTTACATCAAAACTCAGATAAATCTCACTTCTATCTTTGTTTCATATTCTGTGAGTAACAAAGATAGAAGTGAGATTTATCTGAGTTTTGATGTAAATGGAAAGCAACTAATATGACTCACTAAAGCTCTTATAATCAGTAGTAACTGTAAATTATGCAGTAGTAACTGTAAATTATGCAGTATATAACTTTCACAGTGCACGAATGAAGCAGTAAAACTAATAATCGTTACTATATATCTGTATAATGCTCGCACGTGTTCGCACGCCGCTGAGACGCAGAGATGTTATATTAGAGCTAGAGTCCTTTCAACATTGCAAATGCTTTGAAGCGTGAAATGTAGTAATATGGTTTAGTCGTCGCTGTGGCGCATCAGCAACGCTTAACGGACCACATCCATCGTTATATAGATCAAAGCGGGAAATACAACTTCTGCGCTACGAGCGTTCACGGATACGGTCGATTTTCAATGGTGCGCTACCCTTCATTCGTTGCTCAGGCTGCGTTCCGAAATTCACTGCCAATACTGAAAGTCTATGTTACGTATACTATAAAATTTACGTATACTATAAAATTTACAGTTTATGTTACGTATACTATAAAATTTCAGTACTGGCAGTGAATTTCGGAACGCAGCCTCAGAGTATGGCCTGCGAAGTTTACATCATTGTTTCAGACCAATACCACAAATGTTTCTCCGAAAACACCCAAAAAAGAAAACCTCTTTTTTGCAGCAAACAAAAAATTTATTTTTTGTCACATCAAAATCGTAGAGATTAACATTACATATTGATTTAATGAAACAGCTATAGCTATGATTATAATCATTGGACAACTAATATTTGCTGCTAGGATAGCATGATAAGATTTATCATTGATCATATCCCCCATTATTGTTTAAATTGATTATTATATGAAAATATATCTATAAGAATAGCGAACTTATATTTTTATTCGAAAAAGAAATTCGTCTACAATATCGTAAATTAAACGTTATCATAACGTCATTTTGCAAAGTTATTTTGACGTCTAAAACATGACGTTAAATACACGTCCTTAAAGGACAAATGACGTTACTCACCAATAATGACGACATATTGACGTGAAAATTACGACGGCTTGCTGCCTGGGGTGTTTACGATAATTCGAGTTTGAGTTAGTACGAGTTACTTTCACTGAGGCCGAAATATTATATATGATAGACATAACTATTTAGTATCTTCATGATTCATGACAACTCAATGCTGTCCGATAAATCGAATAGGGGAAAGCAGATTAAAGTTAGAGTAGTGTAGTGAATAGCATATGTGTAAGAATTAACAGTATCATGTAATATAGTTTCGTAAAATATGTATCAATAATGTTACAAAACAATGAGTTATTACATTTTGGAAAAATTAGAAGCACTAAATTAAATTATGAAAAATTAGCACTAAATTAAATTATTATATATTTGTGAAATATCCAATAATAACAGGTTAATTATATATTAGAATAATAGTTTTCTACTTTTAGTTATTTCACAAATATACGATACGTTTTCATTATTTAATTTAATGCTTCTAATTTTTCTAAAATGTAATTACTTATTGTTTCGTAACATTATTGTTATATTTTACGAAACTATATTACCTGATACAGTTAATTCTTGTACTTATACTATCCGCTACGCTACCCCAAACTCTACTCTATTCGATTCATCGGACAGCATTGAGTTGTCATGAATCATAAACACACTAGATGCTTGTGCCTATTATATTTTTCGGCCCTAGTGAAACTAACTCGTACTAACTCGAGCTCGAATTATCATAAACACCAAATAAGAGCTTATGCAAGATGTCGATTGTGAAATGCACTATATTCATAAATAAAACAAAAAACGTTAAATGTCTCGAAAAATCGACCAATTGTTACTCTAATTCTTTTTAATAAAAATTAAAAAAGAAGTACATTGATATTATACAGATACAGTCTTATAAAAAATACGGAATATATCATATGAAATTACATCACTAGAATGGCACGAAAGTAACGGTTACAATATGTTTCTTATTCAAATTATTGCGTAAGCTTTTATTGGCTTGTTTGATAATGCATTTGTCTAATAACTTGATCAATATTTTTTATAAAATCACGCAAGTTTTTAAAATAATATTAATAATAAAATATTTTTTTTCAGTTATGCAAAAAATATGAAACAATTATCTCGTGAATTTCGGGATCGACCAATGCCGCCGTTGGACTTAGCGACTTGGAGCATCGAATACGCCGCTCGTCAACCAAAAGAAACTTTGTCATCACCGATTAAATTTCAGAGCTGGGTACAACGGACACTGATTGATGTATACGCGTTTTTATTCTTTTGTCTTGTCATAATTCTATCTATTATATTCCATACTTTAAAGGTATTATTTAATTTTTATTATTATCATATATATACTACGACTGAAACCCATAAAAATAAACAGATGTAAGCGACAGATGTAAATATATATTAAATACAAAGATTGTGTGACTAATTATTGTAATTATTTTGAATTTGAGAAGCATACAAATGAACTCTTTCTATGTGTACATATTTAAGAACAAATTCTTAATGTTAACTTTGCAAATATCGATGAACTTTTGTATCATTAGTAATCAAATACTGTAAACGTTAAACAGGTGATACATCACTTCGATTGCACAAACTTTACATTCTTTTAATTTTACAATTAAAGTATACGTCGTAAAGAAGTGTGTTTTAGTAGTCTGTGTTAAAACATTAGAAATTTATAAATTGCAGATATATTTATTTATTCATATTTTCATATGCTATATACAATTTTCAACTTGATGGGTCATGTACTTCATACAAAAGTTATACTCTTCCTAGGTACATTTAGTAGTACTGATGCTATATACCATTTATCAGGAAATCTATACCATTTACCATGTATCTTTTTTCCTAATGTGAATTCGTGAAAAAGTCAAAATTTTCATGTGAAACGGAAAAATGAAAAATTTCACGCGAGTTGATCTTTCACGTGAAAATTAGTCGGTTCAGGATGGCTGTTGCGTGGTGGGTTATTCATCACAAGGAAAACGAAAGAAAGAACAATGAACTGTATCATGCGTAAAATGTTACGAGATATTAAAAATCCATTTAATATTCCATAAAAATAATTTTAAAAGTTATATGGGTAATAATAAAAATTATTATATTACTTTATATTAATTATTATATCATATTACTTTATTTTTCGCTTTTATTATTTCTGAATTCATATACCTATTATACGCTTTTATTATTTATGAATTCATATACCTATAATAATATGTAGCTACACTTGCTTATAATTTACGACTGAGGAACACAACAAGACCGAAACGTTTTATTTTATTCATCTTTTTTTAAATTTACGTATATGATATTTTCTACATAAAAAAATTGTTATTAACGCACAATCAAAACCCTGTGCTTAGCTCTTACCCAGATAGAATACAAAGTCATATAAAAGTCAAAATGACGTCAAACGATATAAAAACTCGATTTGTTTATAATACTTATAACACACTTAAGCATACACATATGATATTTTTATGATAATAAGATATATTATCAAATATATTTTTAGGTTATCTCGAAAAGCAGAAGTGCAATTATGTCAAAATTTGTTAATATATATATCTAAAGGAAGAATATATACTTAAAGGAAGAACAGCAATCCCTCGTGAATTTAAAGTAATAAATTGTTACGTTCTGTTGGACCTCATAATAATTATTCCTTGTTCCATATAAACTATAACTATAATGAGTCAGAGCGAACGCATAATATGGCAATCAGGTTTCCGCGATCAAAGAATTCATAGGACTTACAGAATATCCGGTCATAAAATCAGATCTATAACGTTCATCGTATGTATTAGGACCTTAACTTAGTTTCCGCCCGCAAATGTTAGATGGCAATGCAAACAGTTCTAGTAGTCATTACTAACGAAACAGGTAGTTTGTGATTAATTTCGACATTTCTCGATAACATTCAGTCAGCATACACAATTATTTTCCTAAACAACAATTTCTTTTGCTTTGTGAAAAATGGAACGCGATAAAGTGTTTTTTCGACATGTGCTTTTGCACTATTTTGATTTGAAAAAAAGTGTAGCAGAAGTTCATCGATTACTTGAAGAAGGTTATGGTGATCGAGCTCCATCACATACAACATGTAAAGAGTGGTATAGACGATTCAAAAGTAATGATTTTGATGTCAATGACAAACCACGCTCAGGACAGCCAAAAAAATTCCAAGACGATGAATTGCTAGCATTATTGCATGAAAACTCGGCTCGAACGTTACAAGAACTTGGAAACGAGCTAGGAGTTACTGAAGCAGCTGTTTCCAAACGTTTACACGCCATGGGAAAGATCCAAAAGGAAGGAAGATGGGTACCACATGAATTGTCTGAAAGTGCCATTCACAACCGTTTCAATATCACGGTTTCGTTACTTGCCAGGCAAAAAAAGAAGAGTTTTCTGTGGCGTATTGTGACTGGCGATGAAAAGTGGATCTACTACGACAATCCCAAACGCAAAAAATCATGGGTAGACCCAGGACAACCATCAACATCGCAGCCAAAACGGAACATCCACGGTCATAAGGTAATGCTTTGCATTTGGTGGGATCAGCAAGGAGTGCTGTACTACGAACTGCTGAAACCAAACGAAACTGTTACTGCCGATGTCTACAAATGTCAATTGAACAAATTGAATGATGAGCTGTTGCGAAAAAGACCAGCAATAGCGAGTAACAGGCGCAAAGTTATTCCCTTACACGATAACGCTCGGCCACACACTGGAAAAACCGTCAAAGAAACACTGACGCAGCTCGAATGGGAAACTCTTCCTCACCCAGCGTACTCACCAGACATAGCGCCTTCTGATTACCACTTGTTCAGATCGATGCAGCACGGCTTGAGTGGTACACGCTTCCGAAATGTTGAAGAAGTGCGAGAATGGGTGGACGAATGGATTGCTTCGAAACAAACATCGTTTTATCGAGATGGTATCGCCCAGTTGCCAGAAAGATGGCAAAAAGTTGTAGAAAGTGATGGAAAATACTTTCATTGAAATAATTTAAATAAATTTATTACAATAAATGCTTTTTCTCAGTATTTTTTGGGCGGAAACTAAGTTAAGGTCCTAATACTTTCGGGGACCAGAAGCTATTATATTAAAATTAGAGTCACACGCAGAAAAACTAACAAGAACAATGGAAGCCGCCAAACCTTAAAAATATTCGTTGTCTCATACATTGTACTCATTTCCCGATTTGCATCATCCTTGACACAAAGATTCCCTTACTACCTCAAAGTTCCGCCAATCACCACCTCTCTAAAACATGCGATTTTTCTTCAGCCCCAGCCAAAGAAATCTTCCTAACCCTATTCTTTAACTATTACTGGTTCCAAACTTACCCCACACTTACCATTTTTAAGGAGTCCAACAACTAGCATCCCCGAAAAATCACATTTTTTAATCCAAACCACTCCGAACTCATTTAAAAATTGCGCCACGAGCGCATTTGTGACGTCCCCGTCATCTCTCGAGTTGACGGTAATGGTGTAACGTCCCCGCCGAAAAAAAATTAAAAAAATAACAAAAATATATACAAAACTTTATAAAACCAATCACCAAAAAATATATAAAAATATAAAAATCCAAAAAGAAAGAGTAATCTTAATAATTAACACATTAAAAACAATAGATTCGTAATACCCATTTAATACATATCTTAAAATAAAAATATAATCTTACAAATTATTCATATAAAGTAAATACGCAGATAAATTAAACATATAATTTTGAGATAGCAAAGAAACGCTTTATATTAGGACCTTAACTTAGTTTCCGCCCGCAAATGTTAGATGGCAATGCAAACAGTTCTAGTAGTCATTACTAACGAAACAGGTAGTTTGTGATTCATTTCGACATTTCTCGATAACATTCAGTCAGCATACACAATTATTTTCCTAAACAACAATTTCTTTTGCTTTGTGAAAAATGGAACTCGATAAAGTGTTTTTTCGACATGTGCTTTTGCACTATTTTGATTTGAAAAAAAGTGTAGCAGAAGTTCATCGATTACTTGAAGAAGGTTATGGTGATCGAGCTCCATCACATACAACATGTAAAGAGTGGTATAGACGATTCAAAAGTAATGATTTTGATGTCAATGACAAACCACGCTCAGGACAGCCAAAAA
>NW_022639518.1:139954-141179 GCF_010583005.1 Odontomachus brunneus | reverse complement strand
AAAGTAATCCCCTCCCGACACAATACACTTATGCCAACGTATTTTCCAGTCCTCGAAACAAGAATTAAAGTCGCCTTCCGGGATGGCTTTCAGAGCGCGTAGCGATTCACGTTGTATCTCTTCTATCGTCTCAAAACGATTTCCCCGCAGTGGTCTTTTGAGTTTCGGGAATAGCCAGAAGTCACACGGTGCTAAATCAGACGAATATAGTGGTTGTGGAACGATATGGATCGAATTTTTGGCGAAAAAGTCACGAAGAACGAGTGCAGTGTGAGAAGGTGCATTATCGTGATGCAAAAACCAAGAATTGTCTGCCCACAATTCTGGCCTCTTCTTGCGAATAGCTTCACGCAAACGACGCATAACACTCAAATAATATTCTTTGTTGACGGTTTGACCGGGTGGAAGGAATTCTGAATGGACAACACCACGATAATCGATGAAAACTGTCAACATGACCTTGATTTTCGATCGACTTTGGCGCGATCTTTTCGGTTTCGCTTCACCTTTTGCACGATATTCATTGGATTGGTCGGTGGTTTCCTGGTCGTAAGCATAGATCCAAGTCACATCTCCAGTAATAATCCGTTTCATGACCGATTGATAGTCAGAAAGCATCTCTTCACAGATCTTAATGCGACGCTCTTTTTCGAAGAAATTGAGATGTTTTGGCACTAGTCGAGATTTTACACGTTTCAGGCCCAAAATATCTTTCAAAATTGATTGGCAGATCCTTTCAAAATACCAACAGCATCAGCAAGGTCTCTAACAGTCATTCGACGATTAGCAAGCACAAGTTCTTCGATTTTCTTGACGTGTTGTTTATCGGTAGAGGTTGATGGTCATCCGGAACGCTCTTCGTCTTCAACACTTTCACGACCTTCTCTGAACTGTTTACACCACTTGTAAACATTCCTTTCCGACAAAGCATGGTCCCCGAAGGTTTTCTGCCAAAAAGTAATGAATGTTTTGACATGAAATTTGTCACAAGAAGATGTCTGTCACAATGCTGCCAACTTAGAAAAAAAATATTTATGATGTGCGATTTACCCGCGCGATTTAAATTGAAAACTGGTCTTACTTTTTGGACACAGTGGTATTACTTCATTAATACTACCGTATCCGCTTTTAGTATTCATTCACAGCCCACTCAGTTATATTATCAATATTATATTCACATTATATTAATTCAAGTTATATTTAACGATATTCAAAAGTAATAGTA
>NW_022639518.1:139449-139944 GCF_010583005.1 Odontomachus brunneus | reverse complement strand
TATTACTTCATTAATACTACAGTATCCGCTTTTAGTATTCATTCACAGCCCACTCAGTTATATTATCAATATTATATTCACATTATATTAACTCAAGTTATATTTAACGATATTCAAAAGTAATAGTAGACTCAACATAGTAGATACAAAAGAGAGCAATAAAACCCAAATAAAAATCTATAAAATATAAAATCAATAAAAAATACAAAATATATAAAAAACTCAATAAAAAATACAAAAATAAAATAAAATAAAAATATATAAAATAAAGCGCTAAGATATATAAAATAAATAATATTATTAAGGCCATAGAATTTATATCTTTCATATAATATATGTATATATAAATATATATATATATATATATATATAAATATACAGGGTGTTCGGAAAGTACCGGGACGCCCGAATATCAGGAAAAATATAAGTTTTACAAAAAAATGTTTCAGACAAAAGTTGTGGCGTTTAAAAAGATGTATTTACTGATCACATCAG
>NW_022639518.1:137756-138168 GCF_010583005.1 Odontomachus brunneus | reverse complement strand
AGAGCTCCAAAAAGTTTACGGAGATGCTGCTCTAAGTGAAACAACGTGCCGTGATTGGTTTCGTCGCTTCAAAGACGGTGATTTCGATGTTGACGATTGTCCGCATGAAGGAAGGCCAAAAACCTTCGAAGACGCTGAATTGGAAACATTGCTCGATGAGGATCCGTGCCAAACGCAAGAACAGCTTGCCTCAGCATTAGGAGTTACCCGCCAAGCCATTTCCAAGCGATTGCATGCGTTGGGAATGATTCAAAAGCAAGGAACTTGGGTTCCTTATGATTTGAAGCCAAGGGACGTTGAGCGTCGTTTTTTCGCCTGTGAACAACTGCTCCAGCGGCAAAAAAGGAAGGGTTTTCTTCATCGCATCGTGACGGGTGATGAAAAATGGATTCATTACAGCAACCCAAAGAAA
>NW_022639518.1:137372-137545 GCF_010583005.1 Odontomachus brunneus | reverse complement strand
CCTTGACCTGACCTTCGCTACGCAACCCAAGGTCAAACTGATGTGATCAGTAAATACATCTTTTTAAACGCCACAACTTTTGTCTGAAACATTTTTTGTAAAACTTATATTTTTCCTGATATTCGGGCGTCCCGGTACTTTCCGAACACCCTGTATATATATATATATTATTT
>NW_022639518.1:133305-137362 GCF_010583005.1 Odontomachus brunneus | reverse complement strand
CCAAGCGATTGCATGCGTTGGGAATGATTCAAAAGCAAGGAATTTGGGTTTCTTATAATTTGAAGCCAAGGGACGTTGAGCATTGTTTTTTCGCCTGTGAACAACTGCTCCAGCGGCAAAAAGGGAAGGCATGCTTCTACGTCGTCGGCTTGGCCGAATATTCACACTGCGAAGGTTATGCTGTGTATTTGGTGGGACCAGGTCGGTGTTATTTATTATGAGCTGTTGAAAACGAACGAAACCATCACTGGAGAACGGTATCGAATTCAATTGATGCGATTGAGCCGAGCACTGCGCGAGAAACGGCCACAATACGAGCAGAGGCACGAAAAAGTGATTCTACTGCATGACAACGCTCGGCCTCATGTTGCCAAACCCGTTAAAACCTACTTGTAAACGCTCAAATGGGAAGTCCTACCCCACCCGCCATATTCCCCAGATATTGCGCCGTCCGATTGTTACTTGTTCCGTTCGATGGCACATGGTCTGGCTGATCAGCAATTCCGCTCATATGAAGACATCAAAAAATGGCTTGATTTGTGGATAACCTCATAAGACGAACGCTTCTACCGTAACGGTATTCGAGCTCTGCCAGAAAGATGGGAAAAAGTTGTAGCTAACGATAGGCAATACTTTGAATGATTCATTTGTAACCATTTTTTTGCAATAAAGTTGCATTTTCATAAAAGAAAACATCAAGAACTTAGTTGCGCACCTGATACATATACATACATATACGACTATAGCAGGATCAATAACAGTAATGATAAGTAATATACAATCATGAAATCGTACACGTATATAACCATAAATTAACAATAAAATATAATTAAAGCAGCGATAAACTAGATAAAGATGAAAGTACAGGTTCCGTGTAACTTAATGCTACATATACAGGGTCATCGAAAAGTATCGGACTCCCCTAATATTTTCAGTTAGAATGCTTTTTGGAGAAAATGTCCAATAGCAAAGTTGTATGGTTTTAAGCGGGGAGTAAGATGATGTCCTTGACTTTGACCTTGACCATGTCCCTCAAGGTCATTTCAAGGTCAACCTTATTTTTTTAACTGGAACCTCCTACATTTTATTGCATATTCTTATAGCTTATCTCGAGAGCTTTCCAAAACGCTAGAATAAAACATTTTTTCATTGAGTACTTTTTGAATTATAAAGGTTTGAAATTTACAATTTGTTAAGTGGCGTGTGATTCCGGCCAGTTAAGGCAAGAGTGGCGTGTGGGTCCGGCCAGTTGAGGCAAGAGTGGCGTGTGGGTCCGGCCAGTTAAGACGAATTTCATTCCAATTGGTCAGTTTGGGTAAAATATTCAATTGTACCAAACAATTCACAACAAATGTTCAAATTATTGCTCTTCAACAGGCTGGCAATGTACCAATCTGTTATAAACAGCTGAAACCGCATTCCGGTACATTTCCGGCAGTATTAGTTCTATCTCTCGAGTTATTCTCTTTCTTAAATCATTTAAATCTTGAGGCTTGGTGGCATAAACTTTACTTTTCAAGTAACCCCACAAAAAAAAGTCAAGTGGTGTCAAGTCCGGGGACCGAGATGGCCACTCAATATGACCCCTTCGCCCTATCCACCTGTCCTATAAGACCTCATTCAAATATTGACGGACAATGACACCATAATGAGGTGGAGCTCCATCCTGTTGGAAATTAATTTCATCCATATTTCCTCCAGCTATGTCTCGAATAGCTGGAACAATTTGTTCACGAAGCATGACTGTGTATATCTGTGCTATCAAATTGCCTTCAATGAAGAAAGGGCCAACTGGTCTACCATTAAGAATACCAGCCCATACGTTAACTTTTTGTGGATATTGGGTATGATTGTCTCTTTTCCAGTGAGGATTAACGTCACTCCAGTATCTACAATTGTGTCTATTTACATTTCCAGTCAGTTCAAATGTTGCCTCATCAGAAAAAACAATATTATTAAGTAATAGAAGATCGTCGACAATCATCTCTATCATAAGATCACAAAATTCGATGCGTCTATCAAAATCGTCTTCGGACAACTCTTGGCACAAATGAAGTTTGTATGGATGCCATTTATTCAATTTTAAAATTTTACTGATAGATGCATAACCGATTTCGTGTTCTTGTGCAACGCGATTAATGGAAATATGGGGATTTTCAACGAAAGTCTGTAAAACATCTAATGCCTTATCATTATTTGTTGCTGTTTTATGTCTACCAGATCTTGGGCGGCTTTTAACGCTACCAATGTCCTCGAAACGTTGAATAATACGGATTACAGTACTTTTAGAGATCCTATTATTTTCATTCCAAAAATTTTCATTAAATAATCGCGTTACTGTTTTATACCCTCTTTGTTGATCTTCCCATCCTCGCATCATTAACAGTGTTATTCGATCATTTTCAGTAAACTCCGCCATTCTTAATTAGAGCAAAGAAGAATTAATCAGGTAAGTGATAGGAAATTGATCTAAATAATTATGTAGAGAAAAATACTAATTATTAAGTGTTGGTCTAACTATCGATTTGTTTATTTCAACCAACTAGCAAAAAGCTCGTTGAGCAACTGA
Organism: Odontomachus brunneus; assembly: GCF_010583005.1. Lineage (NCBI taxonomy): Eukaryota > Metazoa > Arthropoda > Insecta > Hymenoptera > Formicidae > Odontomachus > Odontomachus brunneus. The sequence continues at coordinate 134,793 of NW_022639518.1, read as the reverse complement.
AAATCTAAAGATCAATTAATAATATTTACGAAAAATTTCTGGGATATTGAAAACAAAATGAAAATGTTTGGGACAATCAATTGAAGCGCAATGGCTTCTTTTGTTACAGAAAAAATTTTTGGGGCTGTTTGTTTTCGTCCACGAGGTGACTACTGCTCGCTAAGAAGAAGACAGCACTGCATCAAAGATTAAAATCAGTGATCCGTATCGTTTGCTCAAGAGCTCGTACATTGGTGCCTGCGAGAGTGAGAGAATAAAGATCGGCCCCGCCAACGCTTTCGGGCAGATTCCCGCGAACGCCTTCGGACATCACGCATTCGAGCAGCTTCTCGCGATCACTTTCGGACAGTATTCCGCCGTAGCCTACTAGCATCACAGCTTGAAGCCGTACAACTTTGCTATTGGACATTTTCCAAAATGTATTTTTACTGAAAATATTAGGGGGATCCAAAACTTTTCGATTAATGTATTTTCTTTAAACCAATTAATGGGTCTCATTATTCCGCGCACGAAAGTATTAAGGTTATGATTAATGAAAACTAAATAATATTTTACAAGATATTTTACATTTTGTGTCAAAAAATTGTTAACTTCAAACCTTTATAATTCAAAAAGTACTTAATGAAAAAATGTTTTATTCTAGCGTTTTGGAAAGCTCTCGAGATAAGCTATAAGAATATGCAATAAAATGTAGGGGGTTCCATTTAAAAAAATAAGGTTGACCTTGAAATGACCTTGAAGGACATGGTCAAGGTTAAAGTCAAGGTCATCATTTTACTTCCCGCTTGAAACCATACAACTTTGCTATTGGACATTTTCTCCAAAATGCATTCTAACTGAAGATATTAGGGGGGTCCGATATTTTTCAATGACGCTGTATACAGGGTGAGTCATCTGAATCTATCACCTCCAATAACTCGTTTGTGTGGCCAGGAATCGAAAAAAGTTTCATATAAAAGTGGTAGGGTTTCGAGGGGGAACCAAAATGGCGTACCTTTCAACTTTTGATTTTGACCGAAAGTGGGTTACTTCAACCGGAAGTGGTTTTTTAAAAATGGAAACCCCCCTTTTTGACACCGGAAAATGAAAAAGCGAAAAATTTTACGTTCAGATATAACTTTGGCTGCTTTAAAATTTTCAAGATGGCGGACAAAGATGGCGGACAAAAATTTTAGTCAACCGATTTGCACCAAATTAAGTTTACGAGGGTTTTTGGGGTTGCTGATCACGAATCTGAAGTCAGATTTGCAAAATTCAAAATGGCGGATCCAAGATGGCGGACCAAGATGGCGGACGAAATTTTTAGCCGAAATTAATAGAAATTACTACTCTTAGCACTACCCAGGAACAACGGCGTGGACGTGGTAGTTTTTTGTTCCCTTTGGGGTGCTTTATTTACGTGAGTCCCCTTGCCTCTCACTATCGGGGTGCTTTATTTAGTTAATTTGTAACTTCAAACAGTTAATTCGCTAAGTGTACTACTAAGCG
>NW_022639518.1:132851-133174 GCF_010583005.1 Odontomachus brunneus | reverse complement strand
GCAAGGGGACTCACGTAAATAAAGCACCCCAAAGGGAACAAAAAACTACCACGTCCACGCCGTTGTTCCTGGGTAGTGCTAAGAGTAGTAATTTCTATTAATTTCGGCTAAAAATTTCGTCCGCCATCTTGGTCCGCCATCTTGGATCCGCGATTTTGAATTTTGCAAATCTGACTTCAGATTCGTGATCGGCAACCCCAAAAACCCTCGTAAACTTAATTTGGTGCAAATCGGTTGACTAAAATTGTTGTCCGCCATCTTTGTCCGCCATCTTGAAAATTTTAAAACAGCCAAAGTTATATCTGAACGTAAAATTTTCCGCT
>NW_022639518.1:129199-132444 GCF_010583005.1 Odontomachus brunneus | reverse complement strand
GAAAAGTTCTTAACGAAACAATATTTTATTATAGCGTTTTGGAAAGCTCTCGAGATGTGCTATAAGAATATGCAATGAAAAATGGGGTGTTCCATTTAAAAAAATTAATGTGACCTTGACCTGACCTTCGCTACGCAACCCAAGGTCAAACTGATGTGATCAGTAAATACATCTTTTTAAACGCCACAACTTTTATCTGAAACATTTTTTTCTAAAATGCTTAGTTTTCGAGATATTTCACCGGTCCGGGACTTTTTGAACACTCTGTATATATATATATATATATATATATATATATATATATATACTCATCCATATAATTTCTGCTAAACCGCTTCGTTTGTTACTTCCATGATAATTCACATCAAATGGCAAGGCCGATTTGGCCCGGCTCACTGATATCTAAAATAAATAACTTTTATTAATTATTCTATCTTAATATTATACTTTGCGTAGATTTTAGAAATTAGTAATAAGAAGAGAAGGACGAAAGGAGGAAGGAAGGGGATTTGGAGGTCGCCATCCCTCTTTCCTCCTCCTCAACCTTCTTTACGAATTAACAGTTAAAAGGAAATTACTTCCCTTATAGAAATATCATACTAAGAATCATTGATAATTACTTATTATCCAGTATTTTTAATACTGAAAATAAGTAATTATCAATGATTCTTAGTATGATATTTCTATAAGGGATAAAACCGCTTTTCCGTTACGTAATAGTAGCAACTTCTTTCAAATATTTTACTTTGCATTATTCCATATACTTATGCTATATATATGAGACGCCTTATTATGAAAACAATTAATAAAATTGAAAAATCTAGCTAATAACAAAATAATCTCTTTACTTACAAGAGATATTACAATGAAAACCATGTGAACTTGAAATTTTATATTCTCATGACCTTCATGACGTATACGGAGACAATGTTAGATCTTATGAAGCAGTGGCTGCTTTATTTAACAATACATTTCCTAATCGTTTGCCAATTACAAAGTCTACTGTTCAGCGAACTGTGGCTCGATTTGAACAAACAGGTTCAGTTAAAGACCGGCCTCGAGCAGGAAAACCGAAAACTGCAAGCAATGATGATAAGAACATCGCAGTTCTACAATCATTTGTAGAAAATCCTCAATACGTCAATCCGAAAAACAAGTCAGCAATGTGATATTAGTAAAAGTACGGTTCAGAGAACTTTAAAAAGATACAATTATCATCCTTTTAAAATACGTTTAGTTCAAGAACTGTCAGAAAATGATTGTAATAGGAGGATGGAATTTTGCGAAGAAATGATGAGGCGATTTGATGGAGACAATAACTTTTTTGACTGGATTGTATTTTCTGATGAAGCGACATTCGAATTAAATGGATCTGTCAATCGACACAATTGCAGATATTGGAGTGACGAAAATCCACACTGGATGAGAGATTCTCATACTCAGTATCCTCAAAAGTTAAATGTATGGGCGGGAATACTCGAAAATACAATTATAGGACCATTCTTTTTTAATGAGAACATCAATGCGGAGCGTTATTCTCTTACAAAATCAGATACTGCCTGCTATTCAAAATGTAGTTGATGTCGCTTTTAATAACGTTTGGTTCCAACAGGACAGTGCACCACCTCACTTTGGCATAAACGTCTGTCGATTCCTAAATGATACATTTCCAAGAAAATGGATTGGCAGAAGAGGTACAATTGAATGGCCACCTAGATCTCCTGATTTGAATCCATTGGATTATTTTTTCTGGGCTCATTTAAAAAATTTGGTATTTGCAATAAACCCTACGAATTTAAATGAATTAAGAAATCGCATTTTAGATACTGTAGTATCAATAACCCCGGAAAACTTGCAAAATGTTCGGCGCAATTTTTATGAACGTTTGGCACATTGTCAAACCGTTCATGCCCGTCAATTTGAACATCTTCTAAATTAAACAAATATTAATACAGAGAGGATTTGGAGTCTCTAAATACTACGGAAGTGACGAACCGTAGAGTCCCTATTTCTGTTCACACTCACGCACGTATGCACGCATCCGCCCTCACCACACACACACACACACACGCACACACTCACGCATACGCACGCACACACACACACACACACGCACACACTCACGCATACGCACGCACACACACACACACACACACGCACACACTCACGCATACGCACGCACACACACACACACACATACACACATTACACATACACATACACACAAGAGGTGTAAATCCGACTGGGCAACCTCCACGTGGTACACCTTGGGTAATGCCAATGCCAGCGGTACTGTAATATCGAATCCCATAACTCGGAAAGTTCTTATGGAAGAAAGATTTGTAATCAGTGTTTTGGAAACGTCTCAACATCAGCTACAAGAATGTGAAATAAAAGGGAGCGGTGCACTTGGACACGGTGCATTTGGACACAGCCAATCACAGCACCGTATGATTAGAGACATTTGTAGGGTCCCTTGGAACAGCGACTTGTGATTGGACTGTGTCCAATTGCCCCGTGTCCAACTGATATACACCCGAAATAAAAAGTAGGGTATTCTATTTAAAAAATTTAAGATGACTTTTACCAGAGAGAAGCCTGAGAGCGACCATGCCATATGCTTTGGTCGACACCGATTCTCGGCCCAGTTGGGAGCGCCATCTGCATCCATTTTTGACTGGGAACTACGTTCCTCACATCCATTTTAATTTGGTGCGTGTCCATTCTACATCCATTTTCTGGCGGTTCGTGTCTGTGGTAAGCACATAATTGCGCGATTGAGAACATCGGCCGTCGCGCACGGACTTATATTCCATTCAACACACACATAATCTTCTTCCTCTGTACACACTATCATAAATTTATTTGTACGTGTATGTGCATGTACAATATATGATTGTATGATATATCAGTCTCGATAAAAATGTACACGAAAAATCAAATGCTATTGTATCAACAGCATCGGTGTAATTGTAATAAATGTTATTAATTTAAATGCAATAAGAATCAAATAAAACGTCATACTCTTGTTTTGATAATCGATGTTTTTGAACCAACAGCACGATCTTGTTGTCGGGACTTTATTGTATCAATTATATATGCTCTCTCTTGAAATAAATAAATAATCGTTTTAATATATATATATATATATATATATATATATATATATATATATATAAGTTGTAGTAAAAAGAAATCCATTATTTTTCCAATAGATGGCTTTAGTAATGTATATCCCGCGTTGT
>NW_022639518.1:119045-126545 GCF_010583005.1 Odontomachus brunneus | reverse complement strand
TGCAACTAGCGTATATAGCAGACACAAAGTTAAATTTAGACAATGCACGTGATTCTATTTACCCAAACCACTTTTAACTTGACGCTGAATATTATATTAAAATTGTCTGGTCTCTGCGAGCCCAAGCATACGCACGCACTGACGCTGTCTCACCCCTTCTCTGTAGAAAATTAAACAAGCGTACCCGGCAGTATTCCAGCGTCTGTAATGACGCACACATGAAATTAAAATTATCACCGTTATGCATATGAGAATATATATATTGATACTCTTTCATATTAATAACAATTAATCTTGCAAGGAGAAGACCATTCCTCCTTATACAATTCAAAATTAAGATTTTAAATAAATTATAAAAATAACAAACATGCATGACAGTGACTATCATTTATAAAAAAAATATATATATATACATATAAGACATACGCCACAATACAGAATTAGAGAGAAAAGTAGAGTTTACTTTGAAAATTTAAATAAATAATAATTTAAATAAACTATATGTTTCTCACAACTTATGATATTTAAAGATGAGCAACTCCTCCTTTATAAGTAATAATTAATATGCCCACATAGCACATAAAATTGCAACAACGTTGTAGCAACGTTGCAATCTTGCACATTGCAATGCAATATTGCAGAGACTTTGCTCGATTATGGCATTGCAAACTTTCCAATAGTAACGTTGCAGCAGTGTTTGCACATTGCAAAAATATGTTAATGTTACATTTTTTTATTAATATCAAGACAACACAAAATCTGAAAGGGACGTCCGGTAGAGGTAAATACTCATTCAGAGTATAATGAGAGGAATCAATTTTGGTATAAAGAAAGTATATAGTTGTTATTCTAGTTTTCTTTAAAAAAATTATTTTTTCTTTAAGACAACTATATATTTTCTTTATACCAAAATTGATTCCTCTCATTATACTTATAATGAATATTTACATCTCCCGGATGTCTCTTTCAGATTTTGTGCTGTCTTCATAATAATAAAAAAATTTAACATGTGAACTAGTGCAGCTAGTTCACCTAAAAAGAATAGACCAAATAACTTGCTTTCGGGACGCACCTTTTTACTCAATCGTCGTGTTTGCTGGACACACTCAACGCAAAAACGTATTGTGCACGATAAGAAGGCACACAAGGAGATTATAACCACGGATTTTTATTATAAAGTCTTCATCAGAAAATATAGGGGAAAAACGCGGAACGCTTCTTAGTTTGGTAAATATAATTATTATGCTAATAACTGAACTTGATTATTTTGAAGTTATAGTGTTATAATAATAGTACGATAAAATTGAAAATATTTTCACATTTAATTAGAATAGTGCTGAAGAAAATGTTCAAATTGTTTGTAACGCAATACTTGTGTAAATATTATTGTAATAAATATGTATAACGCGCGAAAAAAAACTTTGTGTTTCCAATCGTCATGTTAGGCGAATTATTGCAGACCAGACAGATATAGATGTTGCAGGGTGTTTCAAACTTTAGAATAATGGAACGCTTTGAAAGATTCTGATAATTCAGACAAAATTGCCAAAGAGAAAATAAATATATTTAATACAAGTAACAATAATATTGTCAATGTGGATAATATAATTAAATGATCTGAAAGTGAAGATAGTTATCAACGTGAAAAAATTATTTGAGACAAATAATAATATTGACTTTGAGAATTGTACTGCAGATAATAATACTAATGATAATACTAATTGCGACAAGCAGTTTAGAAGTGATATTGCTGTATGGGCTGTATCATATAATATCCCTCATGTTGCTTGTAATGCATTATTAAAAATTTTGCAACAATATATACCTGGTACTTTCACAAAAGATACACGAACATTATTGCAAACCCCAAGACAAATTAAAGTTGCAAAATTATGTGGAGGAGAATATTTTCATTTAGGTTTACATAATGTTATAAAAAAATGTTATCAAGATCTAATAATGAATGCATTAATTTACTTATAAATATTGATGGTCTTCCATTAGCAAAGTCATCTAATGCATCATTGTGGCCTATTTTATGTTCTAATACTATAAATAATACCGTGTATCTCGTGGGCGCATATTTCGGATATAAAAAAACCTGAAGATTGTAATATTTTTCTGCAATCTTTAGTGAAAGATTTAACTAATTTAATAAATGAAGGTTATTATCATAATGACAAAGTAATAAAAATTAGATTGTTTGGTTTAATATGCGATGCACCAGCTAAATCTTTCGTTTTGTGCACAAAAGGTCATATTGGATTTTACAGTTGCACAAAATGCATAATTAAGAGAAAATATATAAATGGCAGAATTTGTTTTCCAAATAGAGCAATACTATATTCGTTAAGAATAGATGAACTGTATGCTATTAATGCTTATAAGAATTTTCAAATGGGTTATTCTATTGTAAATGATATTCCACACTTTTTACCCATAAGTTGCATGCCATTAGATTATATGCATCTTATATGTTTGGGTGTTGTAAAAAAATGATAATTCTATGGATGAAAGGACCATTGTCTGTTCGTCTAAGTACAAGGTCAATTAATAAAATATCTCATCTATTAATATCACTTAAATATACTACACCAAAAGATTTTGTCAGAAGGCCAAGATGTATTAGAGATGTTAAGCAATGGAAGGCCGTAGTATTTAGAAACATTCTTTTATATACAGGACCTGTGGTATTGAAAGTGGTGGAAAAATACATTAAGAAAGGATATGTACCATCATTTCCTCACACTTCATGTTGCTACCACAATTCTCATACGTCCAAACTTATGTAAAGATGGATTTATCGATTTTGCTGAAGCTCTACTAAACAATTTTGTTTTATCTTTTGAAATATTATACGGTAAACAGTACAGTATCGCATAACGTTCATAATCTTTTACATTTATGTTCTGACGTAAGAAGATTTGGGCCATTGGATAATTTCAGTGCTTTTCGTTTCGAGAATTACATGACATCGATTAAAAAACGATTAAGGAAAAGTGATAAACCATTGCAACAATTATTGAAAAGATATCAAGAAATTGAAAATGTTGGAATTTTATCATCAAGACATAATTACAATAACGAACTATACACATATAAATATTTACATAGTAATGGACCACTACCAGATGATTTTAACGTTCAAGCACAATATCTGCAAATATCAAATAAAAAATTTAACATAAATTGTAAAGGTTACAATGACAATTGTATTTTAAAAAATGGATGGTGTATTTTATTTAAAAACATAGTAGGAAAAGATACACATATTTTTCTTATTGGTAAAAAATTGAAATGTGCAAAAGATGTGTACGAATCATCCTGCAAGTCTAGCAACTTCGGTATTAATGTTATGACAATAAATAGTGATAATATTTTTTCGTGGCCAATAACAGACTTTCTATGTAAAGCGTGGAAAATTCCTTTTGGATATGATCGGAAAATATTTGCAATATTTCCGCTAAACCATACAATATAGTTTGACATATAGTAAGCATATTTCTTTCAATACATTATAATACACAAGTGTACTATATCCCGAAGCATGACTTGTGAAAAAATGGATGTCAATGGATATATAATATATATTATTACGGAATTTAACGATGGACTACAGTTAATACCTGCATGGTATAATGCTGAAAAGCAATATTCTATATGGCCTGGTCATTTGAAAACCATATTGCGCATTAATAAAGCCATAATAAGCAAAGAGATGCCACGGGAAACATCTGATTGGGAACAATTACCGGTTAAGAGAATTTTTGGTACTGCAGGTAAATCAATTTATTATGAACTTTTATCATTCATTATATTTATACACCTGTCATCATGTATACCCTCATGTAATATTTGTAACATTCTCTATTAGGATCAATATCCATAGCCAGATGATATTTAATAGCGCTTTCGAATGAAGTGGCTGAAGATCGTTTTGGGAGAGATTAATGGAATTAAATGGATTAAAGCTTTTAATCTGGTTTTTAAATCCTGTGATTAACTAGTACAGGCTTTTGGCGTCCTTCCCCCTCCCCCATAATCGCTCCTGGAACGATTCGAACTCGCTTCAATACTATAAAATAACTTCAACTTTATTTTTGTATATTTCGTAACCGATGAAATGGAGCATATTGCATCAAAATAAATAATTTAAATATAAAATCTGATTATGAATATCGGTGTAAATGGGATACAATTATTTAAATATAATAAAATTTTTGATCGGACTGTTTTTGCCTAAATATTTTTGCATTAACTGTTAATCTACTGTTAAGCAATACTGTTGGTTACTTGAAGAAATAGAAACGGTTTCAAAGCAAATGTCTGACAATTTAAAGCATTTAACAAGTATGAGAGATTATACATTAAGTCCTAAGTTTCTTTAAACTTTCCTTCGGATAATCAATAATCATGATATAAGAATATTTAAGTATGAAATGCGTCCGCTCGAAATATTTTTCTTTTAGTGAATGTTAAAATGTAAAGGCATATTTGATATGTAGTACATGTATATGTACATGCATATATTTTGTCATAATTTTATTTTGTTTTAAATCATTAAGCTACTTATGCAAAAGCCATGGAAAAATTAGTCCTAGCGCAAGAAACGTCCAACATAGACAACATATGTCTTCAGAAGTATTAAGAGAGCGAGAGAAAAAAAGAAGACGCATAAAAGCAAAAAAGAAGTTCCCCTCTTCTTCATCTGACGAAGATATTGCAGATAATAATAAGGAAAATAGATGGACACAAATGAAAACGTTACCTGCTTTTCCAAGAATAGAATAATTTGTACCTGTCATTAATGAACATATCCACACATAATTTCCAATACACAAATCTACAGATAATTCTAAAAATATATTATCCAACAAAACATTAATCAATATCGCGAAAAATAATGGTGAATAATATCATAAACAATAACAATATTATTATATTAATAAAAATATGTCACTCATTTTCTATTTTTTAGATGAAGACAAAGACATTAATAGACAAAGTACAAATTACACGAAAGAACTTCTTGGAGAAAGTTCTACTATTAATAGGGGTAAAGAACAGTTTTCAACGGATGGTATGATTTTTATGTTAAACTTATAACTTATTAAACTACCTTATTACTACTGTATACTGCTACAATTACCTTATATGTAGAACTGAGGCACATGCATTTATATAACATTTTGTAGTAAATAGTAATACTAGTGTAATAACAATTAAATATATTTTTTCCAGAATTCAATAAACGAAGTTTTATTAAAGTTAAATAAAATATTATATAAACTTGATATATTAGGAAATAAACTCCATATTGTTGAAAATAAGATAGGATTTGTCAATCCTGTTCGTGAGGAATGTAATGTTACATTCCCTGTATCCACAATGTCGGAACTAACATGTTTTGAAGAGCAATTGCAGGAAATGCAATTCAAAAATGAAGTGTTATGAAAATACATACAGTAATCACACGTAATTTTGACGTCATTTTTGTTCATTATTTTATCATTTTTTGTCATTTTTGTCCTAATAATAACTACTTCCCTCAGAAATATCATACTAAGAAATACTGAAAAATTATTAGTGATTAAATATTATCAGTAATTCAGTAATTTTTTGGCCAGTACTTAATTTCTGGTGAATACTGATGATAAAATCACTGTTAAATATTGATAGTAATCAAATACTGAGAATTATTATGCAAAGGTAAAAAATGAGAAAATCTTAAAGCTTACAAAAATATACTTATATTCCTAATTTTCTCATGTCTCATAAACTACTATGATATCGAAGGTTGTCAATACATTCCAAACTCTCATGAATCTTCCTGCGATAATTTTGATCCCAAGCGGTAGAAGAAAAACACCGGCCACCCATCCATCTCATGACCGCACTAAACTGTTGCTTAACGTGACGGATATCGAGCGCGCACGCGGTGACTCTGATGACTCCAACGATGTTCTTACAATTCATACTTATATAATGTATCCTTATAGTGTTCACAGTATATTATAACATACTTAACAAACACCAAATAATAGTTATATCATTTTTACTTGTTGTTTATTGGATAATTTGTTGATAGATATTGAAACAATGCAACATTCGATATGCGATGAATATTGATGTAATGTAGTGAACCAGTGATAATTACTTTTACATTTTTAACAAAATGTTATAATGATTAATCCAACAAAAAAAATTAAAAAATCCAAATTAAACAAATCGAATTACTAAATTTTGAGAGAAACTTTAAAAAAATATTATTTAAAACAATAGTGTTGTTTCATCAAATGACATGATTTCCTTGAACAAAATAAAAGTTTTATTTTCATCATTTTAAAAAATGATATTTCGTTTAAGAATATAATATTTTAATGAAATAAAAAAAACCACAAAATTAAACAAGTACGAATATTAAATCTAAAGAAAGTATTTTCTCCGAAAAAACGGTATAAGAAGTATAAAAAATATGCAATAAGACAAATTAATGATTGCCACTAACGAGTGCTATTCTAAGTACTATTCTATAAGTATTATTGATGTAAAACATTACTGAATTTGAAATACAAGTAACAAAAATAACTAGTAAATAAATAAAATATATTATATTCGTAATATTTTTTTAAATATTACTGCAATATTGCTAAAGTAATATTGCAAATTAATGTCACTGCAAAGTCTCTGCAACATTGCACTGCAATATGCAATCTTGCAACGTTGTAGCAATGTTGCTGCAAGCTTCTGTGCTGTATGGGCATTGCTGAGATTCGAGCCTGAGACCTCTCCCAGGTAGCAGACACGTCAAAATGACATCCAAATCTAAGTAAGTTCAGGATAAAAAATAACCAAGGAATGATCAAAAATATCGTGAGAATATCGTCAAAATGATAGTCTAATGTCACAGATCGATGACGACATTTTAGACGACTTAATGACGTTTTATGACGTCTCTAAACGTCAATAATACGTTTTTAAGACGTTATACAGAAACGTCATTAAGATGTCACAAAAAAGACGTTTTAAAGACGTCGTTATTTAGTCACTTGACGTCATTCGACCAGTTATGACCAGTTTTTTACGTCATTTTGACGTGAGTCTGTTACTTGGGCTGATTCTTGTGTCGTTCACCTTACCTACTGCGTCACTGTCACTTTGATTGAGAGACGCTTTATATTGTGTACATATGGTATATCCATATACGAAAGCATATGATTTATTTAAAAGAAGAGAATAGATTCTTTTAAAATATATGTTTTAAAAAGTATGTAGAAAGTATATTTAAAAAATATTTACATGTTTTAAAAGTAAGTAAAATAAATTATTTTGTAAATTTAAATAAATTTTTTTCTGATAATAAAAGAAACTTTAATTTGAAACATAAAAAAATACTTTTAATATTAGAAAATAATTTATTCAGATTTATAAAATGATTTACTTGTATTTTATTTATTTTTAAAACAAGCAAATATTTATTTAAACAGTTTTTACATCTCA
>NW_022639518.1:118608-118835 GCF_010583005.1 Odontomachus brunneus | reverse complement strand
TTTAAGTTAAGAAATTATATGTAACAAAATATATTTCTTTCATTTAAAGAATTTTTTTCTAATGTACATTACCAATTTAAATTTCGATTTTCTTATTTCTTTATAAATGTAATAATTGTAAATAATTATATTTATTTTTTTCATGTTAAATATTTATGGAAATATTTACAAAATATTAATTTTTTGTTTACAATAAATATTATGGAAAATATTTAGATATTTAGATA
>NW_022639518.1:118181-118598 GCF_010583005.1 Odontomachus brunneus | reverse complement strand
AAATATCATACTAAGAAATACTGAAAAATTATTAGTGATTAAATATTATCAGTAATTCAGTAATTTTTTGGCCAGTACTTAATTTCTGGTGAATACTGATGATAAAATCACTGTTAAATATTGATAGTAATCAAATACTGAGAATTATTATGCAAAGGTAAAAAATGAGAAAATCTTAAAGCTTACAAAAATATACTTATATTCCTAATTTTCTCATGTCTCATAAACTACTATGATATCGAAGGTTGTCAATACATTCCAAACTCTCATGAATCTTCCTGCGATAATTTTGATCCCAAGCGGTAGAAGAAAAACACCGGCCACCCATCCATCTCATGACCGCACTAAACTGTTGCTTAACGTGACGGATATCGAGCGCGCACGCGGTGACTCTGATGACTCCAACGATGTTCTTAC
>NW_022639518.1:117065-118029 GCF_010583005.1 Odontomachus brunneus | reverse complement strand
TATATATATAATATTTTAAAAAAGTAATTCAAAATAAATATTTATAAATATTTATCTAATAACTTACTAATATTGAATGTTGTCTGGGTTAATACTTTTAATCTTAACAGTAATTTGCGTAAGTATTTCATCACTTAGCAAAGTATTATATATTAGTATTTAAATATTAATAATGTTCTGCGTAAGTATTTTATCAATGGACGAAGTATTACATATCAATATTTAAGTATTGAAATCAATCATAAGGTAGGATTTGTAACATTAAATATTGAAATACTTGAGTACTAAAAGCTGTATTTGAATCACAGAATATTACTAAATACTGTACTTTTAATACTGAAAATAAGTAATTAATCAATGATTCTTAGTATGATATTTTTATAAGGGTACTTCGCATATCATCTAAAATTTATTTAACAAAGAATGAATAATCAGAGAAACTTCGGATCTTCAATAACAGTCATAACACGACCAAAACTACTTATTGATGACGTCATTTTTAAAACCAAAAAATTATTTTTCAAGAAATCTTCGAATTTTCACTATCACTAAAAATATTCGGAACACCCACAATAAGGTACCCTTGATTTCAGAATCACCCCATGACAATATTTTACCTTGCTTATTTATAAAAATTTGTTTGTTTAACAAATAACTCATGACGGACCTATATCACAATAATCCCCTTCACATACAGTTACTAAAGATAACTTTAAACTTTATCCTCATTAAAAAATTTTTATTAATATTTAATAAAAAATATATTGTTTATAAATTTATTGAACTCCTAATAGCTTTAATTTAAACTTTGAACAAACCCAAACAACTTTCATATATTGTATATAACTTACCTTCATAAATTCCCTCCTTAATTATAAAAAAGGATAAAATTTATAACAACCATAAAATAATAACAATTATCAAAAATCATATATATATATATATATATATATATATATATATA
>NW_022639518.1:113912-114789 GCF_010583005.1 Odontomachus brunneus | reverse complement strand
TTCCATTTAAAAAAATTAATGTGACCTTGACCTGACCTTCGCTACGCAACCCAAGGTCAAACTGATGTGATCAGTAAATACATCTTTTTAAACGCCACAACTTTTATCTGAAACATTTTTTTCTAAAATGCTTAGTTTTCGAGATATTTCACCGGTCCGGGACTTTTTGAACACCCTGTATATATATATCCATATTCAGACTTTCATAAGCTACATGAATATATAAAAATATTTTCTGACATATCTAGAATCTTTTACAAATCTCACTTTATATTTTAATATTTAAACAATCAATTCCTAAGTCCTCGGACAAGTTAAAATGTTATTCAGGCAAAATTAAAGTAATAAATTCTCGCAAATTAAGATTCAATAATTAGAACGCGAATCATAAGTTAAGAATGTTAGGTTTCCATCACTGCAATTATTTAAAATAACATTTTGAAAATAAAATTGAAAACAAATATTTTAGAGTAAATGTGCTTAGTAATTCAAGATCGCTCACTAATCCCAAAGCTAACAAAAAAGGAATCATTCAAATCGAATGACAAATAAAGATTTTATGGCAAAAAACTATTCGAAAATAGGATTTAGAAAATCTTTATTAGGCCCATAAGTAAAGTTATTAAAGGAATTTCCTAGCATAATTAAAAATAATTTTATGAAAGAGAACGTAAAACTAAACATCACTGTGCATACAGAATTAAATTTGAACAATTAGTTAATTTTATGTAAATTTGACAAGTTTGGAATTTTTGCCTCTTGCGACTAAAAGTCAGTTGCCATAGATTTTTTAATTAAACTTTTTTATTTATCAACAAACATCAATGAATAAAATCATACATGTCCTAGACCAGAATGCGGACTTATAGAAAAAAAA
>NW_022639518.1:112203-113902 GCF_010583005.1 Odontomachus brunneus | reverse complement strand
CCATGGAAAAATTAGTCCTAGCGCAAGAAACGTCCAACATAGACAACATATGTCTTCAGAAGTATTAAGAGAGCGAGAGAAAAAAAGAAGACGCATAAAAGCAAAAAAGAAGTTCCCCTCTTCTTCATCTGACGAAGATATTGCAGATAATAATAAGGAAAATAGATGGACACAAATGAAAACGTTACCTGCTTTTCCAAGAATAGAATAATTTGTACCTGTCATTAATGAACATATCCACACATAATTTCCAATACACAAATCTACAGATAATTCTAAAAATATATTATCCAACAAAACATTAATCAATATCGCGAAAAATAATGGTGAATAATATCATAAACAATAACAATATTATTATATTAATAAAAATATGTCACTCATTTTCTATTTTTTAGATGAAGACAAAGACATTAATAGACAAAGTACAAATTACACGAAAGAACTTCTTGGAGAAAGTTCTACTATTAATAGGGGTAAAGAACAGTTTTCAACGGATGGTATGATTTTTATGTTAAACTTATAACTTATTAAACTACCTTATTACTACTGTATACTGCTACAATTACCTTATATGTAGAACTGAGGCACATGCATTTATATAACATTTTGTAGTAAATAGTAATACTAGTGTAATAACAATTAAATATATTTTTTCCAGAATTCAATAAACGAAGTTTTATTAAAGTTAAATAAAATATTATATAAACTTGATATATTAGGAAATAAACTCCATATTGTTGAAAATAAGATAGGATTTGTCAATCCTGTTCGTGAGGAATGTAATGTTACATTCCCTGTATCCACAATGTCGGAACTAACATGTTTTGAAGAGCAATTGCAGGAAATGCAATTCAAAAATGAAGTGTTATGAAAATACATACAGTAATCACACGTAATTTTGACGTCATTTTTGTTCATTATTTTATCATTTTTTGTCATTTTTGTCCTAATAATAACTACTTCCCTCAGAAATATCATACTAAGAAATACTGAAAAATTATTAGTGATTAAATATTATCAGTAATTCAGTAATTTTTTGGCCAGTACTTAATTTCTGGTGAATACTGATGATAAAATCACTGTTAAATATTGATAGTAATCAAATACTGAGAATTATTATGCAAAGGTAAAAAATGAGAAAATCTTAAAGCTTACAAAAATATACTTATATTCCTAATTTTCTCATGTCTCATAAACTACTATGATATCGAAGGTTGTCAATACATTCCAAACTCTCATGAATCTTCCTGCGATAATTTTGATCCCAAGCGGTAGAAGAAAAACACCGGCCACCCATCCATCTCATGACCGCACTAAACTGTTGCTTAACGTGACGGATATCGAGCGCGCACGCGGTGACTCTGATGACTCCAACGATGTTCTTACAATTCATACTTATATAATGTATCCTTATAGTGTTCACAGTATATTATAACATACTTAACAAACACCAAATAATAGTTATATCATTTTTACTTGTTGTTTATTGGATAATTTGTTGATAGATATTGAAACAATGCAACATTCGATATGCGATGAATATTGATGTAATGTAGTGAACCAGTGATAATTACTTTTACATTTTTAACAAAATGTTATAATGATTAATCCAACAAAAAAAATTAAAAAATCCAAATTAAACAAATCGAATTACTAAATTTTGAGAGAAACTTTAAAAAAATATTATTTAAAACAA
>NW_022639518.1:108125-109636 GCF_010583005.1 Odontomachus brunneus | reverse complement strand
TTCCATTTAAAAAAATTAATGTGACCTTGACCTGACCTTCGCTACGCAACCCAAGGTCAAACTGATGTGATCAGTAAATACATCTTTTTAAACGCCACAACTTTTATCTGAAACATTTTTTTCTAAAATGCTTAGTTTTCGAGATATTTCACCGGTCCGGGACTTTTTGAACACCCTGTATATATATATCCATATTCAGACTTTCATAAGCTACATGAATATATAAAAATATTTTCTGACATATCTAGAATCTTTTACAAATCTCACTTTATATTTTAATATTTAAACAATCAATTCCTAAGTCCTCGGACAAGTTAAAATGTTATTCAGGCAAAATTAAAGTAATAAATTCTCGCAAATTAAGATTCAATAATTAGAACGCGAATCATAAGTTAAGAATGTTAGGTTTCCATCACTGCAATTATTTAAAATAACATTTTGAAAATAAAATTGAAAACAAATATTTTAGAGTAAATGTGCTTAGTAATTCAAGATCGCTCACTAATCCCAAAGCTAACAAAAAAGGAATCATTCAAATCGAATGACAAATAAAGATTTTATGGCAAAAAACTATTCGAAAATAGGATTTAGAAAATCTTTATTAGGCCCATAAGTAAAGTTATTAAAGGAATTTCCTAGCATAATTAAAAATAATTTTATGAAAGAGAACGTAAAACTAAACATCACTGTGCATACAGAATTAAATTTGAACAATTAGTTAATTTTATGTAAATTTGACAAGTTTGGAATTTTTGCCTCTTGCGACTAAAAGTCAGTTGCCATAGATTTTTTAATTAAACTTTTTTATTTATCAACAAACATCAATGAATAAAATCATACATGTCCTAGACCAGAATGCGGACTTATAGAAAAAAAAAAGGAATTAATTATTCCATTTTAACTATTTTTAATAAATTAAAAGGTACCATTTTAAGGCCCATTTCGGCAACATTTTTCAACATAGTGTTTCAAAGTCAAAATTTAATCTGTACAACATAGAGCCAAAATAAAATATTAATTTAGGATAACAAGTAAAAACACACTTTGACAGCAAGAATCACTTAATTCGGATCAATGGTTTATTTTATAAAAATTCGTCAAATTGATACCCTAATTGGTAATAGATTTTATTTTTTTTATAAATTTAACGAATCAACAGTTATTTTCGAAACTTTTTATGCATAATCTAGACCAAATCGCGAATTAATAAACCCAAACAGAATTCAAATCGGACAATTAATATTTAAAGTAAAAAAATAAAAGATGTGTTTTTCAAATACATTTCGACCTAAATTTTAATAATAGAATTTAAAAGTCAACTTTTAGAATAAAGGAACTTTATCGAATTAAATTAAATATTCTAATAATACAACCTATTCCTCATATCGAAATACAATTTGACAGACTTCAGAAAACATAAATAATTTTCGTAATATCCACAATATAAATATATATATTTAAAGCATAAATAAAACAGCAAAATTACGGTACACTATAATTATAAAAACCAT
>NW_022639518.1:107784-108115 GCF_010583005.1 Odontomachus brunneus | reverse complement strand
AGTAATCAAATACTGAGAATTATTATGCAAAGGTAAAAAATGAGAAAATCTTAAAGCTTACAAAAATATACTTATATTCCTAATTTTCTCATGTCTCATAAACTACTATGATATCGAAGGTTGTCAATACATTCCAAACTCTCATGAATCTTCCTGCGATAATTTTGATCCCAAGCGGTAGAAGAAAAACACCGGCCACCCATCCATCTCATGACCGCACTAAACTGTTGCTTAACGTGACGGATATCGAGCGCGCACGCGGTGACTCTGATGACTCCAACGATGTTCTTACAATTCATACTTATATAATGTATCCTTATAGTGTTCACAG
>NW_022639518.1:107421-107774 GCF_010583005.1 Odontomachus brunneus | reverse complement strand
AGCGCGCACGCGGTGACTATGATGACTCCAACGATGTTCTTACAATTCATACTTATATAATGTATCCTTATAGTGTTCACAGTATATTATAACATACTTAACAAACACCAAATAATAGTTATATCATTTTTACTTGTTGTTTATTGGATAATTTGTTGATAGATATTGAAACAATGCAACATTCGATATGCGATGAATATTGATGTAATGTAGTGAACCAGTGATAATTACTTTTACATTTTTAACAAAATGTTATAATGATTAATCCAACAAAAAAAATTAAAAAATCCAAATTAAACAAATCGAATTACTAAATTTTGAGAGAAACTTTAAAAAAATATTATTTAAAACAA
>NW_022639518.1:102305-104557 GCF_010583005.1 Odontomachus brunneus | reverse complement strand
TTCCATTTAAAAAAATTAATGTGACCTTGACCTGACCTTCGCTACGCAACCCAAGGTCAAACTGATGTGATCAGTAAATACATCTTTTTAAACGCCACAACTTTTATCTGAAACATTTTTTTCTAAAATGCTTAGTTTTCGAGATATTTCACCGGTCCGGGACTTTTTGAACACCCTGTATATATATATCCATATTCAGACTTTCATAAGCTACATGAATATATAAAAATATTTTCTGACATATCTAGAATCTTTTACAAATCTCACTTTATATTTTAATATTTAAACAATCAATTCCTAAGTCCTCGGACAAGTTAAAATGTTATTCAGGCAAAATTAAAGTAATAAATTCTCGCAAATTAAGATTCAATAATTAGAACGCGAATCATAAGTTAAGAATGTTAGGTTTCCATCACTGCAATTATTTAAAATAACATTTTGAAAATAAAATTGAAAACAAATATTTTAGAGTAAATGTGCTTAGTAATTCAAGATCGCTCACTAATCCCAAAGCTAACAAAAAAGGAATCATTCAAATCGAATGACAAATAAAGATTTTATGGCAAAAAACTATTCGAAAATAGGATTTAGAAAATCTTTATTAGGCCCATAAGTAAAGTTATTAAAGGAATTTCCTAGCATAATTAAAAATAATTTTATGAAAGAGAACGTAAAACTAAACATCACTGTGCATACAGAATTAAATTTGAACAATTAGTTAATTTTATGTAAATTTGACAAGTTTGGAATTTTTGCCTCTTGCGACTAAAAGTCAGTTGCCATAGATTTTTTAATTAAACTTTTTTATTTATCAACAAACATCAATGAATAAAATCATACATGTCCTAGACCAGAATGCGGACTTATAGAAAAAAAAAAGGAATTAATTATTCCATTTTAACTATTTTTAATAAATTAAAAGGTACCATTTTAAGGCCCATTTCGGCAACATTTTTCAACATAGTGTTTCAAAGTCAAAATTTAATCTGTACAACATAGAGCCAAAATAAAATATTAATTTAGGATAACAAGTAAAAACACACTTTGACAGCAAGAATCACTTAATTCGGATCAATGGTTTATTTTATAAAAATTCGTCAAATTGATACCCTAATTGGTAATAGATTTTATTTTTTTTATAAATTTAACGAATCAACAGTTATTTTCGAAACTTTTTATGCATAATCTAGACCAAATCGCGAATTAATAAACCCAAACAGAATTCAAATCGGACAATTAATATTTAAAGTAAAAAAATAAAAGATGTGTTTTTCAAATACATTTCGACCTAAATTTTAATAATAGAATTTAAAAGTCAACTTTTAGAATAAAGGAACTTTATCGAATTAAATTAAATATTCTAATAATACAACCTATTCCTCATATCGAAATACAATTTGACAGACTTCAGAAAACATAAATAATTTTCGTAATATCCACAATATAAATATATATATTTAAAGCATAAATAAAACAGCAAAATTACGGTACACTATAATTATAAAAACCATAATTAATTATAACAATTTGTTTCACGACTAACAATCCTCGAAATCTATTTTCGCAGAAATATTCCTCATTAAATATGGAACAGTTAATTCTAATAAATCACTGCTTAAATCCAAACCCTTCATAATAAAATTAAAGATTTTCATCCTCACACATATATATGTATATGTGTATGTGTGTATGTGTATGTGTATATGTATATATGTTTAGATGCGCATTCTTGCACCTTTAATAATTCAAAAACCAATAATATTAGGAGAATGTGACCCGAACAAAAGTTGCTCAGCTTTCAAAACAGTACACGAATATTATATTAATAACATCAATTTCAATGTTTAAATATCTCAATATCTCTACTACCCTCTCTCAAGCGTATAGAATTGTAATGATAATTTAGAAAAACCATTGCAAATTATTTCTACACATAAAACAGCATAGATAATAATATAATTATAAGCAAATTTACAACATAATTATGAGTGCGATGCGAACAATTAGACTTAAATTATGCCTCACACGCGAACAATTAAATTCATAAGTCGTGCGTCACATTTAAGCTAAGAAAATGATGCAAACTAAAGGTGACAAAGTCCAAAGATGCACCGATAACCTTTATCTTCCCATAACATCCGGCAACTCTTTCAATTAAGTCATCAGCAAATTCTTCTGCCACCCATATAGGGTCGCCAGTAGTGACAACGAAACCAACGCTTTGCCAGAGCTCTGGTGCTCAACTGTCAGCC
>NW_022639518.1:102030-102295 GCF_010583005.1 Odontomachus brunneus | reverse complement strand
ACGAATATTAAATCTAAAGAAAGTATTTTCTCCGAAAAAACGGTATAAGAAGTATAAAAAATATGCAATAAGACAAATTAATGATTGCCATTAACGAATGCTATTCTATTATAAGTACTATTCTATAAATATTATTGATGTTAAACATTACTGAATTTGAAGTACAAGTAACAAAAATAAGTAGTAAATAAATAAAATATATTATATTCGTAATATTTTTTTAAATATTACTGCAATATTGCTAAAGTAATATTGCAAATTAATG
>NW_022639518.1:97851-100652 GCF_010583005.1 Odontomachus brunneus | reverse complement strand
TTCCATTTAAAAAAATTAATGTGACCTTGACCTGACCTTCGCTACGCAACCCAAGGTCAAACTGATGTGATCAGTAAATACATCTTTTTAAACGCCACAACTTTTATCTGAAACATTTTTTTCTAAAATGCTTAGTTTTCGAGATATTTCACCGGTCCGGGACTTTTTGAACACCCTGTATATATATATCCATATTCAGACTTTCATAAGCTACATGAATATATAAAAATATTTTCTGACATATCTAGAATCTTTTACAAATCTCACTTTATATTTTAATATTTAAACAATCAATTCCTAAGTCCTCGGACAAGTTAAAATGTTATTCAGGCAAAATTAAAGTAATAAATTCTCGCAAATTAAGATTCAATAATTAGAACGCGAATCATAAGTTAAGAATGTTAGGTTTCCATCACTGCAATTATTTAAAATAACATTTTGAAAATAAAATTGAAAACAAATATTTTAGAGTAAATGTGCTTAGTAATTCAAGATCGCTCACTAATCCCAAAGCTAACAAAAAAGGAATCATTCAAATCGAATGACAAATAAAGATTTTATGGCAAAAAACTATTCGAAAATAGGATTTAGAAAATCTTTATTAGGCCCATAAGTAAAGTTATTAAAGGAATTTCCTAGCATAATTAAAAATAATTTTATGAAAGAGAACGTAAAACTAAACATCACTGTGCATACAGAATTAAATTTGAACAATTAGTTAATTTTATGTAAATTTGACAAGTTTGGAATTTTTGCCTCTTGCGACTAAAAGTCAGTTGCCATAGATTTTTTAATTAAACTTTTTTATTTATCAACAAACATCAATGAATAAAATCATACATGTCCTAGACCAGAATGCGGACTTATAGAAAAAAAAAAGGAATTAATTATTCCATTTTAACTATTTTTAATAAATTAAAAGGTACCATTTTAAGGCCCATTTCGGCAACATTTTTCAACATAGTGTTTCAAAGTCAAAATTTAATCTGTACAACATAGAGCCAAAATAAAATATTAATTTAGGATAACAAGTAAAAACACACTTTGACAGCAAGAATCACTTAATTCGGATCAATGGTTTATTTTATAAAAATTCGTCAAATTGATACCCTAATTGGTAATAGATTTTATTTTTTTTATAAATTTAACGAATCAACAGTTATTTTCGAAACTTTTTATGCATAATCTAGACCAAATCGCGAATTAATAAACCCAAACAGAATTCAAATCGGACAATTAATATTTAAAGTAAAAAAATAAAAGATGTGTTTTTCAAATACATTTCGACCTAAATTTTAATAATAGAATTTAAAAGTCAACTTTTAGAATAAAGGAACTTTATCGAATTAAATTAAATATTCTAATAATACAACCTATTCCTCATATCGAAATACAATTTGACAGACTTCAGAAAACATAAATAATTTTCGTAATATCCACAATATAAATATATATATTTAAAGCATAAATAAAACAGCAAAATTACGGTACACTATAATTATAAAAACCATAATTAATTATAACAATTTGTTTCACGACTAACAATCCTCGAAATCTATTTTCGCAGAAATATTCCTCATTAAATATGGAACAGTTAATTCTAATAAATCACTGCTTAAATCCAAACCCTTCATAATAAAATTAAAGATTTTCATCCTCACACATATATATGTATATGTGTATGTGTGTATGTGTATGTGTATATGTATATATGTTTAGATGCGCATTCTTGCACCTTTAATAATTCAAAAACCAATAATATTAGGAGAATGTGACCCGAACAAAAGTTGCTCAGCTTTCAAAACAGTACACGAATATTATATTAATAACATCAATTTCAATGTTTAAATATCTCAATATCTCTACTACCCTCTCTCAAGCGTATAGAATTGTAATGATAATTTAGAAAAACCATTGCAAATTATTTCTACACATAAAACAGCATAGATAATAATATAATTATAAGCAAATTTACAACATAATTATGAGTGCGATGCGAACAATTAGACTTAAATTATGCCTCACACGCGAACAATTAAATTCATAAGTCGTGCGTCACATTTAAGCTAAGAAAATGATGCAAACTAAAGGTGACAAAGTCCAAAGATGCACCGATAACCTTTATCTTCCCATAACATCCGGCAACTCTTTCAATTAAGTCATCAGCAAATTCTTCTGCCACCCATATAGGGTCGCCAGTAGTGACAACGAAACCAACGCTTTGCCAGAGCTCTGGTGCTCAACTGTCAGCCAGAGTTCTGCTAGCCAGTACTGGCCGAAGACTGGCAAATGATTGGCTGCTAAAGACCGATGTTTGGCCAACGTATGGGAACCAAGTACCGGTCAGAGTTCGTCAGCCAGTATTCGAGTAACACTGGCTGATAATTGGCTGTTGAATAATCTGGCGTTACAACGAAGTCTGGCGCTTGGCCAAAGTTTGGCAACCAATTCTCGGCCAGAATTCTGTTATCCAGTACTGTACCATCACAAGCTAAAGATTGGCTATCTACTTACACAGAATAGTCTGACGTTAGGACGAAAACCAATGTTTGGCCAATGACTGGCAGCTATATGTCGGCCAAGATTATGTCCGCCAGTATAGTTCGCTTATACTGGCTTAATATTGGCGGACAGAATCTTAGCCGAAATATAACTGCCAGCCATTGGCCAGGCATTGGTTTTCGTCAGAATATTCTGTGTAAGTAGATAGTCAGTCTTTATTTTGTACAGTACTGGATAACAGAATTCTGACCGAGAATTGGTTTCCAAACTTGGGCAAGCGTCAGATTTCGTTGTAACGC
>NW_022639518.1:97680-97841 GCF_010583005.1 Odontomachus brunneus | reverse complement strand
GGTATATCCATATACGAAAGCATATGATTTATTTAAAAGAAGAGAATAGATTCTATTAAAATATATGTTTTAAAAAGTATTTAGAAAGTATATTTAAAAAATATTTACATGTTTTAAAAGTAAGTAAAATAAATTATTTTGTAAATTTAAATAAATTTTTT
>NW_022639518.1:92570-95730 GCF_010583005.1 Odontomachus brunneus | reverse complement strand
TTCCATTTAAAAAAATTAATGTGACCTTGACCTGACCTTCGCTACGCAACCCAAGGTCAAACTGATGTGATCAGTAAATACATCTTTTTAAACGCCACAACTTTTATCTGAAACATTTTTTTCTAAAATGCTTAGTTTTCGAGATATTTCACCGGTCCGGGACTTTTTGAACACCCTGTATATATATATCCATATTCAGACTTTCATAAGCTACATGAATATATAAAAATATTTTCTGACATATCTAGAATCTTTTACAAATCTCACTTTATATTTTAATATTTAAACAATCAATTCCTAAGTCCTCGGACAAGTTAAAATGTTATTCAGGCAAAATTAAAGTAATAAATTCTCGCAAATTAAGATTCAATAATTAGAACGCGAATCATAAGTTAAGAATGTTAGGTTTCCATCACTGCAATTATTTAAAATAACATTTTGAAAATAAAATTGAAAACAAATATTTTAGAGTAAATGTGCTTAGTAATTCAAGATCGCTCACTAATCCCAAAGCTAACAAAAAAGGAATCATTCAAATCGAATGACAAATAAAGATTTTATGGCAAAAAACTATTCGAAAATAGGATTTAGAAAATCTTTATTAGGCCCATAAGTAAAGTTATTAAAGGAATTTCCTAGCATAATTAAAAATAATTTTATGAAAGAGAACGTAAAACTAAACATCACTGTGCATACAGAATTAAATTTGAACAATTAGTTAATTTTATGTAAATTTGACAAGTTTGGAATTTTTGCCTCTTGCGACTAAAAGTCAGTTGCCATAGATTTTTTAATTAAACTTTTTTATTTATCAACAAACATCAATGAATAAAATCATACATGTCCTAGACCAGAATGCGGACTTATAGAAAAAAAAAAGGAATTAATTATTCCATTTTAACTATTTTTAATAAATTAAAAGGTACCATTTTAAGGCCCATTTCGGCAACATTTTTCAACATAGTGTTTCAAAGTCAAAATTTAATCTGTACAACATAGAGCCAAAATAAAATATTAATTTAGGATAACAAGTAAAAACACACTTTGACAGCAAGAATCACTTAATTCGGATCAATGGTTTATTTTATAAAAATTCGTCAAATTGATACCCTAATTGGTAATAGATTTTATTTTTTTTATAAATTTAACGAATCAACAGTTATTTTCGAAACTTTTTATGCATAATCTAGACCAAATCGCGAATTAATAAACCCAAACAGAATTCAAATCGGACAATTAATATTTAAAGTAAAAAAATAAAAGATGTGTTTTTCAAATACATTTCGACCTAAATTTTAATAATAGAATTTAAAAGTCAACTTTTAGAATAAAGGAACTTTATCGAATTAAATTAAATATTCTAATAATACAACCTATTCCTCATATCGAAATACAATTTGACAGACTTCAGAAAACATAAATAATTTTCGTAATATCCACAATATAAATATATATATTTAAAGCATAAATAAAACAGCAAAATTACGGTACACTATAATTATAAAAACCATAATTAATTATAACAATTTGTTTCACGACTAACAATCCTCGAAATCTATTTTCGCAGAAATATTCCTCATTAAATATGGAACAGTTAATTCTAATAAATCACTGCTTAAATCCAAACCCTTCATAATAAAATTAAAGATTTTCATCCTCACACATATATATGTATATGTGTATGTGTGTATGTGTATGTGTATATGTATATATGTTTAGATGCGCATTCTTGCACCTTTAATAATTCAAAAACCAATAATATTAGGAGAATGTGACCCGAACAAAAGTTGCTCAGCTTTCAAAACAGTACACGAATATTATATTAATAACATCAATTTCAATGTTTAAATATCTCAATATCTCTACTACCCTCTCTCAAGCGTATAGAATTGTAATGATAATTTAGAAAAACCATTGCAAATTATTTCTACACATAAAACAGCATAGATAATAATATAATTATAAGCAAATTTACAACATAATTATGAGTGCGATGCGAACAATTAGACTTAAATTATGCCTCACACGCGAACAATTAAATTCATAAGTCGTGCGTCACATTTAAGCTAAGAAAATGATGCAAACTAAAGGTGACAAAGTCCAAAGATGCACCGATAACCTTTATCTTCCCATAACATCCGGCAACTCTTTCAATTAAGTCATCAGCAAATTCTTCTGCCACCCATATAGGGTCGCCAGTAGTGACAACGAAACCAACGCTTTGCCAGAGCTCTGGTGCTCAACTGTCAGCCAGAGTTCTGCTAGCCAGTACTGGCCGAAGACTGGCAAATGATTGGCTGCTAAAGACCGATGTTTGGCCAACGTATGGGAACCAAGTACCGGTCAGAGTTCGTCAGCCAGTATTCGAGTAACACTGGCTGATAATTGGCTGTTGAATAATCTGGCGTTACAACGAAGTCTGGCGCTTGGCCAAAGTTTGGCAACCAATTCTCGGCCAGAATTCTGTTATCCAGTACTGTACCATCACAAGCTAAAGATTGGCTATCTACTTACACAGAATAGTCTGACGTTAGGACGAAAACCAATGTTTGGCCAATGACTGGCAGCTATATGTCGGCCAAGATTATGTCCGCCAGTATAGTTCGCTTATACTGGCTTAATATTGGCGGACAGAATCTTAGCCGAAATATAACTGCCAGCCATTGGCCAGGCATTGGTTTTCGTCAGAATATTCTGTGTAAGTAGATAGTCAGTCTTTATTTTGTACAGTACTGGATAACAGAATTCTGACCGAGAATTGGTTTCCAAACTTGGGCAAGCGTCAGATTTCGTTGTAACGCCAGATTGTTCAACAGCCAGTTATGTCAAGGATTTGCCAAGGATTGGTCTTCATCATAATGCTGATTTATTCTATATAAGTAGGCAACCAATTATCAATATGCGATGGCTCAATACTGGCTGATAAATCTTGTTAAGCTAATAATTGTCGACAACTGGTTGTTTTACGTTGGCCAAATATGTTTATTACATATGCAAATACTGACACAGTACAAGTACAAAATTACTGTAAGATAATCAGAATGAGAAATAGTAATGAGCCAATAATGATGACGTATAATATCAACATCGATAATAATAAAATCTTAATTGTTCTATTACTAAAATACTTGATATTCTCTGTTAAGATTTTAATATGAAA
>NW_022639518.1:90453-92560 GCF_010583005.1 Odontomachus brunneus | reverse complement strand
TTTACTCATTATATTAACCTTTCAAACAGGAATAAATTTGTGTACGGCTAAAATCCCTTTTTCCAATTCCATTGGCTTGCCTTCCGAAAGCGGAATATTGCATTTCGACTCTTTGTGACAGTATTGCTGTTGTGGCGTCTCAGAGAGCGAGACTCCACGCAAGGTGCATCGCTCCTATTTAAAGGGACGCTTTCGGAGCGCACCTTACGCACCGTCCTTCCAGGAACCGCGAGGCTCGCGACGCGTTTCCGAGAAACGTGGCGGGAGAGCGATAAGCGCGAGCCCGCGATGAATTCGCGGAAGCGCGGGACCTGCACGAATTCGAAGAATCGCGAGCCTCGCGATTTCCGAAGAGGGGCAACGGTAAACGCAAGTCCGCGACGAATTCACGGAAGCACGGGACCTGCATAAATTCGAAGAATCGCGAGTCTCGCGATTTTCGAAGAAATGTAAAGCTCACCGATAGTAAACACAATTAAAGAACGGGAGTATAAATAGCGGACGAAATCGCAGGAAGAGCAGACTCCGCTCTCGATCTCGACCGAGGAACGATCTCGAGATCAAGCAAGACAGAGCGATAAGGCAACTAAGAGCCAACTCTCCTCCAAGGAGAGAACTCGCCAGCTGTACGAATCCTAGGGCGGCATCCTGAAGCCCGACGAGAGACAGCCTCAGGGCGAGGCTAGAAATACCGCCCGACTACAGCTCCGCGAACGATATCGCGAGTTGTTCGGGACCGACAGCGAAGAAGATGCGGACAGAGAACCGATAGGACCCGAGCTCAACTCGCCGGTTTCCTCCTGGTCCTCCCTGCCGACGACGCCCTCTCCGACGCGGCTATCCCGGACACCATCACCACGGAAGCGACCACGCACCGGGGTACTACCCAGACGGCCCTCATTGACACGGGACGACGGCCCGAGAGGAGACCACGTGGAGACGCTCCATCCATGGAGGCTGACGCCTTTGCGCCTCCCTCCAGTCGGGCGCACCCGACCACCGCTTGAAGAACTCACAACCTGGGACGTGAGAGCCCGCCGACCGCTCTCACCCCGATATTTGTCTCCTCGCAAGAAGGTGTCGTCACCGGCCCAGGCTCACCGGGCAACGCAGACGTCGCCCAGAAAGCCGGCATTCATACCGGGTGTCGCCAGGATCCCGACAGCACCCAAGATCCCGGATCCACGCATCAACACCGTCAGATACGCTGTATCACCACGCAGGCTCGCACGGCCGGGAAGGTTCCGAGCTCACGGCGGCTCGCCGAAAAAGCCCGCACTATCCAGGACCGTCCGGAAGACAGGCCGACTTCCACGGATCCGGCCCTGAAAGGGAACCACGACACCAAAATAATACACATGCATACAGACACGACACACACACACCATTTGTACTCTAAATAAAAATGTTCTTATTTTGCTAACAGAGTACCATTCTTGTGTGTACCTTCCCCACTGCGAGCGCGATTAGACTGTAAGGCTAAGATCTTAAGAACGCAAAGTTAACGCAACCACACTGTCATCACTTTTTTAACGCATTGCTTTATACAAGTTTCTCCGCACAACAAAATACGAATAAAATTTATCTATAAATAAAAACAAGTTTTATAGCACATATAAAGGAATCGCTTCAATGTTTCTACCTACCAAAGCTTTCTTCTTTTCTGTAGAAATTGCGATCGCCTCGTCGAACAACAAAAGTTCATCGACAATTTCTATAGGAAGTACCACACCCAATATATCTTTCATCTTGCTTATATTGTCGCTTGGTATTTGTATCGCACGAGAGTTTAATATTGCATGTTTAATGTCGTTTATTTTCTTATCAAAATCATACAACATGCTCCTTTTTGATGAATTGATAGCTGCTACTATAATGTTGCACTTTTTATCATAAATATTCTTTCATAGACTCTATAGACTCTGCGGAAAAAAAATGTGTTAATTGATGGTAACAGATTTACTGTTTTAAAACGGTTTAAACATGATTTCTCATTGCACTTTGGAACACACCCAATGGTCCAATGAAAGAATCCGTTTATGAAATACTTTTCAAGAAGTGCATCAAGAAACAAGTGTTTAAACCGTTTCGAAACAAGCCGTACACT
>NW_022639518.1:88941-90443 GCF_010583005.1 Odontomachus brunneus | reverse complement strand
TGAAATACTTTTCAAGAAGCGCATCAAGAAACAAGTGTTTAAACCGTTTCGAAACAAGCCGTACACTCGCTTGCATAGTGGTTTTTACATATTTTTGTTCGATAAAGTTTGACGCACATCAAATGTCGTACTCGTTAACTTTCACGGTACCTAGTTGTGATGAAGTGACAGTATTACAGACATCCGACGTCACGATTGCTGCAGAATATTTAGGACAAATGTGTTTTTATTATACTCTTATCCATTACAGATTTACTTCGTGCACTGTCATAGCCACAATTCCCACCTCAGAGTCGTCTTTCTCACTCTGGTCATGACAATGTACAAAGTAAATATCTATAATAAAGACACATTTGTCTAAATCTTTCGTTGCAATTGTGGCGTCAGATCAATTACCATTAATGGCAGTATATGCGTCATATGTCTATAATATTATCACGTGGGCTCTTGTTAATACCAGTTATCGTAAAAGCTCCTGAGTAATGATCACAGTTGTGACCATTAGATGTAAATTTATCAGAAAGAAATGCATAAAAGTATTGTGCAAGCGAGATCCGGGTTACTCAGCCGATTACCATACATATGAGTGACGGTTCTTGATGTTTACTATGTTGTATGATGTCAACTTTAATTGGAAACAAAAATTTTTGTGAAACTCGTTGTTCAAAGGGCGTATTGCGTACAGGGTATCAGTCATATATCTTTTTTCTTAGCGTTTATGAAATTTGTGAAAAATTTCATAAACGCATACATAATTCATCACAAGGAAACTTATTACGCTAAAGAAAAAGATATATGATTGATATCCAGAACACGATAAAATAAAGTCAATATAAAAATATACCAAGTATCTCTTCTTTTGTCGTCGACGCCGCATCAGTGTCCGCTGCAGATATTTGCGAATCATTTGTATCAGGAACAATCATATATTTTGTCATCAAGTGCATTTTCGAGATCACTATTACTAAGGATGGTCGGCATTGTGTTGACACACACATTCTCATCCTCCGTGCTTTCAGCTTCTAAAGTTCTATAAGCACGTTTTAATCGGCGTTTACCTTGTTTAAGGGTATCTACAGCAAACAAACATTTTAATTATTATATCCACAGAAAATTTCTTTCGAATAATGTACCAGATTGTATCGCGCGACTGGGTTATAATCATACAATGACAAAAATTTGAGGAAAGTATTGTATAAATTTACTAGTAATAGTATGGTACATTTATAGCATACTTTTTTGAGATGTTTGCTATTGTACGAGTATATCCGAGTCGTGCGATACTGTCTGGTGAATTATTCGACAAAATGTATACGACATTCGTTTCCTGTACTTTGCTGTGTCATTTTTTCTGAACAAATTTTTACTTACGTGCATAGGATATTATTTCGACGTTAAATACTTCCCAATTTTCGTGAGGTTTTGTCAACGAAGCAACCCATGTGGATAATTTTTCATATTCTCCGGGCTTAGGGTATTTACACGACATTCCTTTTGCGTGC
>NW_022639518.1:88511-88706 GCF_010583005.1 Odontomachus brunneus | reverse complement strand
CAGTATATATAAGTTTGACAGTTCCATGCTATTCGCAATATCCTTTTTCTTTACTAAAATTGCTTCGATTTTAATAATATTGTTGTTGCTTAATAAAACTATATTATCGGGATGGACACATTTCAGTACGAAATTATTTATATTGATGCTGGATATAATTATATATTTCTTCTCTTTGTACGCGTATGTCTTACC
>NW_022639518.1:88329-88501 GCF_010583005.1 Odontomachus brunneus | reverse complement strand
TCTCTCTCTCTCTCTCTCTCTCTCTCTCTCTCTCTCTCTCTCTCTCTCACACACTGGCGCAGAGCTTGTGGAACCGATTGGAACACCTGTAAAATGTATTTGAATGAATTGTAAAAAAAAGTTTGCCGCATTAACGACGGCATGTACATAATGTACATGCAGTCGCTAATGC
>NW_022639518.1:86248-88319 GCF_010583005.1 Odontomachus brunneus | reverse complement strand
CTCTCTCTCTCTCCCCCTCTCTATGTGTGTGCGTACACACTGGCGCAGAGCTTGTGGAACCGATTGGAACACCTAATTGTAAAAAAAAAGTTTGCCGCATTAACGACGGCATGTACATAATGTACATGCAGTCGCTAATGCGGCATATTTTTAATTACTTGACATTACATTTTTTTATGTTTAAAATGTATATATCATCAGCAAAAATAAATAAATATATATATATATAATAGATAATATAATATATATAATTATTTGAAAAAAATACGTGTACAGAATATGTAAAAAAAATATGTGTTTGAAAGTATATTACAAATAGTATGATTAAAAGGTATGCAATAGAGAAATGACGTAATAAGTATTATTAATATGCAGTGAGATACCTTTACTTTGTACATCCTTTAATGCAAATAATTCTTTTGATTCCAAAAATGTGTTACCAACAAAAATTCCAACCTCTATAGACGAAATAGGATAATTTAAAGCTTCACGTGCATCAGTAAGTTGATACTCAGTATATATAAATTTGATAGTTCCATGCTATTCGCAATATCCTTTTTCTTTACTAAAATTGCTTCGATTTTAATAATATTGTTGTTGCTTAATAAAACTATATTATCGGGATGGACACATTTCAGTACGAAATTATTTATATTGATGCTGGATATAATTATATATTTCTTCTCTTTGTACGCGTATGTCTTACCGTTTGCAAAAACACAATTATCCAAATATCGTTTCTCTCGTATTATTGTTGCCCGTGATTCTAGTTCTGATAATCTATTAATTATTTGTGTTAAAGGTTTGTTAGGTGATTTCACTAATTTCTTGAAGATACTTATGTAACTCTCACTCCAGAACGCGGACAACTCGCTTAATAGCACTTTAAAATGTTTTACGTCCTCTGCTAAATGGATCAAGTAGTGCATATTTAATACTTGCAAATCTTCTCCGTATAGCGACAATAGTAAGTAGAAAAATTTTCTTAATAAATTGTTTGCATAATCACAATACGACGACGTAACAGTTTGTTTATGAAGAATACGACAAGCTACAAATAACAATAAATAATGTCTAAAAAAATCTGTAGGCAATACTTCATACAATACTGTCGAACTGCAATACAATAAAAAAAATCGGAATTGCGTCGCTTTCCACCTGCTTATTATGTTAATATTAAATTTCTTACGTTGGAACTCGCATGGTACATTTCGACTGATGGAATGTATTATTCGTTTGAAATGTCCTATCTGACGTCTTTTGAGTTTTGCAACACTCTTTTGTACTAACCATTTTTCCAATAAAACTTTCATAACCCCAAGAAACAACAAGTGCATTGAATCGATAACTACCGAATTAATAATATTAAAATGTCGCAACTGTAACAATATTGGATGTACGTTGTATTTATAATGTTCCGGCTGTTCTCTATTTTTAAATGGATCTTTACTTTGTTTCTGACAATTTATCTCTGGATATACTCTCTTTTTTGCACCTTTCTTTCCCACCGATATGCCTTTTGTTACACATCTCTCGCAAGCATAAAATGAGTTTGTTCCTTATAATATTTTAAAAAAGCTCTCGCGGGAGCATCCGCAATGACAGCACAAATTTTAAACGAATATTTCTTACCGCATATTTGTACACCGTTACTTATTAAATTTTTGGCTTCAGTCACAAAATCAGTAAGAAAAGTATTACTATGTCTAGATATAGCTTCCGGAATGGAGCCGTGTCTTGAATCAGCGATATGCCGACGTTTCGCAAACGTTGCAGTTTGCATCATCAGGACTGAGGACTCTGATACTGAGCTCCCTTGGGTAAAGGTAGTCCTTATATGCCCCCCTTCCCCTCCTTTCTGTAGATGGTGTTTAGGGAGTAGGGGACGAGGCTTGAATCCAGCCAATCAGCGTATTTTAATTGATCAGCTGGTCAATTAAAAAGCTAGTCTGAAACAAAACAACAAGATCCTAATTTTACCAGCAGACAAAGGAAACGCTACTGTAGTTATGAACAGGGAAGACTATTGCAGTAAAATCAACAGTTTACTCTTGGACCAAAGAGTCTACAG
>NW_022639518.1:84583-86238 GCF_010583005.1 Odontomachus brunneus | reverse complement strand
CTCAGCCCTGATGATGCAAACTGCAACGTTTGCGAAACGTCGGCATATCGCTGATTCAAGACACGGCTCCATTCCGGAAGCTATACCTAGACATTGTATCAATGGCCGTGAAAGCCTCAAATCTAGTATTTTCCACCGTTTTGCCGAATACCACATTGTTCATTAATTTGTACAAATTTTTCTCAAAATTATTAGTTGCATTCGTTCTAAATTGCGTGTTTAATTCGATATAACTGCGGAGTCAGGAGATTGAGCGAATTGGAGCACGCGGTGAATCTTTATAATACAATGACCGTGGCGCATTCACTGTTGCAAGTTTCGGTAGTGGATAATATAACGCTTATTATCATATAGCGTCGCGAGAAGTTTCTCTTGACGCTTGCCGGATGGCTTATCACGCGTTGGACAAAACGGTAAGTCAGTGTGCACATCATGCAAATTTTGCGGATACTCCAAGTCGATCTCGAGAATGTATCCTGTGCGAATCAATAGCGACTGAGAATACATCAAAGTTTGACACGTTTGACACGTTTGACACGTTGTCGATCCATCGAAACTCGGCGTAAGGCAATAGTTGATACATTGCCCATCCATACAGATTGTTTACGTCAAAGTGCATTAAGTACGACGATGGTTTCGATGGCTCGTAAGACTGCATGTACTTGTTATTGGCGTGTGCGTAACTATCAGAACATTGACTCAGGCCAACGTGTATACCGCGTTCGATGAACATGATCATATCAATGTCGGTGAGCAGTTCGAAATTTATGCCGGTATGTTTCAACATTGCATCCCACGTAAATTCTGGCAGAGTATAATAATGCGCGGGATGGAATCCATAACTTGCAAAGCAAATGTTACGGAAATTTTCAAAAATATGTGCTAATAACAAGATATCAATCTTTAAATACAAGTCGCTGTATTCGCCCAAGGTTCGAGTGGAGAACCGCTTCCAAATCTCGGCGGCGTGCGCGTAATCGTTCTCGGATACTGTATCAACAAACTGTAAAACAATTCCCGCGACGGTAAACATAGGTCCTGCAGCTTGTCTACGCAATTTACGTATTCGTATGGAAAGACACCCTTTCGCATCAATAAATTAAATTGTCCGATAGATAATTTTGGAAATTCCGACCATACAATTTTCAACTTCTCTTTAGTGAGAAAGGATGTCAATTTATCGAGATGACTGCTGAGAAATTTGCACGAATCGAATATATATATATATATATATATATATATATATTAGGTGAAGTGAAAAGTTCTGAGCGTTTTTTCGCTTTATTTCGACGATGAAATTAACATAGTTAGGATTATCCGATTTCGATCAAATATGCGCCGTTTTGTTCGATAACTTTTGTCCATTTTGAAGGCAATTTCATAATTCCGCGATTGAAGAAGTCCTCGTCCCTATTGGTAAAAAACTTGACCAGCTCATTTTCACAAACCTCTCTTGAGGCCAGTTTTGTACCATCAAGAAAATTTTGTAAATGCTTGAAAAGGTGATAATCGCTTGGTGCCAAATCTGGACTATACGGTAGGTGCAATAGAACCTCCCATCCAAGCTCTCGGAGCTTCTGGCGCGTCGTTAATGATGTGTGCGGCCTGGCGTTGTCTTGATGGAACACAACACTCTTCCTATTGGCCAATTCTGG
>NW_022639518.1:84374-84542 GCF_010583005.1 Odontomachus brunneus | reverse complement strand
CTATACGGCGGGTGCAATAGAACCTCCCATCCAAGCTCTCGGAGCTTCTGGCGCGTCATTAATGATGTGTGCGGCCTGGCGTTGTCTTGATGGAACACAACACTCTTCCTATTGGCCAATTCTGGCCACTTCTGGTTGATCGCCTACTTCAATCTGGTCAGTTGGATA
>NW_022639518.1:83695-83993 GCF_010583005.1 Odontomachus brunneus | reverse complement strand
GGAGTAAGTCTGGGAGTGAGAAGAGTATAGAGGGAAAACGAAGTGGCAGAGAGATAGTGTGAGGAGAGTGAATTAAGGGAGACAGAGAGCAGGGAAGAAACAGGTAGATTAAGGCTTTGGGATAGGAAATGGAGGGTTTGGGGAAAGGGATGGCAAGGGGGTTGGGAGAAGAAGGGAGGGAGCGTAGGGGGAGTACAGGCATGATGGAGGTGCCGAAAAGGAAAAGAGATGTGATGGAATGGTTAGAGGGAGCAGGGGGAAAGGAGAAGCAGGAGGAGGAGGGTAGCTTCCAGAGGAG
>NW_022639518.1:80211-83322 GCF_010583005.1 Odontomachus brunneus | reverse complement strand
GGCAAGGGGGTTGGGAGGAGAAGGGAGGGAGCGTAGGGGGAGTACAGGCATGATGGAGGTGCCGAAAAGGAAAAGAGATGTGATGGAATGGTTAGAGGGAGCAGGGGGAAATGAGAAGCAGGAGGGGGAGGGTAGCTTCCAGAGGAGTAAAAAAAACCTCGAGGTCACCGGTGGGAAGAAGGATGGGGGAGGATGAGGGGATGATGGAAACGTTGAAGGGGTGGATGGAGGAGATGAGAGGAAGGTGGGAAGGGATGGAGGAGAGAATGGAGGATAGGGTGAATATGATAATGGGGGAGCTAGAGAGTATGAGAGGAAGGGAGGAGGAATGGAGAAAAGAGAGGGAGGGAATGGAGAGGAGAATTGAGGAGCTGGAGAGAAAGTGGGAAGGGAGTATGAGCATAAAGGGAAAGGGGAAGGGAATGGAGGAATTGGAGAAGAGGGTGAAGAAGCTGGAGGAAGGGGGGTGAAGGGAGGGGAGGATAAGGGGGTGGAGGAGAGGGTAAGGAAGATGGAATGGTCGTGGGAAAGAATGGAAAGGCAGGAAAGAAAAAAAAATGTAGTGGTGAAAGGGTATAAAGGGGAGGGGAAGGAGGTGAGGAATGTGATAGGGGAGATATTCAGGAGCATAGGAGCGGAGGTGAAGGTAGAGGAGACGAGAACGATGAGAACGGGAAGAGAAGAGTGGGGGGAGATGGCAGTGGTGAAGCTAGAGACGGAGGAGGGGAAGAGGGAGGTGATGAGAAGGAAGAAAGGATTGAGGGGGGGAAAGGTTTGGATAGAAGAGGATTTGACTTGGAGAGAAAGGCGGGCTAGATGGAGATTTAGAGAGGCGGTCAGGGTGGAGGAAAAGAAGGGGGCGAGGATTTGGATGGGAGTGAATAGGGCGATGATAAACGGGGAGTGGTGGTTCTGGGATGAGAAGGAGGAGGGATTGAGGAAGGGGAAGGCAATCGGGAGAGGAGAAGAGGGTAATGAGGCATCGGGGGAAGGGGGAGGGAGGATTAGGTAGGGAGGGAGGGAAGGAGCAGGGGGGAAGTAGGGCAAGGAGAGGGGAAAGTCGGAGGGATGGGGGCGAAGGGAGAGTGGAGGAGTGAGGATGGAGGGGAGAGGTGAGGAGGCAAGGGATGGGGGAGAGGAGGGAGGGATGGTGAAAGTGGCTTTTTGGAATGTGGCGGGGATTAGGGGGAAAGAAAGGGAGTTCTGGAAGGAAATAGAGGAATGGGATATAGTGGTAATGTCGGAGACGTGGATGGAGAAAGGGGGGTGGGAGAGGGTGAGGGGAAGATTGTCGAGGGAGTTTAAATGGGAGATGCAATGGGCGAGTAGGAGGAATAGAAAAGGGAGGGCGATAGGGGGAATGATGATGGGAATAAGGAAGGGTATAGAAGTGGTTGAAGAGGAGGAAATGAGGGAGATGGAGGGAATGATGATGAGGGTGATAAGGGTAGGAGGTGAGAAATGGAGAATAGTGGGGGTGTACGTTAGCGGAAACATGAAGGAGATATGGGAGAGGGTTGGGGGATGGGAGGCGGATGGAAGGAAGGGGATAAGAACGATTGTTGGAGGAGATTTCAATGCGAGGACGGGGGAGTTAGGGGGTTGGATAGAATGGAGGGAAGTGAGAGGGGAGGAGGGGGGTAGGAAGTCGAGAGACAGGAAGGTGAACAGGGAGGGGAAGGAGCTGCTGAGGAGATTGGAGGAAGAGGGGTGGTATATATTTAATGGGTGTGGGGAAGGGGATGAAGAGGGGGAGTGGACGTATGCAGGGGAAAGAGGGTATCAGTGTTGGATTATGTGGTAGGGGACGGAGAAGTATGGGAGAGAGTGGAAAGGATAAGGGTGGAGGATAGGGTAGATTCAGATCACTTTCCGGTGGTGGTGTGGATTAAAGGGGGAGGGGGGATCAGTAGAAAGGTAGGAGGAGGGAGAGGGAGGAGGTGGAGGTGGACGGAGGAGGGCAGGAGAGAGTTCAGGGAGAGAATAGAGAGGGGAGCGAGAAGGGAAAGGGAGGATATAGGATGGGAGGAGATCAAAGGGGATATACAGGCAATAATGAGGGAGGGGCAGGGGGAGATTGGGGGGGTGGGAGGGGGAGGATGGTGGGACCGAGAGTGTAGGAGAGAGAAGAGGGAGGTAAGGAGGGAGTTAAGAAAGTGGAGGAAAACGGGAGGAGGAGGGGAGAGATATAGGGAGGTTAAAGGAGGATATAATAAGCTGTGCGAGAGGAAGAGAAAGGAAGAGGGAGAGAGGTGGGCGGAGGTGGCTAGGAATGCGAAGACGGAAGGTCAGGTGTGGGAGGTAGTGAATAGGGAGAGAAGGAGGAGAAGAGGGGTGAACGAGGGGATCAAAATGGAGGAATGGACGGAGTACTTTAAAGGCTTAATGGGGGGAGTGGAGGGAAGAGTGGTGAGAGGGACAAGGGGGAGGGAGGAGGAGGATGGGGAACCGGGGATTACAAGGGAGGAGATCGAGAGAGCGGTGGGGAGGTTGAAGGATGGGAAGGCGGTGGGGGAGGACGATATCCCTGGAGAGGTGTGGAAGTATGGTGGGGAGAGGGTAATAGATGGGTTGTGGGAGGTGTGTGATAGGGTGTGGAGAGGGAAGGAGTGGATAGAGGAATAGAATGAGGGGATAATAGTACCGATAAGAAAGAAGGGAGATGGGGAGAGGGTAGGGGACTATAGGGGGGTAACAATAACATCGTCGGCATACAAGGTGTATGCGATGGTGTTGGGGGAAAGAATGGAGAAGGAGATAGAGGAAGGGGGGATGGTACCGCAGAATCAAACGGGGTTCAGGAAAGGAATGGGAACGATTGACAATATATATGTATTGAATCACTTGGTGGGTAAACAGATAAGCAGAGGGAAAGGAAAGTTGGTTGCGTTTTTTGTGGATCTGAGAGCAGCGTTTGATTCAGTGGACAGAGAGATATTATGGAGGGCGATGAGAAGGAGGGGAGTAAGGGAGGGGTTGGTGAGAAGATGTGAGGACTTGATGAGGGAAACGAGGAGTAGGGTGAGGGTGGGGGAGGAGAGGAGTGAGCAATTTTGGACGGGAAGAGGGGTGAAGCAGGGATGTCCACTGAGTCCAGGGTTATTTAACCTA
>NW_022639518.1:79985-80201 GCF_010583005.1 Odontomachus brunneus | reverse complement strand
AAGGTTTGGATAGAAGAGGATTTGACTTGGAGAGAAAGGCGGGCTAGATGGAGATTTAGAGAGGCGGTCAGGGTGGAGGAAAAGAAGGGGGCGAGGATTTGGATGGGAGTGAATAGGGCGATGATAAACGGGGAGTGGTGGTTCTGGGATGAGAAGGAGGAGGGATTGAGGAAGGGGAAGGCAATCGGGGGAGGAGAAGAGGGTAATGAGGCATCG
>NW_022639518.1:76538-79975 GCF_010583005.1 Odontomachus brunneus | reverse complement strand
AGATGGGAAGGGGGTGAGGTGGAGGAAGTGAGTGAATTTAAATATTTGGGCTATATATTTCAGAATAATGGGGGCCAGGAAAAGCAAGTAAGGGACAGGGTTAAAAGGGGGATGGCGGTTATGGGGCAAGTATGGGGGATAGGGAAGAGGAAGTTTAGGGGGGACTGGGGGAAAAGGATATGGCTATTCGATGCATTGGTGTGGACAGTGGTGGCGTATGGGGTGGAGATTTGGGGATGGGAGGAGAGGGAAGCGGTGGAGAGAATGCAGGAGAGGTATCTAAGATGGATGTTAGGGGTCAGCAGAATGGTGCCAGGGTATATGATTAGGGAGGAGTTGCAAAGGGTAAAGCTGAGGATAAGGGCGGGAAGAAGAGCGTGGAGGATGGAAGAGAGGTTAGCGGGTGGTAAGGGAAGTGAGTTGGCAAGAAGGTGTTGGGAAGAGATAAGGGAGAGGGCCAGGAGAGGGGGGAGATTATCGGGATGGGAAAGGGGGAGGCAAAGATTTTTTGGGGAAAGGGGGATGGGAATAGAGGAGATGGAGGTGGGGAGGGAGGAGAGGAAGTTGGATTTTGGGGAACTAGAGATGAGAGATAGGGATGGGCAGAGGGAGGAGAGGTGGGAAAGTATTAGAGAGGCGAGATTTAATAAATGGTATGGGAGGGTAAAGGGGGAGGGTGTTCCGGGATATTTAAAGAAGGGATGGGCAGAGAAGAGGTGGAGCAGGGTGGCAAGGTATAGACTGGAAGAGGGGGTAAGGGGGGGAATATATTGGGGAGGGGAGGAGGACAGGAGATGTAGAGTGTGTGGGAGGGAGGAGGAGACATGGGAGCATGTGTGGGAGGAGTGTGGGAGATGGGGGGCGAGGGGAAGCTGGCAGGAGATGGTGGAGTCGGTGCTGGGGGAGGAGGGAGAGGGGGAGGAGTGGTTGAGGAGGTTGGAGAGATTTAGAGGGGGGAGGGAGGTTGGGGGGAGGGGGATAGGAATGAGTGAGGGGGGGGAGAGTGAGTGATTGGAAGTGTGAAAGGGAAAGTATAAGAGCGGAATGAGGAATTAGTAACGGTGGAAAAGCATGTGACGAGAAAGTCTACGACGGAAGCGGAGGTCCAGGGCGCGTGTGTGTGTGTGTACATAGAGGCGAGCGATATAGGTTTAAGGTTAGGTTAGGTAATATATTGTAATGTAGTGGTAAGCGGAGAGAAGGAGCATGTAAGAGGTGGTGTAAGACTGTAACCCTAAGGGGATCAATAAATTCATTCATTCATTCATTCATTCATTCAATCTGGTCAGTTGTTGACAGTAGATGTCCGAATTGAGTGTTTGGCCCGATGGGAGCAGCTCATAGTGGATGATTCCTTTCCAATCCCACCAAACACACAGCAAAACCTTGGCCGTTAATCCGGGCTTGGCGATCGTTTGGGCCGGCTCACCGCGATTGGACCACGATCTTTTTCGGCTGTTGTTCTCGTATGTGACCCATTTTTCATCACCAGTCACCATCCGCTTAAAAAATGGATTGATTTCGTTACGTTTCAGCAAAGAATCGCAGGCATCAATTCGGTCCAAAAGGTTCTTTTGCGTCAATTCGTGTGGCACCCATACATCGAGCTTCTTCTCCAGCCTTATGCAAATGGTTCCAAACGGTTTTCTGGCTAATCTTCAGTTCCTGGACAATGGAATAATTGCTTACATGCCGGTCCGACTCGACGATTTCCATGATTTTATCGACATTTTCAACGATTGGCCTACCAGAGCGTGCATCTTCGACGTCCATATTACCAGAACGGAATCGTTGGAACCACCGCTTTGCTGTTGCATTCGATACTGTATTGGGTCCATAAACAGCACAAATTTTTTTGGCCGCCTGCTCCGCCTTTTCACCTCGGTCGTAGTGGTACTGAAGAATGTATCGAATTTTCTCTTTTTTTACTTCCATTTTGGAACGCTGTAACACACAACTAGCATGACCAAACACAAAACTGTCACAGAACTTTTTTTGAAGCGTAATGTCACCTTTAAATCGCCGTATAGTATGACCCGATGCGATGTATACATCGTGAGATATGGCTCACTAAAGACATCTAGTGGAAAACGCTCAGAACTTTTTACTTCACCTAATATATATATATTTATTTATTTATTTTTCATGTACTGATCACAAATATATTTCTTATGAGGTTTTTTGCTCAACTGCGAACTCATAAGCCGGGATAAATCCTTGATCCAGGCGAAATGTCCTACGTTGTGGTCGCGAGGATCCGAAATGTGTAGCAAGTTGACATGCTTTTCCTCTTTCCATCGCTGAGACGTATCGGAACAATGGTTCTTTTCTCCCATAATACCGTACACATTGATAGTTATATCGATTAATTGTTCAAACCTAATTATTTAATCTTCATGGAAAACACAATATCTTGAAGATTGAATACGTTCGTGTAATGGGGATATGATGATGCGCTATCTGCGTGTCTTTCGGCTGGATACAGAGCGGCGACCACTGTAACGTCCCAGCCCCAGAAACCTTAATTTTTCCACCACTACGATATTTAAATTGCGCGACAACCAAAGGCCGATTTGTACTAATCTGAGACATAAAATATTATGTAAACCAAATAGTATTTAAACTCTTCAAAGCGCTAAACAAGAAATCACGATATTGAAGGGCGAGGAAAAGAATATATTATAGACACACCCAATTCACAGCAGAAAATAATTGAGCACTCAGAACAAGATTAAAGACAACAATCCGAAGTCCACAATAACGTGAGCTCTTGTAGAATAAACCCTAATTAACCATTATAAATTTTATTTTAGCCAAAGCGATGAATCTTACTAATTCACTCGTCAAAAACGATCAAGGATAGAATAAGGAATATTGTAGAAATGAAGTCTTATGAAAACAACAAAACGATATAGCAACACAACATGGCCCTAAACCAACCTGTCATTTCAGGACAGACCTCTTGAAAACTTCGCACGGCATTTTTAGTACTTCCTTTTCACTTTATCGCAAAAACTTGACCAGCCCTTTGTAACGTCCCGTTTGGTCACTCAGATTAACGAAACGTTTGCTGTTTCTTTGTTTTAGCCTGCCTGCGTACACTGGCAATAGTTTGGGATGGTGGAGAACCGTGCACCGAGAGGAAGTTACAAGTGAGTGCGATTCTGTAGGGGATAATGTAACTATAATAGCATGATGAATGACGAGCTACCTAAGGTATTGGTTTTGTATCTAAATAAAGGATGTGCGAATTGAATAAAGATGGATCTGTAATTACTGAATGTTTTATTCATCCTTTAATATAAGCATTAAGGCGTCGACTATGGCTTGCTCGTTGCTTGCTAGATTTGACGTGGATTCTAGATTTGTCGCTTAAGCTTCTTTGTTATTTGTCTCGAGTTCTGCATAAGGTGGTTCTTCCTTATTTATTCCTAATA
>NW_022639518.1:76391-76528 GCF_010583005.1 Odontomachus brunneus | reverse complement strand
GCTGGCAGGAGATGGTGGAGTCGGTGCTGGGGGAGGAGGGAGAGGGGGAGAAGTGGTTGAGGAGGTTGGAGAGATTTAGAGAGGGGGAGGCTGAGGATGGGGGAGGGAGGTTGGGGGGAGGGGGAGGGGAATAAGTG
>NW_022639518.1:75037-76381 GCF_010583005.1 Odontomachus brunneus | reverse complement strand
TGGAGGTTCGGAGAACGGACCGCGCACCGTCGATTGACGAGAGAGCAGTTTCTGCAGTTTTTCCCGATACTTCTTGCCACTTCTCTTTGGCATCTAATGTATTACAGAACGGCTCAAGCTATTTTATTATTCATGGAATTTAATGAAAGCAAGAGTCCATAAGAACGATCGAGGTGGGCTTTGGTTTGTTGAATGGGAGAGTAGGGATAATCATTAGAATGGACACTAAGGTTGTTAACTCCATTTTGGTTTGTGTTGCTTTTCTAATAAGGCTCGACAATTAAGGAGCACTGTCAGAGTCTCGTTCAGTGTCACGTCGTTGGGCGCGACACCTCGATTCCGCCCTGAGTTAAGGGTGAGAGGTCGGGGTTGTTGAGAAGGAGGGTCAGCAGCGTGAGGCCTACTCTACCCTCGGTACCCGTCTCGGTTGCTCCCGGGGTAAGTGCGAGAAACACAATTACGTGGTCCCCTTAACTCCCTTCCTCCATACTGGCGAACTCGGCCGAACAGTCTGGGCACGCCGACATGGGCTGCTCTGCCGTCACAGGATCCTGACAATCTAAACAGTACTTGGGTTCAACTCGGTGGCCGATAATAAGGTAATGGCTCTCTATTTGTCGGAATGTGGTAGCTAATTCCGCCGCGGGCCCTCGACGGTAGTGGCACAAAGTGCAAAGGGCAAGATCGCCACTCTGGCCTACAAATGCCCTGATCTGCCAACACCTCCGGTCAGGGATGCTGGCCAGGTACTCCAGTAGCTCCGGCTGGTGGGCTCTCGATGCTGGTGGAAGGGGTCTCTCCGGTAAGTCAACATCCCCTTTCGCCGAACCAGGCCGATGGTTTATACCGGATAGAGAGCTTGTTGCCTCCTTTGGATGTACGCCTCGAATCGAGGGTCGTCCTGAATCCGGGGGATATTGGGGGGATATTGGGGGATATTGGGGATATAGCCGGGTAGACGACGGGATCCAACCTCAAAGGGCGCAAGCGCCACCGTGCAATACGATATCGAGGAGCCACGTACGGGCGGATATCGATTACTCTCGGTCCGATTCTC
Source organism: Odontomachus brunneus (assembly GCF_010583005.1). Classification (NCBI taxonomy): domain Eukaryota; kingdom Metazoa; phylum Arthropoda; class Insecta; order Hymenoptera; family Formicidae; genus Odontomachus; species Odontomachus brunneus. The sequence goes on along the minus strand of NW_022639518.1, from coordinate 75,324 downwards.
CTGACCGTTGAGAGGCTCGTAACAACTAGTGGGGGTTTATCTCCTGCGGCAGTCCCATGGGTCAGGAGCGGATTGTTGTTCTGGTCCTGCCTGAATACAGTGCCGATTCCCGGCGTGTTACAATCTACGTAAAAGTTCTTCAGCAGCCGCCGGACCTGGTTCTTTCTGCCTGCTCGTCGGGTCTTCCTTCGGGGCTTCGGACCCTGAGAGATTGCGCCAGCGCTAAGAGGTGCTGAGGGTCCCGTCGACCTCTTCCTCGCGAGGGGGGCTCCCGAGCTGGGGTCGAG
>NW_022639518.1:71957-75027 GCF_010583005.1 Odontomachus brunneus | reverse complement strand
GGGTCTTCCGTCGGGGCTTCTGAGCGATTGCGCCAGCGCTAAAAGGTGCTGAGGGTCCCGCCGACCGAACCTCTTCCTCGCGAGGGGGCTCTCGAGCTGGGGTCGAGGGGGGGGGGGCTTGGAGGATGAGAGACTGGCGGTGAGATGGTGCGGCTTGTCCTCACTCTGTCTCTCCACCAGTGCCTCCAGGTAAGGAAGGGTGTCGGGATCGCAATCGGAATGGTGCGGTTCGTCCTCACTCTGTTCCTTTCGCGGTCCCTGGGAGAGGAATGGAGGGCTGGCGGTGGGGTGGTGCGGCTCGGCCTCACTCTTCCTCTCCACCAGTACCTCCGGATTGAGAAGGATGTTGGGGTCACGATCGGAATGGTGCGGCTCGTCCTCACTCTGTTCCTTTCGCGGTCCCTGGGAGAGGAATGGAGGGCTGGCGGTGGGGTGGTGCGGCTCGGCCTCACTCTTCCTCTCCACCAGTACCTCCGGATTGAGAAGGATGTTGGGGTCACGATCGGAATGGTGCGGCTCGTCCTCACTCTGTTCCTTTCGCGGTCCCTGGGAGAGGAATGGAGGGCTGGCGGTGGGGTGGTGCGGCTCGGCCTCACTCTTCCTCTCCACCAGTACCTCCGGATTGAGAAGGATGTTGGGGTCACGATCGGAATGGTGCGGCTCGTCCTCACTCTGTTCCTTTCGCGGTCCCTGGGAGAGGAATGGAGGGCTGGCGGTGGGGTGGTGCGGCTCGGCCTCACTCTTCCTCTCCACCAGTACCTCCGGATTGAGAAGGATGTTGGGGTCACGATCGGAATGGTGCGGCTCGTCCTCACTCTGTTCCTTTCGCGGTCCCTGGGAGAGGAATGGAGGGCTGGCGGTGGGGTGGTGCGGCTCGGCCTCACTCTTCCTCTCCACCAGTACCTCCGGATTGAGAAGGATGTTGGGGTCACGATCGGAATGGTGCGGCTCGTCCTCACTCTGTTCCTTTCGCGGTCCCTGGGAGAGGAATGGAGGGCTGGCGGTGGGGTGGTGCGGCTCGGCCTCACTCTTCCTCTCCACCAGTACCTCCGGATTGAGAAGGATGTTGGGGTCACGATCGGAATGGTGCGGCTCGTCCTCACTCTGTTCCTTTCGCGGTCCCTGGGAGAGGAATGGAGGGCTGGCGGTGGGGTGGTGCGGCTCGGCCTCACTCTTCCTCTCCACCAGTACCTCCGGATTGAGAAGGATGTTGGGGTCACGATCGGAATGGTGCGGCTCGTCCTCACTCTGTTCCTTTCGCGGTCCCTGGGAGAGGAATGGAGGGCTGGCGGTGGGGTGGTGCGGCTCGGCCTCACTCTTCCTCTCCACCAGTACCTCCGGATTGAGAAGGATGTTGGGGTCACGATCGGAATGGTGCGGCTCGTCCTCACTCTGTTCCTCTCGTGGCCCCTGGGATAAAGGGAAAGATGGGAGTTTGTGGAGCAGCTCGGAGGGCACCCTCTTCGCAAGGTCGGGGGCCAAGGCGAAAGGACCTCGTGGCAACCGAAGGCCCAGTCGGGTCTTTAACTGATGCTGTCAATAAGGCCGCGCTGAGGTCCTAGGCCTTCTACGGAATACCGCTCCGGGGTATTGCGTTGCCGGCTCGGAGATAGCGGCTTGTTGCAGCGGATGTTGGAGATCTGGCAGCTCTGATTGGTGCTCCTCAGTGACACGGTCAATGAGCACCGGATCCGAAGCAGATTCCCTTGCTTGGTCGAAGAACCTTAAAATATCGTCGGCTTCTCCCGAGGAGAAGGAGACGTAACTGTTGTTATCAGAATAGTTCATCAAGTTCCGGAAAATACCTTTATTCAATCACTCGTAAACCCAAACGTGGTCCGGGGAAATTCCGATTCGGGGTGCCGTAAGTCGTCGTAAGTGAACCGTACTTCCGACCTCGAAATCCTATAGTATAGCCCAGAGTATAGCCGACAGTCTAAGTTCGTGTCCGTGGATAGTCCGAGTCATGTATATTCAGAAAATTCGCATAAGTCCGTGTAGAAAGCCGAAAGTCGTAGGTCCAGTAGTATAGCCAGAAACTAAGTCGCCTGGTACAGTGGTACGGTCAGAAACTGAGTCGTCCGCTACAGTAGTACGGCCAGAGGACTTGACCGACTAAAGCAGTAGTACGAACAGTGTGCTGAGCTGTCTATTGCAGTAGTATATCTGAGGATATGATTTCCTATTGCAGTAGTGTAACCAGAGACTGAGTTGCCCCGACTGATGCGGCTTGTGTTACGTCCACGATAAATAACTATATAGGGAAATTTGAAAGTAGTGAAATCAGTGACTTACGTGGACGGTCAACAGAGTGATGACTCCGCTTTTGGGTCACTCTGCTTTTCACCGAGTTTACCCTGGGTCTCGGGAGCCTGGCGAAACGATTGATGAATCTGGCGGAAAATCAGCGGTGCTTGTTCTCCTGGCTCGGCCTCGGAAGTTCCGATACCACGCGGGTTGATGCGGCCCGCGATTCAGAATTTGATTTCGCAATGTTTGAAATATGAAGGGTAGGCAAAAGTAATTGCAACACAGTCGGATTTTACGACTAAGTATAATATGCTGAATAAGTACACGAAGCTACCAGAGACTAACTATGAGAAGAAAATAATTGCCTTCTCTACAAATGCGCGCGCTTTTATATGTCGCTTTGTCGCTGAGAGTCGTTCTCCGATTGGTCCATGGAGTTATGGCGAGGGAAGAGATTCATTCCTTTGCATGATGTCACCGCGTCGGTGTCCTGAGTGGTGTTTAGGATTCAGTTTTCATTTTCCTGTTTATGTTGGCTTATCGCACTGAGCGATAGCGGTTTCTTTGGATCGATCCGTTGATTTCGAGACTCTCCAGCAGCACGCAGCATTCGGCATTTTAATTATAATGTTTTAACGCTCGCGAATATGCATATGCGCGCGTACTTACATCTAGTAACGTAGGGATAAAATATCTAGTGATGTCTGAAATCAGACAAGTCGGCCTCCCGGTCTATAATAATATATTATTAATGTTCTAAAATAGATCCGGACGTTACACTTGCTGGCATATATAGTTTTAGCGCGGACCAGAAAGAAGA
>NW_022639518.1:71589-71947 GCF_010583005.1 Odontomachus brunneus | reverse complement strand
TTTGCTATTGCAGTAGTGTAACCAGAGACAGAGTAGCCCCGACTGATGCGGCTTGCTGGCATATATAGTTTTAGCGCGGACCAGGAAGAAGACGACTCGAGCAGCGAGGCTTTAAGGCATCCCCGAACAGAGATAGCGCGGACCTGGAAGAAGCCTTGGTAGCGAAATATTTAACCAGGCTTGTTCAAGGCGGGAGATTTGAATCGCGGAACAGATTTTCGTTATTTTTACAATAAATCGATTAAATAAATTATCGAAAATTGCTAACTACGTTGTGTTAGCTGCTTTTGACCCGGGAGTCAACAAATACATTGTTATTGTTAGTTACACATTGTTTAGTGAGGTATTTGTTGATCCT
>NW_022639518.1:71027-71579 GCF_010583005.1 Odontomachus brunneus | reverse complement strand
TTTAACCAGGCTTGTTCAAGGCGGGAGATTTGAATCGCGGAACAGATTTTCGTTATTTTTACAATAAATCGATTAAATAAATTATCGAAAATTGCTAACTACGTTGTGTTAGCTGCTCTCGACCCGGGGATCAACAAATATATTGTTATTGTTAGTTATACATTGTTTAGTGAGGCATTTGTTGATCCCGGTATACGGATACAGGGCTTTAGCGGTTAACAATTGGAGATTTGCTAACTTATTAACTAACTTATTACTAAGGCGATTAATTATTTATAGCTTATATATAATTGATCTATCCTATAATTAATAACTAATGGTCCTTGTATGTTAGTAGGTTATTTAGTAATGGAGCACCTTGCTCCCTTGTTTAAATAAACTTTCTATTCCTCTATTAACGACTTCGTAATTAGCAAAATGATGGTCCTCAACTCTCCAGTATTTGGTGCTTGGGATTTTAATGTTACAGTTAAATACCGTAGGAACCCGTGAATTTAGAGGTGAACAAATGATTGGGTTGTTGTTTCGCGGTGTGAGCTTTCGAACTAAACG
>NW_022639518.1:70620-71017 GCF_010583005.1 Odontomachus brunneus | reverse complement strand
TATTTAACCAGGCTTGTTCAAGGCGGGAGATTTGAATCGCGGAACAGATTTTCGTTATTTTTACAATAAATCGATTAAATAAATTATCGAAAATTGCTAACTACGTTGTGTTAGCTGCTCTCGACCCGGGGATCAACAAATATATTGTTATTGTTAGTTATACATTGTTTAGTGAGGCATTTGTTGATCCCGGTATACGGATACAGGGCTTTAGCGGTTAACAATTGGAGATTTGCTAACTTATTAACTAACTTATTACTAGCGCGATTAATTGTTTACAACTTATATATAGTTGATCTATCCTATAATTAATAACTAATGGTCCTTGTATGTTAGTAGGTTATATAGTAATGGAGCACCTAGTACCCTTGTTTAAATAACATTTCTATTCCTCTAG
>NW_022639518.1:69809-70610 GCF_010583005.1 Odontomachus brunneus | reverse complement strand
GTTATTTTTACAATAAATCGATTAAATAAATTATCGAAAATTGCTAACTACGTTGTGTTAGCTGCTCTCGACCCGGGGATCAACAAATATATTGTTATTGTTAGTTATACATTGTTTAGTGAGGCATTTGTTGATCCCGGTATACGGATACAGGGCTTTAGCGGTTAACAATTAAAGATTTGCTAACTTATTAACTAACTTATTACTAGCGCGATTAATTGTTTACAACTTATATATAGTTGATCTATCCTATAATTAATAACTAATGGTCCTTGTATGTTAGTAGCTTATTTAGTAATGGAGCACCTTGCTCCCTTGTTTAAATAACACTTCTATTCCTCTATTAACGACTTCGTAATTTGCAAAATGGCGGTCCTCAACTCTCCAGTATTTGGTGCTTGGGATTTTAACAATGTTACAGTTAAATACCGCAAGAACCCGTGAATTTAGAGGTAAACAAATGATTGGGTTGTTGTTTCGCGGTGTGAGCTTTCGAACTAAACAAAGTTGTTAATTAACAAATTAATATTCCGGCAACCGAGGGACTTAGAGTTAACCGAATGACTGAATTGTTGTTCCCACGGTATGAGCTTTTGAATTAGACAAAGTTAATTAACAAATTAATATTTCGGCAACTGAGGGACTTAGAGTTAAACAAATAACTGAATTGTTGTTCCCACGGTGTGGGCTTTTGAATTAAGCAAGGTCGTTAATTAACAAATTAATATTTCGGCAACTAAGAGACTTAGAGTTAAACAAATAACTGAATTGTTGTTCCCACGGTGTGGGCTTTTGAATTAA
>NW_022639518.1:59404-69741 GCF_010583005.1 Odontomachus brunneus | reverse complement strand
GGTGTGAGCTTCTGATTTAGACAAAGTCGTTAATTAACAAATTAATATTTCGGCAACTGAGGGACTTAGAGTTAAACAAATAACTGAATTGTTGTTCCCACGGTGTGGGCTTTTGAATTAAGCAAGATCATTAATTAACAAATTAATATCTCGGCAACCAAGGGACTTAGAGTTAACCAAATAACTGAATTGTTGTTCTCACGGTGTGAGCTTTTGAATTAAACAAAGTCGCTAATTAACAAATTAATATCTCGGCAACCGAGGGACGTAGAGCTAAACAAATGACTGAATTGTTGTTCTCACGGTGTGAGCTTTTGAATTAAACAAAGTCGCTAATTAACAAATTAATATCTCGGCAACCGAGGGACGTAGAGCTAAACAAATGACTGAATTGTTGTTCTCACGGTGTGAGCTTTTGAATTAAACAAAGTCGCTAATTAACAAATTAATATCTCGGCAACCGAGGGACGTAGAGCTAAACAAATGACTGAATTGTTGTTCTCACGGTGTGAGCTTTTGAATTAAACAAAGTCGCTAATTAACAAATTAATATCTCGGCAACCGAGGGACGTAGAGCTAAACAAATGACTGAATTGTTGTTCTCACGGTGTGAGCTTTTGAATTAAACAAAGTCGCTAATTAACAAATTAATATCTCGGCAACCGAGGGACGTAGAGCTAAACAAATGACTGAATTGTTGTTCTCACGGTGTGAGCTTTTGAATTAAACAAAGTCGCTAATTAACAAATTAATATCTCGGCAACCGAGGGACGTAGAGCTAAACAAATGACTGAATTGTTGTTCTCACGGTGTGAGCTTTTGAATTAAACAAAGTCGCTAATTAACAAATTAATATCTCGGCAACCGAGGGACGTAGAGCTAAACAAATGACTGAATTGTTGTTCTCACGGTGTGAGCTTTTGAATTAAACAAAGTCGCTAATTAACAAATTAATATCTCGGCAACCGAGGGACGTAGAGCTAAACAAATGACTGAATTGTTGTTCTCACGGTGTGAGCTTTTGAATTAAACAAAGTCGCTAATTAACAAATTAATATCTCGGCAACCGAGGGACGTAGAGCTAAACAAATGACTGAATTGTTGTTCTCACGGTGTGAGCTTTTGAATTAAACAAAGTCGCTAATTAACAAATTAATATCTCGGCAACCGAGGGACGTAGAGCTAAACAAATGACTGAATTGTTGTTCTCACGGTGTGAGCTTTTGAATTAAACAAAGTCGCTAATTAACAAATTAATATCTCGGCAACCGAGGGACGTAGAGCTAAACAAATGACTGAATTGTTGTTCTCACGGTGTGAGCTTTTGAATTAAACAAAGTCGCTAATTAACAAATTAATATCTCGGCAACCGAGGGACGTAGAGCTAAACAAATGACTGAATTGTTGTTCTCACGGTGTGAGCTTTTGAATTAAACAAAGTCGCTAATTAACAAATTAATATCTCGGCAACCGAGGGACGTAGAGCTAAACAAATGACTGAATTGTTGTTCTCACGGTGTGAGCTTTTGAATTAAACAAAGTCGCTAATTAACAAATTAATATCTCGGCAACCGAGGGACGTAGAGCTAAACAAATGACTGAATTGTTGTTCTCACGGTGTGAGCTTTTGAATTAAACAAAGTCGCTAATTAACAAATTAATATCTCGGCAACCGAGGGACGTAGAGCTAAACAAATGACTGAATTGTTGTTCTCACGGTGTGAGCTTTTGAATTAAACAAAGTCGCTAATTAACAAATTAATATCTCGGCAACCGAGGGACGTAGAGCTAAACAAATGACTGAATTGTTGTTCTCACGGTGTGAGCTTTTGAATTAAACAAAGTCGCTAATTAACAAATTAATATCTCGGCAACCGAGGGACGTAGAGCTAAACAAATGACTGAATTGTTGTTCTCACGGTGTGAGCTTTTGAATTAAACAAAGTCGCTAATTAACAAATTAATATCTCGGCAACCGAGGGACGTAGAGCTAAACAAATGACTGAATTGTTGTTCTCACGGTGTGAGCTTTTGAATTAAACAAAGTCGCTAATTAACAAATTAATATCTCGGCAACCGAGGGACGTAGAGCTAAACAAATGACTGAATTGTTATTCCCACGGCGCAAGCTTTCGAATTAAATAAAGTCGTTAATTAACAATTTAATATCTCGGCAACCGAGGGACTTAGAGCTAAACGAATGACTGAATTGTTGTTCCCACAGCGCAAGCTTTCGAATTAAACAAAGTCGTTAATTAACAAATTAATATCTCGGCAACCGAGGGACGTAGAACTAAACTAATGACTGAATTGTTGTTCCCACGGCGCAAGCTTTCGAATTAAACAAAGTCGTTAATTAACAATTTAATATCTTGGCAACCGAGGGACTTAGAGCTAAACGAATGACTGAATTGTTGTTCCCACGGCGCAAGCTTTCGAATTAAACAAAGTCGTTAATTAACAATTTAATATCTCGGCAACCGAGGGACTTAGAGTTAAACAAGTAACTGAATTGGTGTTCCCACAGTGTGAGCTTTCGAATTAAACAAAGTCGTTAATTAACAATTTAATATCTCGGCAACCGAGGGACTTAGAGTTAAACAAGTAACTGAATTGGTGTTCCCACAGTGTGAGCTTTCGAATTAAACAAAGTCGTTAATTAACAATTTAATATCTCGGCAACCGAGGGACTTAGAGTTAAACAAGTAACTGAATTGGTGTTCCCACAGTGTGAGCTTTCGAATTAAACAAAGTCGTTAATTAACAATTTAATATCTCGGCAACCGAGGGACTTAGAGTTAAACAAGTAACTGAATTGGTGTTCCCACAGTGTGAGCTTTCGAATTAAACAAAGTCGTTAATTAACAATTTAATATCTCGGCAACCGAGGGACTTGGAACTAAACGAATGACTGCATTGTTGCTCCCACCGCGCAAGCTTCCGAATTAAACAAAGTCGTTAATTAACAAATTAATATCTCGGCAACCAAGGGACTTAGAGCTAAACGAATGACTGAATTGTTGTTCCAACAGTGTGGACAGAGCAACCGAAAACGAATGGGGGGGAAAAAAAGTTTTTCGTGCTCGCGTACGTTACGCAGGGATGTGACATCAGAAATCCCGCACTTAGGAACCTCATCACGCGCTACTCTGCAATTCGCTGTATCTTAATTAAGTTCTCGGGCGTTCGAGACACTGCCGAGAACTGTCAGAGCTCTGTGTTATAAGCCAAGCAAGAGAATCGGCCAAAAGCTATTGAGCTACCTAAAGCAGAAAGAGAAAGAAAGAAATGCCATTGAGGGCTATTTAAAGCTTCCCAAAGCGATAGCGTATATGGTAGACACTAGGCCTACCGCAGCTCTGCAGGCGAACGTGTGCATGTGTGTGTAACGTCCAAGCCTCCAAAAAACTTCAAAACTTTCACGCCACTGCAATATTAAAAAGCCGCAATGGCCATTGGCCGATTTGTGCTAGCTGAGATATAGCATAAGTAATATTCTAAGTAAAATTTCATGTTAACAGCGACTTTACTAATTCAGTTGTTAGAAAGGGCCGAGACTATATCATAAAGCATTGATGTTGCAAATAAAAGTACTTTAGCATGATGAAAATATTACCGATATTAATAAGAAAAGGCCATACATAACAAGGGAATTATTAATATAATTAAAATAATATAAGAATATTCGCGAAGCGAACTCGCTTGGACACGAGCAAACGCGTTCAGCATGACATCATAACGTCGCTATGCATCACACCACCGTGCATCACGTCATCCAGCCACCCGCACGCATTATCGATAAGCTGGAGCACAGTGGAATCCCTTTGGAAAAGACCGACTCGGGGCCACCATGCCACACTGGAATTCGGCGCTGCTGCCCGACCGCCATCGAAAGCCGCCGGAACCAACCGGAGCCCCGTCGGAGGCCCTATAAAAACTGTGCTCCCAGAGCGCTCCCCGCAGTTCTACACAGTTTTTTCCAAGCAGTTTTTCACACACACAGCGTCAGTTCAGCATTCGTTCGGGACAATTTTTGAGTACATTTCCCCCGAGAGTTCGCCATACACACTTACTCATAATTATTACACTTCAACCTTTGTATTAATTTTTCTCGCCGACCCGTTGCTACGATTTGTTCGGGAGACCATATACACAAATACACAAGTTAACTACTTTACATCGGGAACGACTCCGAGTTATTCAACTTCCACATCGCCCATCACCTGCTACTTTAAGGCAACCGTCCGGGCCCTTCCACTGATTGCCAGCCAACACTGTGAGCCCATACGAGGGTGTCCTAGCGAGTTACGTTAAGTTCAACATACCGCTACCATAAAATAATCGTAAGTCTACAACATACAATCATCCTTGCGTCTATGATATTTACACAATAGAATTTAGATGACTTATTACTGTTAACACGAATTATATTTTATCTTCACCTTACCATCGTTACAATTACTTGGTACCACGTAGACTACAATCATTTAATAAAACAGAATCACTTTGGCATAAATATCTGTCTCAACACCTCTTTAGTAACTGCTCTCGTATCCCATATCAAATTACATCATATCCTCCTTAAGGGTGATTTCGCTACTACTTACCCAGTATTACCTCACGCATATCCTTTGGTCTCTCGGCTTCTCGGACAGAATTGTCTGTAGAAGACCTATTACACACCTTCCTGCAGAGCTGCGGCGCCTTCGGCGGCACTATAGTTGCGCTAAATTACTAAGTAGCATAAATCGCTCCTGGTCGCTTTCTGCTTTTTAAGATCGAGCTCTGACAGTCCATGGTAGTAAACCACACAGTACTCCAGGACTTAATTAAGATACAGGCAGACCTAAAACAGAAAGAGAACATAACATTTTCTTGTGTCTGAGTGGTCACGAGGGACGTTACAGAGTGTGTGTGTGTGTGTGTGTGTGTGTGTGTGTGTTAGGAATGGGAGAAATAGTAGATCGTCCTTAGTGATTATGGAACAGTAGTATCTAATGTTGGTAGGGATGAACTTGAATCATATGATTACAGAATCTGAATATAAGATATGCATTTCGTCTCAATTGTAGTATAATATAATATTGTAGAGTAGTAATAATGAATTATACAATATTCTTAAGTTACGTCAATAATATTAATGTGATGAACCAACGAATTAAAAGTTTGACGATAGGCGTTTGCTAAAGGCCTACCGGGCAATTGTCCGAGTAATGTAAGGGAAATGAAAAATAAAACTCACGGTCGAAATCTCGCAAAGAGACGAAGAGTCAGATAAGAACACGCCTGTGCTGGTCCATGCAGGTTCGCAAAAGGTCGCAGGTGAGCGGTCGAATGCTTTGCAATATCAGGATCATCGAACAAATGCCTGAGGCAACGGGTCGGAGGGTATACTCAGAAATTTTTCCCGTACAAGACTCGAGCTACCGAAAAATGAATGAAGAAGAGCTCTTCGTGCTGTGGGAGCACGGTTCTTACAGGTCCCGAGCGCGAGTTTCGGTTAGCTCCGGCCGTTTCCGACGGCGGTCGGCTCGCAGCGCCGTATTCGGTGACGAGATGGTGGTCTCAAGTCGGCGTTTTCAAAGGGATGCCGCTGGGCTTCGGCTTTTCTTTTGATGCGCTCGGGTGGTCGGATGATGTTATGCGTGGTGGCGTAATGCATAGTATCGCGATGGTGTCATACTGTACGCATTTACTCGTGTCTGTGTGAGTTCGTTCGCAAGTGTTTTTATATTATTTGAGTCTCTCACTAATTCCTTCGTCATGTATGTCCTTTTAGTGGTTATATGATAAGTTCGGAGTCAGTACATTTTAAATGGTGTAACGTCCCAGCTCCCAGAAACCTTAATTTTTCACAACCACTATGGTATTTAAATCCCGCGACACCCAAAGGCCGATTTGTACTAATCTGAGACATAAAATATTACGTGAACCAAATAGTATTTAAACTCTTCGAATCGCTAAATAAGAAGTCACGATATTGAAGGGCAAGGAAGAAAATATATTATGAGCAAAACCAATTCACAGCAGAAAATAATTGAGCACTAAGAACAATATTAAAGACAACAATCCGAAGTTCACAATATCGGGAGCTCTCGTAGAATAAACTCTAATTAACTATTATAAGTTTTATTTTAGCCAAAGCGATGAATCTTACTAATTCACTCGTCAGAAACGGCCAAGAATAGAATCAGAATTATTGTAGAAATGAAGTCTTGCGAAAACAACACTACGATGTTGCAACACATGGCACTAAACCAGCCTGTCCCTTTAGAACAGACCTCTCGAAAACTTCAAACGGTATTTTCAGTTCTTTCCCTTCACTTTAGCGCTAAAACTTGACCTTATAAAATGTATTGACTCTGAACTATCCACACAACCACTCAAAGACCATACATGACGAAAGAATTTGTAGAAAATTCAAATAATATAAGAACACTCGCAAGCAAACTCGCACAAACACGAGTAAACGCGTTCGGCATGACATCATCGCGATACTATGCATCACGCCACCACGCATAACGTCATCCGACCACCCGAGCGCATCAAAAAAAAAGCCGAAGCGCAGTGGCATCCCTTTGAAAAACCCCGACTCGAGACTACCATCTCGTCACCGAATAAGGCGCTGCGAGCCGACCGCCGTCGGAAGCGGTCGAGGCTAACCGAAGCACGCGCTAGAGGCCTATAAGAACTGTGCTCCCACAGCATGGAGAGCTTTTCTTCAGTCATTTCTTGATAGCGCGAGTTTTGTACGGGAAAATTTCTGAGTATACTCTCCGACCCGTGGCCTCAGGTATTTGTTCGGTGATCCTGATATTGCGAAGCATTCGACCGCTTACCTGCGACCCCTTGCGCATCTGCACGAACCAGCACAGGCGTGTTCTTATCTGACTCATCGTGTCTTTGCGAGATTTCAACCGTGAATTTTATTTTTTATTTTCCTTACATTACTCGGACAATTGCCCGGTAGGCCTTTAGCAAACGCCTATCGTCAAACTTTTAATTCGTTGATTCATTACATTAATATTATTGACGTAACTTGAGAATATTGTATAATTCATTATTACTACTCTACAATATTATATCATACTACAATTGAGACGAAATGCATATCTTATATTCAGATTCCGTAATCATATGGTTCAAGTTCATCCCTGCCAACATTAGATACTATTCTTCCATAATCCCTAAGGACGATCTACTATTTCCTTTATTTCACACACACACACACACACACACACACATATACGCACACACTTTCCTGCAGAACTGCGGTAGTCCTAGTGTCTACCATATATGCTATCGCTTTGGAAAGCTTTAAATAGCCCCCAATAGCATTTTTTTCTTTCTCTTTCTGCTTCAGGTAGCTCAATAGCTCCTGACAGATTTTGTTGCTTGGCTTATAACACAGAGCTCTGACAGTTCTCGGAAGCGTCTCGAACGCCCAAGAAATTAACTAAGATACAGACTAGCAGAGTAGCCCCTGATGAGGATTTTCTAAGCGCCGGATTTCTGAACGAGACTCTGACAGTGCTCCTTAATTGTCGAGCCTTATTAGGAAAGCAACACAAACCAAAATAGAGTTAACAACCTTAGTGTCCATTCTAATGATTATCCCTACTCCCCTATTCAACAAACCAAAGCCCACCTCGATCGTGGACTCTTGCTTTTATTAAATTCCATGAATAATAAAATAGCTTGAGCCCTTCTTTAATACGTTAAATGCCAAAGAGAAGTGGCAAGAAGTATCGGGAAAAACTGCAGAAACTGCTCTCTCGTCAATCGACGGTGCGCGGTCCGTTCTCCGAACCTCCACGCACCCCGCGACCTCCTGATTGAGGGTACTTTCCTATTTCATCCACCAATCACAACATTGAATTTCGCGCGCCAACATTAGAAATAAATAAGGAAGAACCACCTTATGCAGAACTCGAGACAAATAACAAAGAAGCTCCAGCGACAAATCTAGAATCCACGTCAAATCTAGCAAGCAACGAGCAAGCCATAGTCGACGCCTTAATGCTTATATTAAAGGACGAATAAAACATTCAGTAATTACAGATCCATCTTTACTAAATTCGTACATTCCTCATTCAGATACAAACCAATACCTTAGGTAGCTCGTCATTCATCATTCTATTATAGTTACATTATCCCCTACACAATCGCACTCACTTGTAACTTCTTCTCGGTGCACGGCTCTCCACCATCCCAGACTATTGCCGGTGTACGCAGGCAGGTCTAAAACAAAGAGAGAGCAAACGTTTCGTTAATCTGAGTGACCAAGCGGGACGTTACATATAAAAATCTGGTGGCAGCGCGGTGGGATAGGTCAAAGTGATATCGTTAGGAAGCAGCATTTACACTATACACCACACTTAAAATCTAATATAGCATCTCGAAACTTAAGGTCAGGTTAAAATAAATCCCTTCCTGAAATAACCGCGGAAGAAGCAGAGAACGTCAGAAGTAGACTGGAGCGCTTAGAACAATTTGAAAAAAAAGAAAAATTAATTCGCGAAAGGGAAGAAGCAATCGGTGAAAGAGAGAACACTGCGAAAAGACATAGCAGCACACAACAGGACACTAATAGACACGCAAAACATGCAAGCCGCAATGGCTAATTTACACAAGGAGATATCAACATTTAGGCCTTTGATAAATCAATTTAACACCCTTCAAAAACAAGTGAACTCTCTACGAAATACACCACAAATTACGCAACAACAAATTCATGAAGAAGAAATTTAAAATCCTGCACTCCCAATTATTTCCCCCAATTTAAACGAGCAATACTCAACTCGATTAAAAGACGTTGCAGATTCGATTCCAAAATACGATAGCCAGCGGATGTACGTCTTTCAATTCAGTATACTCTGCGAACGCGCATTAGATTTGATACCGCCACATCAAAAACAGTATTTGATTTAATTAATACTCAATAAATTAGTTGGTCATGCGTACACAGCTAACGAAGGCTCCCATTTTAACTCAATCACCGCATGAACCCGCAAATTAAAACAAATTTTTGGACCCAACAAGTCATTAAATCAATACAGATGTGAACTAGGCAATGCCTATATGAAACCCAATGAGAATATTTTTGATTACATTTGAAGAATTAAGGAATTAGGAACAGCGATAATTGATGGAGAACTAGAATTTCATAACAGACTTGACAGTGTCCTTCCAACCCAGAGTGCTCCCCACCCCGAGGGCCAGAAAAAAGCCCAGTCGGAGCCCTCGGGTCGTCAGGAGGTTCCTGCTGGCCGAAAAGAGGGCCCAAAGTGTGGGGTCGCTACCTCCATGCAAGCGGCGGGTAAACCGAGGAGTGAGGGGGTGGCCTCGACCCGTCCCTCTTCCCAGCCGCTCCCATTGGACGGCTGGAACAAGGTGGTGGGAAGGAGGGCGGGGCGAAAACCGCGAACGACCCCTCCCCAGCCGGCGGAGAGGAAAGAGAAAACCTCCCTTCCTGAGGGCAAGACCCAGCCACCTGCAGGGAAGAGGGCGGGAGGCAAACAACCCCCCCGGTCTCTTTGAAGAAGGCGGGGGGCAATATGCCCTCCCAGGATCCTGCCGGAAAGACGTGAGGGAAAGGAGTGCCGCGCCTCAAGACGCCAACATCTGCGGCGGTATGCATCACGTGCCCGAAGGAAGGGAAGTATGGCGAAGTGATGCGCACCGCCAGGAATAGAATTCCCTTCTCCGAGTGGGGGATCAATAACCACAAATGCAGGAGAGCCATTACCGGGGCTCTCTTGCTTGAGGTTCCCGGCCCGGAGGGGGACAAACTCGCCAATACCCTGGCCGTTAGACTGAGGGAGGTGCTGACAAGTGCGAAAGGAGTCCGGGTGGACCGCCCCTCCAAAAAGGCGGAGATACGCCTCTACAACCTGGAGGATTCTGTCACAGCCGCAGATATAGTAGCGGCAGTGGCAGATATCTCGGGATGGGATCCATCAGAGGTTATGGTAGGGGGGATTAAGGAAGTTCTTAATTGATCGCGGAGGCGAGCCGCATCCGGGTCGGTTGAGGGATGGCCCGGCTTGAGGTGCTGGCGACGAGGTCCCTACAGTGCTTCCGTTGCTTGGAAAAAGGGCATGTCCGCCAGCGCTGCCGCAGCGATGTCGATCGTTCCGGCGTCTGCTACCGCTGCGGTGGCCCGAGTCATCGAGCCGCGGAGTGCACCGGACGCCTCGTGTGCCCGGTGTGTTCCACGGCTGGTAAGAAGGTCACCCACAAATTGGAAGGGAAGCATGTATGGCCTCCCAAAAAAACAAAAGGAAAGGGAGAAATAAAGAGGCGGGGAAAGCCCGCACCTCGACTCCCCCCCCCCC
>NW_022639518.1:58195-59311 GCF_010583005.1 Odontomachus brunneus | reverse complement strand
CCCCCCCCCCCCCGGAGGTCAGCAACGGTCCCTGATCCCGAGGCAACCGGTTACTGGACCGTCAAGGGTAGGTCAATCAGACCTTCCCCCGAAGGAGAGGAGGGAGCCCAGGAGACTAAGAAGTGGTAAGGCCTATCCATCTGCACTTAAGGACCCAGAGGTGATAAATGAGGTGCAGATCGAGAAGATTCCTCCTGCGACGGTGGTAGGAGGTGGATCGGGGGCGGGCATAGCCCCCGTAACAGCAGAGGTTGGCCTGGAGGAGGTAAACTTGCCGCCTAGAAATGGGTACTAAACTCCTCCAGGCCAACATAGGCTACACGAGGATCGCCCAAGACTTGTTCCTGCACTCGCTCGCCGAACGCGGGGCAGGCCTGGGCGTAGCGTTCAAGCCCTACCGGATCCCGACTGACGATTCACGTTGGTTTGGAGTTCTGGGGGGCTCGGTCGCCATTTACTGGAGGTGCTGCCAGAAATTGCCTCGGCCGACGCTCATTGAGGCCGAGGAGTTCCTGGTAGCGGTGAGATAGGGGGCCCTGGTGGTGGTCGCCCTCTACGCTCCCCCAAGATGGATTAGAGCCGACTACGAGGAGCACTTTGACCGGATGTCTGGGGTCGTTAGATGATGCGCCCCTCACCCGGTGGTGGTGACCGGGGACTTCAACGCCAAATCCACGGCGTGGTGTTCCCCGGCCACAAAGTTCCGTGGTCGGCTCACCGAAACCTGGGCGACGTCGGCGGGCCTTCGTCTCCTAAACAAAGGCTCGGTGAGCGCCTGCGTGCGTCCGCAGGGCGAATCCATCATTGACCTCACCTGGGTCAATGGCCCTGCGGCGCGCGCGGTGGGGAGCTGGAAAGTGGCGGAGGAGGTGGATACTGGGTCCGATCACCTGTACATAGAAGTGGTCCTCTCCGCCATTCCCCCCGAGATGCTCAGGCGCCGCCGAGAAAGGGAGCGGGGACGGCCTGGTAGATGGGCCCTCCGAAAAATAAATGAGGACGCCCTCCGTGCGTCAATAGTGGCGACGGAGTGGGCACTGCGGGAGGATTTCCCTCCCCTAATGGAGAAGGTGTAACATCCAGGCCTCCAAAAACTATAAAACTTTTGCGTCACTG
>NW_022639518.1:57793-58185 GCF_010583005.1 Odontomachus brunneus | reverse complement strand
ACGTCCAGGCCTCCAAAAACTTTAAAACTTTCGCGTCACTATAATATTAAAAGGCCATAGTGGCCATTGGCCGATTTGTGCTAACTGAGTAATAACATAAGTAGTATTTTAAGCGAAAACCTATTTTAACAGCGGATTTA
The DNA here is from genome assembly GCF_010583005.1 of Odontomachus brunneus. Taxonomy (NCBI): domain Eukaryota; kingdom Metazoa; phylum Arthropoda; class Insecta; order Hymenoptera; family Formicidae; genus Odontomachus; species Odontomachus brunneus. Next base: position 58,045 of record NW_022639518.1, on the reverse strand, counting down.
ATAATTCAATTGTTAAAAAGGGCCGAGATTAAATTATAAAATCGTCAACAGTACAATAAAAGCACTTAGGTATGATAATATATCATTGCAAATAATGGGGAAGTATAAAAGGCCATACATAACAACAGAATTATTAATACAATTAGAATAATATAAAATATTCGCGTAGCGCACTCGCACTAACACGAACGAACGATAACAAAATGACATCATCGCGTCGCTATGCATCACGCCACCGTGCATCACGTCATT
>NW_022639518.1:57100-57783 GCF_010583005.1 Odontomachus brunneus | reverse complement strand
TGTAACGTCCAGGCCTCCAAAAACTTTAAAACTTTCGCGTCACTATAATATTAAAAGGCCATAGTGGCCATTGGCCGATTTGTGCTAACTGAGTAATAACATAAGTAGTATTTTAAGCGAAAACCTATTTTAACAGCGGATTTAATAATTCAATTGTTAAAAAGGGCCGAGATTAAATTATAAAATCGTCAACAGTACAATAAAAGCACTCTAGTATGATAATATATCATTGCAATTAATGGGGAAGTATAAAAGGCCATACATAACAACAGAATTATTAATACAATTAGAATAATATAAAATATTCGCGTAGCGCACTCGCACTAACACGAACGAACGATAACAAAATGACATCATCGCGTCGCTATGCATCACGCCACCGTGCATCACGTCATTCAGCCACCCGCATGCAGTACCAGGAAGCTGAAGAGTAGTGGAATCCCTTTAATGAAGCACGACTTGGGACCACCATGCCACCCTGCAATTCGGCGCTGCAGTCCGAACGCCGTCGGAAGCCGCCGGAGCCTATATAAGCCTTGCCACCGGAGCGCGCGAGTTCTTCTTCAACATTTCACACACAGTGCGACACACAATTTTCGCTCCGACACTCACATATTATTCTGTGACACATAATTTTTACACTTTAACCTCTGTATTAACTAGTCTCGCAGACCCGTTGCTAC
>NW_022639518.1:56780-56944 GCF_010583005.1 Odontomachus brunneus | reverse complement strand
AAAAATCTGGTGGCAGCGCGGTGGGATTGGTCAAAGTGACATCGTTAGGAAGCATTAAAGTACACAAAACAATTTTACACAATGGCAACTAGAAGTTTGCGTTCAAATTCAAGTAAATCACTCCCGGAAGCAACCGCAGATTTTAGTACGGAAGAGTCAGATCG
>NW_022639518.1:56371-56770 GCF_010583005.1 Odontomachus brunneus | reverse complement strand
GTCGGAAGCCGCCGGAGCCTATATAAGCCTTGCCACCGGAGCGCGCGAGTTCTTCTTCAACATTTCACACACAGTGCGACACACAATTTTCGCTCCGACACTCACATATTATTCTGTGACACATAATTTTTACACTTTAACCTCTGTATTAACTAGTCTCGCAGACCCGTTGCTACGAAGCATTTGTTCGGGAGAGATTACACATTACTACACGATATTACACAATTCGGAAACTATACCGAAATATTCTACTTCCGCTCCGGCCGTCGCCTGCTACCAATAGGCCACCGCCCGGGCCCTTCGACTGACCGCCGGCAACACCGACCGACCTTTGCGAGCGTGTCCTGGCGAATTATTATAAGAGCGACGCACAGCTACTACACAATAATCGTAAGTTAC
>NW_022639518.1:55434-56007 GCF_010583005.1 Odontomachus brunneus | reverse complement strand
CAGTGGTTAACGCGCACGGCAAAACACGGCGTACCAGTATCTATAACACTGGACTTGCCTACCCCCACGGAACGAGGGTATTTTATTATATATATTCGGGAAATCATTTTATTGAGATTCGCGCGTCATTAAGACCATTCCCGCCGAAGCCGGTCGCTCAGACTTCACAAACCTTTGCAGAAATACCAGAATATATATAATTAAAGCCGAGAGATCAAGAAGTCATCAAAACTTTCAAGTCATACATATTACAAGGCTCGTCAAATAATCTATTTCCAATTCACAATAAAATATAATATAAAATTACTTCATTTTTACACTATAATACTACACTAATAAATAACTTCCTCTCGATGCACGGTTCTCTACCAGCCCAGGCTATTGTCGGTGTATGCAGGCAGGCCTAAAACAAAAACGAGAACATAACGTTTTTTGTGTCTGAGCGGTCACGAAGGACGTTACATAAAAAATCTGGTGGCAGCGCGGTGGGATTGGTCAAAGTGACATCGTTAGGAAGCATTAAAGTACACAAAACAATTTCACACAATGGCAACTAGAAGTTTGCGTTCAAAT
>NW_022639518.1:52869-55424 GCF_010583005.1 Odontomachus brunneus | reverse complement strand
CAACCAGGTCCCAACGCCCCTGCTGGAAAATTCTGCCGTTATTGTAAAACTGAGGGACATCTTATTAGCGACTGTATTAAATTAAAATACCGAAATTTTTATTCACACCAGCCATCTGCCTCTTCAACGCAAATATTGAATCGGGAAACGAGACACGCGCACCGGTAACGAGCGACGTCCGCCGGGACGCGACGGAAAAAACAGGACGTCCGAATGTAAGATTTCAGGAAACAAGCGACCCTGTCCAGTGAGGGAAATAATCAAAAGTGCTCCAAATGTAATTTTGTCTTCTGAAGATTTAAATAGAGCCTATACTTTCATGGTCGATTCAGGGTCCGACGTCAATTTAATAAGACAAGAGTGTCTCAAGAGTTATATAAAAATTGATAAAAATGACGAAATGATATTACAAGGCATTTCGCCTGAACCCATTCGTACCCTAGGCTCTACATTTATTATTTTACTCGGGAAACAAACTAAATTTCATATTTTACCCGAGAATTTTTCACTTAAACAACACGGTGTCTTAGGCACCGCGTTCTTTATCCAACATGACGCGACTATTAATTATAAAGAGAATTCAATTTCTTGTGACCCAGTATGCATTCCGTTCGCCGAGGTAGAACATATGGAAATTCAACCGCGCACTGTAGCACCCTTTTGTGTCGTAATTACTAACCCTGAGAAATCTCAAGGGTATCTTCCGCGTTTAAAATCTAAAGACGGCATACTCTTAGGTGACGCCGTAGTCACTAATCATAAAGGCAAGGCATACTTACCCATTTTTAATACAACTTCAGAGGTGATCAATGCTGAAATCCCCCATGTCGAATTACTCGACTTTGATATTTTGGATACACAGGACGTCTCCGGCCGAGGTAATGGGGATCCTTGTGTTGGTACCGCGACCCGAGGGCTTGCCGATACCCACGGTCCGTTCTTTTCCCCTTCTAACTCTGAATTAATTGATCACACTCATGAAAGTTCTCTTAATTCCATTTTTTCGGATACACGGAATAGTTGCGACCGAGGGCCCGCGACTGTCTGTGTTGCTGTTGAGACCCGAGGGATCCCGACGGCCTATGGTCCTTTTAATATCATTCCCCATTCAAGCTCCTATTCTGCAGCGTCGAGAGAAGCTGAAATTTTAAGATTATTACGCCTTGACCATTTAAATAATGAAGAGAAAGACCACATAAAATCCTTAATTCTTGAAAATTCAGACAGATTTTATTTAGCCAGCGAACAGTTAGATATCACAAATTCCGCTGAGCATTCAATTCCTACAATAAACGAAGTACCCATTCATGTTAAACAATACAGATTTCCACCTGTGCATAAGGAAGAAGTAAACAGACAAGTTAACAATTTATTAGAAAAGGATATAATTCAAATTTCAAATTCACCTTATAATTCGCCACTCTGGATAGTGCCAAAAAAGGCAGACTCACATGGAAATAAAAAATGGAGAATAATAATAGATTACCGATTATTAAATGAAAAGACAATAGGCGACGCGTATCCGCTGCCTAATATTACAGATATTTTAGACCAATTGGGCAATGCAAAATATTTTTCTGTACTAGATCTCGCATCCGGTTTTCACCAAATTCCAATGTCACAAAAAGACGCACCTAAAACAGCCTTTAGCACCCCGTATGGTCACTACGAATTTAAAAGAATGCCATTTGGACTTAAAAACGCGCCGGCTACATTTCAGCGATTAATGGATAATGTACTGGCAGGATTACAAGGCAACGAATTATTTGTATACATGGACGACATCGTAATCTATGCTCGATCCATAGAAGAACATCGCGTTAAATTTCAAAGATTAATGAAAAGATTAAGAAAAGCAAACTTAATGCTACAACCTGATAAGTGTGAATTTTTGAGACATGAGGTAATATATTTAGGTCACATTATAAGTTCGGACGGAGTGAGACCCGATCCTTCTAAAATTAAATCAATACAGGAATTCCCAGTGCCCAAAACACAAAAAAATATTAAAGAGTTCTTGGGACTCGCCGGCTATTATCGACGCTTCATTTCTAGTTTTTCTAAAATAGCCAAACCTTTGACAGATTTATTAAAAAAGGACAAACAATTTTTATGGAACACACAGCATAACACAGCCTTTGAAATATTGCGCAATTTTTTAACCACGGAGCCACTTTTACAATATCCGGATTTTTCTCGTCCTTTTAATTTAACGACGGATGCATCAGGCTACGCCGTAGGCGGAATTTTAAGCCAAGGACCAATAGGAAAGGATCTTCCTATTGCCTATACTTCTAGAGTATTAAATCCAGCAGAACAGAAATATTCAACCATTGAAAAGGAATGTCTAGCTATCATTTACTGTATTAACCATTTTAGACCATATCTATATGGCAGAAAATTCAAAATCATTACAGACCACTAACCTTTAGTGTGGTTAAATTCAATTAAAGACCCCTCGTCGCGTTTATGGAAATGGCGCACTAAATTATCTGAATATGAATTTGAAATTCAATATAAAAAGGGTACTCTCAACAGCAATGCAGACGCTTTAT
>NW_022639518.1:51415-52508 GCF_010583005.1 Odontomachus brunneus | reverse complement strand
TCCCTGGAATTATATTCAGAAACAGTTAATAAAACATTTTGAAGATAAGAATATTAATATAACAATTTGCAAAGGACTAATTCAAACTCCTAGAGAAGAAAACAGAAATGTACTTATAGACGAACATCATTCATCTGCCATAGGCGGGCATAAAGGAGTACCAAAAACATATAATAGATTAAAGACAAATTATTCTTGGCCCTATATGAAAAGGGATATCCAAAAATTTATTCAACGATGCAAGGAATGTCAATTAAAAAATTAACGCGAATTAAAATCAAGCAACCTATGATTATCACGGACACACCCGGTGCCGCTTTTGACAAAATCGCGCTAGATATAGTGGGACCTTTACCCACGATTAATAATGGAAATACACACATTCTCACAATTCAAGATTTACTTACGAAATATTCAGTAGCGATCCCTTTGAGAGAAACAACCTCATTGGCAATAGCAGATGCCTTTACAAAAAATTTTATCTGCATTTACGGAGCCCCTAAAGCTCTTCTGACCGATCAAGGCTCCAATTTCTTAACTTCTTTAATGCGAAACCTTTCGAAAAAATTTGGTATTAAGCAATACAGAACTACAGCCTATCATCCGCAATCTCAAGGCTCCATCGAGAGATCACATCACTCGCTAACCGAGTATTTAAAGACACAAATTACGAAGGAAAATAATTGGGACGACTATTTGAGTTTAGCTATGTTTTCTTATAATACAAGTGTCCACGAGAGCACTCAATACACACCCTTTCAATTAATTTATGAACGAATACCCCGCTGTCCGTCATCACAAAAAACACTTGAGGAAAATTTAGAACCGACCTATAAGGAATACCTATCCGATTTATTTCAACATTTGCAGGAAACCCAGGAAGAAGCTAGGCAAAACTTAATTAAATCAAAAGAAAGAAATAAATATTATTATGATAAACATATGAACCCTACGAATTTTAAAGAAGGAGATTTCGTATTTTTATTAAAAGAACCTACAAAAGGAAAGTTTTCTGACCAATATACCGGTCCATATAAAGTTCTGGAAATTTTACTAAATAATAATATTATAATCCAATACTGAAACACAACAT
>NW_022639518.1:49805-51405 GCF_010583005.1 Odontomachus brunneus | reverse complement strand
ACACAACACGTACAGTGCACATGGATAAGCTAAAACTTTCACACATTGAGCCGGGATGAACATAATTAATGTACACCTCTGTTTCAGGGTGTTCCTGGTGTACAATTCACAGCCTTCAAGGACCGTCCGTAATCTTTCAGACACTCAGCAACCTATCAACCTAAGGTGCATACGGACGGAGGGCTTTAAACACGTTTCCTCTAACTTATTATTGTGTCATTTTTGCCTAATTAACGATTTTCTTAACAGCTCAGAACCCTTTGAAAAATTAATTTCACACCACTTTACTCTCAGCAACCAGTATAGCATTAGAAATTGCGATTATTGTCATATGCCCCTAGGCATTAGTAAGTCTATATACGATTGCTTCGTTTGCTATCAATTTTACAAAACTCAGACTTCAAGTAAACCACCCTATAATAATATCTTCATAATTCCAAACAATGAGTAAATTACAAGAAGTATTGACAGCTTACCCTGGTATGCTGAACGTAAGACGTATCATACTAGAAGGATATAAATATCAAAACCATCTAGGCGCCCTATGCACCAAGTGTTATATTCGAAAATCACTCCCATCAGGATTATAATACGGCATTTTTCATGGCTTTGCTTTAAGGCAATTAGAATTAGTTTACTGTTTAAATTGCCATCATAATCTCACGATAATAGAACCTATTATATATTGTCTCCCGTGTTTCCATAAATACAGGCGAATCCTTGACATGCTCCAGAGCAACGGACGCAATACGAGCACACTAACCTCCATAACATATAGCCATTTTACTAACAAAGTCATAAAAATTGACTTTTCAGATGTGCCGACCGAGACCCCCAGTACCATATAAACATCCTTTCGATAAAGCATTCCCGGGACTCGACTCGACACATTGTACCATCGCTTTAGCATACACCGCCCAGCACGAATCGAACGAAGCCTTATGCGTCACTTGCGTTTATAGTTTAGATTATCCCCCTGAATATGATATCGCCGAATGGCATGGCTTTATATCCAACCAACCTTTAATCATGCCATGCATTAGATGCGGCATAAATACAGCCGAAAGCCGGCCTTTAATTAAATGCTTTAAATGCTATTCATTATACATAGAATTGATTACATTCATAAGACATGAATCAGAGGTAGACCCCGTCGACATTAACACCTTAATTTTTGATCATAGGAAAAATGACCTTATAGAACTAACCCTGTTACCAACCGACACACCCCATATTAATACTACACTTCTTGATAACATAGAATAAGAAAAACGCAATTATCTATTATATTTTAACCCTCACATATTCACATTATACACTTAAATAATAAGCCACTCTTATACCACGCCATCGCTAGCTTTACATTATATAGCCTTATATAAAAAATCTGGTGGCATTGAAAAGACATAGTTACCTACTACATTTTAATTTCTACATGTACATATATCCATATCTTATATTTAAATAGTAAGAACACACTTACGTTAAGCCACCATTAAACCCAACACCATATTACATATAAAAATCTGGTGGCGACGACTTAATAATTATAAAACATCGATTCACTCTCAGTATTATTATATCATACAATATCTTATAA
>NW_022639518.1:49195-49759 GCF_010583005.1 Odontomachus brunneus | reverse complement strand
GTAGCGACGACTACAAGGGGCAGAACAAAATAAGAAAAACCAAACAAAAAAATAATAATAAAAAATATATATACCAAAAACATATAATAATAACTTTCCATTTAAGAACTTAGGTCATAATTAAAATATGGAATAGATTATATAAAATAGGAAAGACAGTTACCCCCTCCATGCCGCCACCTTACCGTGGTGGAGGGGTACCGGCGATCCGATGAACGCTCGGCGGCAGTACCTTTCGGTTTCGGCCGAAAGGGAGGCCCCTACCTAAGGATCGCTGGCGAACGGCGGCAACGGGGAAGGAAAACCCCCACAGAATACCGGACCGCGGTGGGCTGTAGCCCCGCGGTTGCTAGAGAGGGACGTAAATCCCTCCACTGCAGGGGAGCCCGGCGACTCCCTTAGGGCCGATGGGCCCAATCGCCGGTAGGGGTAGGCGGCCCTGATTCCAATCGCCCGGCCGGCTGGGGCCGTTAGGTGGGGCTTGCTCCACCACCAGTCTTGGGGACAAGGTTGGGGGGACCTCCGCTCCGGGACGGGGAGAGCACTCCTCCCGGAAGTCAAGGG
>NW_022639518.1:47218-49185 GCF_010583005.1 Odontomachus brunneus | reverse complement strand
GTGGAGGGGTGCGCGGGCCGCTCGGACATATTCCGAGGTCGGAGTCGCGCACCCTGGGATGGCCTTCCCGTCGGAACTACCCGGAGATTTTCTCCGGGCCGGCGGGACGGGAGGTGGAGTCGCAGGGACCGGTACATTGGCCCTTCCCACATTCTGTGGAGAGGTGCCGCACCCCGGCAACCCTGCGGCTCCTCCTGGTCACGTTGCAAATTGCGACGTGACCGGCCGTGAGGGCCCCCCCGTGCGGGCAGCTGCGCACGGGGAGAGTTAGGGGTCTGCGTGGTATTTGCCAGGACCCCTACAGCGCAGGCCCGGCAATTGTCGGACCTGTCCATATCGTAAACCCCCGGAGATCGTTATGTCATGTCTATGACGAACCTCCGGGGGAGCGAGGGCCTTGGCTTAAACGCCTGGGCCGCGAGGACGGGGACCTCTATAAAAAACCCCCCCAATCCTAAGTTTGGGAGCCGCGGCGATGGGATGAGTGGCCGGCGGGTTAGCCGGTCGCGAGCGGTCCACCCCGGGGCACCTGGCGCACTCCGGGTGTATCAAGCCCGAACCCAGGCGTGGGGCTCCGCCTGGGGAGTATTTAGTTCCTCCACATATTATGGCCCGCCCTGTAAGCCTCCGGGTGAAAAGGGGTGGGCAACCTAAAAATGATGTCACAATTTTCAAAGAAAAACGTCGAAGGAGGAGAGGAGGAGGAGATGGAGGCGTACGCCTCTCTCTCTGATGGGCGAAATACGCCCAACGCCGAGCCGTCCACCAGCTCGGCCGGGAGGAAAGAGGCCAATAGTGGCCTCTTTGATAAGGCTGGGGCGAGGGAACGCCCCAGCGAGAGTGCGGGGCGCCAAGCGGGGCCATTGTCGGCCTCGATGCGCTCCCGCAGCGACGGAGAGGGCAGCCTCGGTGCGGGGGGAAGCAACGGCGACATTAGCTCGCGGTCGGTCTCCCCCGCACAAAATCAGAGGTTTGCCAAGAAGGATGGGCGGGGGCGGCCTGCCACGCGTTCCCTTCCAGGGGACCACACGGCGGCCGCTCTCGCATTCAGGAAACGAGAGAAGGAGGAGCATGACGCGATCGCCGACGTGGAGCGGATCAGGGACCCGACCATGCGTGCCCAGTCGAAAAGGGCCCTCCAAACGCAAGAGGAGGAGGGGAGGATCCTCCGCGACCTGCGGTCTAAACAGACCGCTGAAGTCTCGTCGATGGCCATAAAGGCCATCGACGAGGTGAAAAAGGTCGCGGAGCGGTCCAAAAACTTAAAGGGACCGTATAGGGGGGCCCTTTGGGACGCCACGGCCACACTGGCCGCATGCAGCCTCGCTCTAGCTCAGAGGACCGAGATAATCGGTGGCTCTGAGCAGAGCGAGGCTGCCAGAAAGGAGCAGGAGGCGGCCTCGGCCGAAATGGAGCGCCTACGAGTAGAGGGCGCTCTGCTTCGGCTCGAGGTCGACCGCCTGCATGGTGAGCTGAAGAAGGGGGCCCGAGCATCCGGCCCCTCCAGCTCACCAATGGAAATTGACGAGCTGCATCTGACAACTATGGAGGTGGATCGGCGGACGGGCCACGCGTCTCGTGACTCGTCTGCCGATCGGAAGAGGAAGAGGGCGGAGGACGCTGGGGAGGAATCCCCGCTCCCCTCTGAGCCCACCAAACAGAAAAAGAAGAAGAGGACGATGTCCCGGCGCCTCCAGTCGACCTCCAGTGAGGAGGAATCGATGGTTGAGGGAGGTGTCGGGACCACCCTGCCACTCCTCCCGACTCCCGACGAAGAAAGAATCGGGAAACAGTGTCGGGAGGAAGTGGCGAGGGATATAAGGGAGGGAACTCTTCCCCAAAGGGAGGCCCCCCCTCTCCGGGCCCGCAATGGTCCCTTAGAGGGGGTGGCTCAACACCTGCCCGAGGGGAAAAAAAAGAAAAAAATAAGAAGAAGAAGAAGACCACGGTTGTGGTGACGGCGGGCG
>NW_022639518.1:46904-47178 GCF_010583005.1 Odontomachus brunneus | reverse complement strand
GGGCGACCACAGGGGTCTGCGAGAGGGGGACACCCCTCGACCGACAGCACGCCCACTGTGGTCGCGGGACTGAGCGGCGGGGAACTGGAGGCCCTAGTAGTGGCCCTAGTTCCCCGCCTCATGGAGGCCATGGGGGCCGTCATCCCCGGGATTACGCCCGGGGAGCGGACCGCCTGGCTCCCCAATAACGGGAGTAAAAAGGTGGGTGGGAGGGCGGGGAGGGGAGCTGTACAACGCGCCCCGACCCTTCCCCCAAAATCAAATCCTCCGCGAT
>NW_022639518.1:42968-46894 GCF_010583005.1 Odontomachus brunneus | reverse complement strand
CATGGGGGCCGTCATCCCCGGGATTACGCCCGGGGAGCGGACCGCCTGGCTCCCCAATAACGGGAGTAAAAAGGTGGGTGGGAGGGCGGGGAGGGGAGCTGTACAACGCGCCCCGACCCTTCCCCCAAAATCAAATCCTCCGCGATCTCTACCCCCGCCGGGGCCAAACGGCCTGAGGTGGCGGGGGAGAGCAAGCGGAGGAAAAAAAAAGAAAAAGAGGAGTGGCGAGGGCGGTTCGTTACCACAAGCGGGTGGGAGGGCCGCCACTTGCAGGTGCGCGTGCTCCTGTGGGGGAGCCAAGCCCCCCCCCCACAGGGCCGGACAACACCGGCGCGACCGGCCGGGAGGACCGATCCTCCTTCCTCCGCCACAGGGCCCCAGACTTGGGCCCGGGTGGTTGGGAGGAAGGAGAAGAAGGGAGAAGGGGGGGCAAAAAAGCCCCCCAACACGCCCCCCAGAAGGGTGCCGCGGCCAAGGGGGGCGACAAGAGGGTAACGCGGGATGGGGGAGGCGGGACAAAACCCGTCCTCCCAAAGGCTCCTCGTACCGCCGCCGTCACGGTGAGCTGCCCAACGGGCAGCTACGCCGATGTCATGCGGCGGGCGAGGGACCAGATAGATCTGGGTAGGATAGGTATCGGGGATCTCAGGACCAGAAGGGCCGCAACAGGCGCGCTGGTCCTCGAGATCCCCGGTCCCGAGGGACAGGCCAGGGCGGATGCCTTGGCCAAAAGTATGTCGGCCCTTTTCGCTGACAATAGGGACGTGCAAATTGCGCGTCCCTCGAAGAGGGCCGACATCCGGGTCCGCGACCTCGACGACTCAGTCACCGTGGAGGACGTAATCTCCGCGGTGGCGGCCGCCGGCGGCTGCGGGCCCGGCGAGATTAGGGCCGGAGCAATTCGCCCGGGTGCGGACCGGATGGGGACAATCTGGATACAGTGTCCCCTTCCGGCCGCATGGAAGATCGCGGGCGGAGGACGGATCAAGGTTGGGTGGTCCTCCGTCCGAGTAGAGGCCCTGACGAAGCGCTCCCTCCAGTGCTTAAAATGCCTGGAGTGGGGCCACGTCAGGGCCCTGTGCAAAAGTAAGGCCGACCGCAGTGGTCTATGTTACCACTGCGGTTCGGCCGGCCACGGGGCCGCGGCGTGCGGGGCACCGGCGACATGCCCGGTATGTCGCGACGCCGGGCGGCCCTGTGGCCACAGATTGGGAGGCCCCGCTTGCCAAATGGCAAAGCGGGGCAAGAGGGGAAAGAGTGGGAGGAGGAGGCGCAAAGCCTCCAACACCCCTCCAACCCCTCCCCCGGGAAGGAGAAGGAGCCTCCCTTCAACTAGAGGGAGGGGCACCACTACCCGAGACCCCAGTCCCTCCTGCGGACTCTGCACCCAAGGAGCAAAGGAAATCGCGGGGGGCTGAAGCCGTCAAGGGAACAGCCTCGCGGGAGGGGGGAAACCCCAACAAGGGCCCCCCTCCCGCGGGGACGAAATGGGAGGGCCTGGAGGAGAGCGGTGCTAAGCCGTAATGGCTACCCGCCTCCTCCAGGCGAATCTCAACCGCGCTCGCGGGGCTCAAGAGCTGTTCATGCAGTCCCTCCGCGAGCGCGGTTGCGGACTGGGGATCGCCTCCGAGCCCCACTCCGTCCCCGGGAGTCACCCTGCCATAATGGGTGACGTTGCGGGGCGGAGTGGAAAATGCTCGGTGGCGATCTACAGAGAGGATAGGGAGACCTCCCCCCCAATCTCCCTGGTGGAGAAGGGGGAGGATACGTCGCGGTCAAGTGGGGGGCCCTAGACGTGGTCGGGGTTTAGGCCCCACCATCGTGGGACCTCGCTCACTTCGAGCACCTTTTGGACCGGCTGGGGGGCCTCATGTCGAGGCGCCCCCACAGGCCGGTCCTGGTAGCCGGGGACCTCAACGCCAAATCGGCACTGTGGGGGTCCTCGGTAAGGTGCCGAAGGGGCGAGGTTATGGAAGAGTGGGTCGCGTCTCACGGCCTCTGCGTCATAAACAGAGGCCGGAGGAGCACCTTCGTCGGGCCGCGGGGGAGATCAGTGATCGACGTCACATTAGCGTCTCCCCAGGCGGCCCGACTAATACAGGATTGGCGGGTGGTGACCAGAGGTGAGAACCTATCGGACCACCGATACATAGTGGTCCGACTGGTCGCCACCCCAGAGGAGGTGCTTCGGAGACGCTGCCAGGGGGGCGCCCGACCAGCAAAATGGGCCCTCCGAAAACTCGACCGCGACAGGATGGCGGCCGCCTTAACGGCGGCCACTTGGGCGGACCCGGGCCCCACATCGGGGACCCGGGCCGCCATTGAGGCTGAGGCGGCCGGGCTCGTGGGCATAATGACAGCGGCGTGTGACGCCGCCATGCCCCGAGCCCGGCCGCACCCCCGCCGGTCCATGTACTGGTGGTCGGCGGAGATTGCCGAACTTCGGCACTCCGCCGGCCAAGCCAGGCGTGAAATGGACCGGCGGGGAAGGAATGGAGTAAGTGGAATGGCCGCCGCGGGAGCGTACCGCGAAAAACGCGGCGCCCTCAAGGCGGCCATCTTTACGGCCAAGGCCCGTGCCTGGGATGAACTGGTCTCCACCCTCGACAGGGACCCATGGGGGTGCCCGTATCACATTGTGACGAGGCGCTTGCGCAACTGGGCGCCCCCTCCAACAGCGTCCCTGGACCCCGACTTCCTAGACGAAGTGGTGGGGGCCCTGTTTCCATGGGGGGAAGCATGTATTCCCCCCTACGAGGGCCCCTCCACGGACGGAAAGGATGAGTCGGTCGGGGTCACCGAGGTGGAGATTGATAGAGCCGTCAAGAGGCTCGGCGCCAAAAAAAAGGGCGCCGGGCCCCGACGGCATCCCAGGCACAGCGTGGGCCTTGGCGATGACGGAGGAGGAGGTGAAGAGTCGCACAATGCGGCTCTTCACCTCCTGTCTGAGGACCGGGGTGTTCCCCAGCCCCTGGAAGAGGGCCAATTTGGTCCTCTTCAAAAAGGGGGGGCAAGTCGGAGGACAGCCCTTCCGCATTTAGGCCGATATGCCTACTGGACGAGGCGGGCAAACTATTCGAAAGAATAATACACGCCCGCCTCGTCCGGCACCTATCCCGGAGTAGTCCGACGCTCAGCTCAGAGCAATATGGCTTCCGGGAGGGACGGTCGAGTGTGGACGCGATATTACGCGTCCGGTCCCTCTCGGAGGCCGTAGTGAGGAGGGGGGGAGTTGTGTTGGCGGTGTCCTTGGACATCGCCAACGCTTTCAACTCCCTCCCTTGGGACCGGGTGGAGGCGGGTTTGGCCCATTTCAGGGTCCCCCCCCACCTGGTCTCAATTATTAGGGACTACTTCCGGGATAGAAGACTGGAGTTCCGGAACAAAGCGGAACTCCAGTGCGGAAGGGTGGTATACCGCGGTGTTCCCCAGGGGTCCGTACTAGGACCCCTATTATGGAACATCGCGTATGACCAAGTCCTCCGTCTTGCCCTTCCCCCCGGCTGCAGTGTCGTCTGCTACGCAGACGACACGATGGTGCTGGCCGGGGGCAGGGGCTGGAGGAGCGCCCTGGATAAGGGCAGAATGGCGGTAGACCAGGTGGTAGGCTCCCTGAAAAGGATGGGCCTCAGGGTGGCTCCCCTCAAGACAGAACTTATGTTCTTTCACGACAGGAGGAGGGGACCACCGGAGGCCCGAGTCCGGATCGACGGTGTCTCCGTGAAGGCGGGTCCCTCAGTTAAATATCTGGGACTCGTCTTGGATGGTAAATGGGTTTTCCATAAGCATTTTGAGCTTCTGGCCCCCAAGTTGGGCAGGGTGGCCAATATGCTAGGTGGCCTTCTGCTTAATCTCGGCGGCCCTAAAAGAAAGGCACGGCGGCTGTATGCCGGCGTCGTCCAGTCCATGGCCCTGTACGGGGCCCC
>NW_022639518.1:41424-42819 GCF_010583005.1 Odontomachus brunneus | reverse complement strand
CACCGCGCTCAGCGATGGGTCGCCATTCGCCTCGCCCGGGCCTATAGGACGGCGTCGCATATGGCCGCCACGGCCCTGGCCGGTCTCCCCCCGCTGAAGCTCCTTGCACAAATGCACGCCGCGAACTATCGGCGTGTTAAGGAGCTCCGTGCCGGGGGAGACCACGAACACCTGGCCAGGGCCATAGGAATAGCAAGAGTGCAGGCCCGTCAACGCCTCCTCCTAAGGTGGGGCATCCACCTGGAGGAGGCGACGGGCCACTCGGGAATGAGGGTCGCCGAGGCCATTCGGCCCTGTGTACAAGAATGGGTAGACAGGGCCCGCGGAGAGCTGTCCTTCCGGACAACGCAGGTACTCACCGGACATGGATGCTTCGGTGGGTACCTGCACAGGATAGGTAGGGAGCCTAACTCCCGCTGCCACCACTGTGGCGATGAGGTGGACTCGGCGCAACACACCCTGGAGGAATGCCCCTCCTGGGTTGTGGAGCGCCGGGTCCTGACAGACGTGGTGGGGGCGGACCTCTCTCCCCCGGCCCTTATAAGGGCCATGCTTGGGGGAGACGAGGGCTGGTCTGCCGTCACCTCCTTCTGCGACGCAGTCGTGTCGCAGAAGGAGGAGGCGGAGAGGGTGCGGCGGGGCGAGGCCGCCGCACCCGGAGAAGGGGCGAGGCGCCGCAGAAGGAGAGCGGCGCCTCGCCTACCCGCGCATCAGCGCGGGGTGGAGGGGCGGCGCACTCGCGGGCGGGGAGGGGACGCCACCGCTGGCGTTCCCTCCCCCGGGGTACCCGCGCGTGCGCCGCAGCCCCCAACAATGCCGCCGGGCCCTCCCGATCAACGGAGGGCCCGGCGAGGGGGAGACAGGAGGCGCCTGGTCGGGCGGGGGAGACGCGCAGCAAGGCGCAACTCCCCCCCCCCGTGACAAGAAGTCAGACCAGGCGCCTCCGGGAGGGGGGCAGGGCGGCCGGCTTGCAAGGGCGGGCTCTTAGGCCGCCCACCCCTCTCCCAGTGCCAGGAGGCTCCTGACCGGGAGGGGCGGAGGGGAACTAAACTCCTCCGCCCCCCAGTAAACTCGGTCGGGAGCGTATGGGCGGGCCGGGTCCAGACGGGACCGGACCCGGCCAATAATAACGCCCCTACAAGATGAGGTGTGACCGGACGGGGGGGCCCACGTCCGGTCATGGAGGACAGGAACAGCGGGCCGGGAGGGAAACATCCCTCCCGGCCCGGGAAGGGGGCGGGGTTTAGGTTTTCACCGCCCCGCGGGTGAGGGCGTCCCGGAAGTAATGCGCAAGCGGTTCCCGGGACGCCCTCGCAACAGCCGCATGGGGCCCGGCAGAGGTTTTAGTGGGTAGGCCCCCTCTGGCCGTTAGTACCGGAGGGGGAGAGTCCCACA
>NW_022639518.1:41264-41414 GCF_010583005.1 Odontomachus brunneus | reverse complement strand
GGAGCTCCGTGCCGGGGGAGACCACGAACACCTGGCCAGGGCCATAGGAATAGCAAGAGTGCAGGCCCGTCAACGCCTCCTCCTAAGGTGGGGCATCCACCTGGAGGAGGCGACGGGCCACTCGAGAATAAGGGTCGCCGAGGCCATCCA
>NW_022639518.1:41012-41254 GCF_010583005.1 Odontomachus brunneus | reverse complement strand
TACAATAAAAAATGGGGGTATCCATTTAAAAACATCATTGTGACCTTGACCTGATCTTTATGACGCAACTCAAGGTCAAACTGCTAACATCATAAAATAGTCTTTTTAAACCCTACAACTTTTGTATTTGACATTTTTTTATACAACGCTTTGTCTTCGAGATATTCAGGTGTTCCTGTATGTAATATTCACCCTGTATATATACTCTGAATATAGATAGATAGTAAAAACACTCTTACACC
>NW_022639518.1:40837-41002 GCF_010583005.1 Odontomachus brunneus | reverse complement strand
TCCTGACAGAGGTGGTGGGAGCGGACCTCTCTCCCCCGGCCCTTATAAGGGCCATGCTTGGGGGAGACGAGAGCTGGTCTGCCGTCACCTCCTTCTGCAACGCAGTCGTGTCGCAGAAGGAGGAGGCGGAAAGGGTGCGGGGGGGCGAAACCGCCGCACCCGGAG
>NW_022639518.1:40390-40827 GCF_010583005.1 Odontomachus brunneus | reverse complement strand
ACGCAACCCAAGGTCAAACTGATGTGATCAGTAAATACATCTTTTTAAACGCCACAACTTTTGTCTGAAACATTTTTTTGTAAAACTTATATTTTTCCTGATATTCGGGCGTCCCGGTACTTTCCAAACACCCTGTATACAGGGTGAATATTATATACCGGAACACCTGAATATCTCGAAAACAAATCGTTGTATAAAAAAAAGTTACATACAAAAGTTGTAGGGTTGAAAAAGATCTATTTCATGATATTAGCAGTTTGACCTTGAGTTGCGTCATAAAGATCAGGTCAAGGTCACAATGATGTTTTTAAATGGATACCCCCATTTTTTATTGTATATTCTTGTAGCTTATCTCGAGAGCTTTCCAAAACACTATACTTAAGTATTTTTTCGTTAAGTACTTTTCGAGTTAAGAGGCTTCAAAGTTACGCTCTTTA
>NW_022639518.1:39521-40208 GCF_010583005.1 Odontomachus brunneus | reverse complement strand
AATATAGATAGATAGTAAAAACACTCTTACACCAAACCCACCATTAAACCCGACACTCCATTACGTAAATATTTGGTGACTAAAAAATCTGATGGCGCTACATAAAACTTAATGACGGACTATAAACACCGTTTTACTTACCATACTGTTACATCGTGCTACATTTTATAATGGAAAATAGTATTCTTATCCTGGCCGTCCGAATCTTCATAAAATAATGCTAATCCCCGACTACAAAGGGCGGAACAAAGGAGAGAGAAAAAGAAAAAAAACACAACAAATAATAATAATAATTTTATTTCCTTTTTTTTTTATAGCGTAGAATACATTAAAATTTTAGGATAAGTTATAAATTATACTACTTTACAGGAGTCAACAACAACATACTACTCGTGGGCATCTTGCTGCTGGCTCTCTCGCCTGTTAACTCATTATTGGGATTTGACTGCGGGGGTCGACACCTCAATATTACGTCTGTTTCACTCCTCAACTCTGGAGACTGCGACCTTGACATCAAGACGACTAACGACACCAACGTCTATATCCAGCTCCTCGAACTGTCGGAATACAACTATGCTGAAGTCATTCAATGCAAGGTGGAAGTTCAACGCCACATATACTACTGCGTTATGCACTCTCACGTATCCATCGTGAGAGGCGGGTATTCTACTTATCTAGACAATGTAG
>NW_022639518.1:36637-39511 GCF_010583005.1 Odontomachus brunneus | reverse complement strand
TCGCCTGCTAACTCATTATTGGGCTTTGACTGCGGGGGTCGACACCTCAATATTACGTCTGTTTCACTCCTCAACTCTGGAGACTGCGACCTTGACATCAAGACGACTAACGACACCAACGTCTATATCCAGCTCCTCGAACTGTCGGAATACAACTATGCTGAAGTCATTCAATGCAAGGTGGAAGTTCAACGCCACATATACTACTGCGTTATGCACTCTCACGTATCCATCGTGAGAGGCGGGTATTCTACTTATCTAGACAATGTAGGGCGAAGCCACTGTATGCAAATGCATGAAACTGGAGTCGGTAATGTCGGCTTCAACCAAGTAACCAAACTCCTAGTTAACACCACTAACATCCGTGAGTTGATAATGGCAGGAACAGTAAATGCTGACGGAAAATGTACAGGAGGAAAATATAACGACCCATACGGCAACTTCGACGACGTAGTCGTAATGGCCATCGCAAAAATCACACTGAAATCATCATACGTACCAGTACACCTAAACAGCGGAAAGATCCACTTGAAGTCCGGAACCACTTGCGAGTTAAAAGAAGGACGCTGTGTTCACCCCGATGACGGACACACCTGCTGGAACGCCATACCCAGAGCCACCTGCGACTTCCATGCATACGACGTCCTATACGAAGGATTTGCAAAGAAAATAAAAGAAGATACCACACAAACAATCTCACCCACCGTTTACTCCCTCATTTCCCGTGACATTACCTTTGCCCTTATGACTACAAAAAAAAAACCCCAATTTGCGGTTATATATTATAGCGCACAGAACATCCTAAATTATTCATTGTAGAAACGACAAAAGGGAACGAACCGAAACCCCGAGGTGACATTTCCGTCGACAATCTGGACATTTTCAACTATGTAAACTCAAAATTCGTTTACGTAGAAAAACATATACGCACTCAAATGACAAATTTATATCAAAACGTAATTAAGCAGCGCTGTGAACTTGAGAAGAAGGTTATCGAAAATATTCTGTCCTTGGCAACTCTTTTACCAGATGAATTTGCTTACAGACTCATGAAAGGGCCTGGCTACATGGCAGTGACCGCTGGAGAGGCCATGCACGTTGTCCAATGCATCCCTGTCGAAGTCACTGTACGCCGAACAAAGGAATGTTTCCTTGAACTCCCCATCACTCTGAGAAATACCTCCTTATATCTTACTCCTAAATCCCGAATTATCACCCGTGTGGGAACTCAAAGAGAGTGCTCTTACGAATTACCTACTCTCTACCGTATAGAAGACACCTGGATACAGCTGACACCTGATCCTCATGTGCAACAGACACCTCCGCAACAACTTCAGCCGTTGACCAAAATCTCCTGGAAATACCTTACACCTGGACCTCTTGCTACAAGCGGAATCTACAGCCAAGACGACATTGAGAAACTCCGCGACCACATCATGTTCCCAGCCGAAAAACCAGCCCTGCTGAACTCAGTCGTGAAAGGCATCTCAGGATACTCACACGGCGACAACACCATCTCGATGTACAACCTCATGGATGAGGAGACCCTTAACAAAATTGCCCAGAGTACAGCATCTAAACTCTGGGGAGGCTTTATTACTTTCGGTTCAGCAACAGCCGGAGTACTTGGAATTTTTATAATAATTCGAGTAATTAAAATCGTTATAGATACTGCCATCCATGGATATGCCCTACACACGGTATATGGCTGCAGTCTACACCTCCTAGGAGCCATGTGGAGTTCACTCACCCACCTGTTGCTCCACCTCGCACACACGCCAAGGCGACCAAGAGAACAAAATGACGCCAATGATGACCAGACCAAAGGAAGCAGCGATAACACCATCCCAATTCAACCAACCGGCACGAACAACACGAAAACGACCGCTCCAGTTCTTGACCCTCCCAGACCAACAGCCCCGCACAGCGCCGCATATCGAGAATTAAGCGAACGACTCTCAGTTCTAGAACAAATCCCTTCGAAAACATCGGAATTTGTCTTTAAAAGGGGGGAGGTGTAACGTCCAGGCCTCCAAAAACTTTAAAACTTTCGCATCACTATAATATTAAAAGGCCATAGTGGCCATTGGCCGATTTGTGCTAACTGAGTAATAACATAAGTAGTATTTTAAGCGAAAACCTATTTTAACAGCGGATTTAATAATTCAATTGTTAAAAAGGGCCGAGATTAAATTATAAAATCGTCAACAGTACAATAAAAGCACTCTAGTATGATAATATATCATTGCAATTAATGGGGAAGTATAAAAGGCCATACATAACAACAGAATTATTAATACAATTAGAATAATATAAAATATTCGCGTTGCGAACTCGCATGGACACGAACGAACGATAACAAAATGATATCATCGCGTCGCTATGCATCACGCCACCGTGCATCACGTCATCCAGCCACCCGCATGCAGTACCAGGAAGCTGAAGAGTAGTGGAATCCCTTTAATGAAGGCCGACTTGGGACCACCATGCCACCCTGCAATTCGGCGCTGCAGTCCGGCCGCCGTCGGAAGCCGCCAGAGCCTATATAAGCCTTGCCACCGGAGCGCGCGAGCAGTCGCGAGGAGTCGCAATAGCAGTGCTTCTACAATTTTTCATTACGACACACACAATTTTCGCTCCGGAGTGCTTCTACAATTTTTCATTACGACACACACATAATTTTCGCTCCGGAGTGCCTCATCATTTTTTCCTCACGACACTCACACGTAATTTTCGCTCAGTAGTAGCAGTTCTATTTCATCATTTCACACACAGTGCGACACACAATTTTCGCTCCACAGTTCTTCAACATTTTACACACAGTGCGACACACAATTTTGTCAGTAGTTACTCGACATTTTTCTCAGACACACA
>NW_022639518.1:36084-36155 GCF_010583005.1 Odontomachus brunneus | reverse complement strand
TTTTCTATGATTATTTGTTTTAATACCTCTTAAACGGCCGCATCTGTGTTCCGTGTCAAGTTACAGCACGT
>NW_022639518.1:35871-36074 GCF_010583005.1 Odontomachus brunneus | reverse complement strand
AATTACTTCATTTTTACACTATATTACTACACTAATAAATAACTTCCTCTCGATGCACGGTTCTCTACCAGCCCAGGCTATTGTCGGTGTATGCAGGCAGGCCTAAAACAAAAACGGGAACATAACGTTTTTTGTGTCTGAGCGGACGCGAAGGACGTTACATTGGTCGCCTTGGCGTGTGTGCGAGGTGGAGCAACAGGTGG
>NW_022639518.1:35579-35861 GCF_010583005.1 Odontomachus brunneus | reverse complement strand
GTCTGGTCATCATTGGCGTCATTTTGTTCTCTTGGTCGCCTTGGCGTGTGTGCGAGGTGGAGCAACAGGTGGGTGAGTGAACTCCACATGGCTCCTAGGAGGTGTAGACTGCAGCCATATACCGTGTGTAGGGCATATCCATGGATGGCAGTATCTATAACGATTTTAATTACTCGAATTATTATAAAAATTCCAAGTACTCCGGCTGTTGCTGAACCAAAAGTAATAAAGCCTCCCCAGAGTTTAGATGCTGTACTCTGGGCAATTTTGTTAAGTGTTTCT
>NW_022639518.1:35000-35569 GCF_010583005.1 Odontomachus brunneus | reverse complement strand
GCAATTTTGTTAAGGGTCTCCTCATCCATGAGGTTGTACATCGAGATGGTGTTGTCGCCGTGCGAGTATCCTGAGATGCCTCTCACGACTGAGTTCAGCAGGGCTGGTTTTTCGGCTGGGAACATGATGTGGTCGCGGAGTTTCTCAATGTCGTCTTGGCTGTAGATTCCACTTGTAGCGAGAGATCCAGGTGTAAGGTATTTCCAGGAGATTTTGGTCAACGGCTGAAGTTGTTGCGGAGGTGTCTGTTGCACATGAGGATCAGGTGTCAGCTGTATCCAGGTGTCTTCTATACGGTAGAGAGTAGGTAATTCGTAAGAGCACTCTCTTTGAGTTCCAACACGGGTGATAATTCGGGATTTAGGAGTAAGATATAAGGAGGTATGTAACGTCCTTCGTGACCGCTCAGACACAAAAAACGTTATGTTCTCGTTTTTGTTTTAGGCCTGCCTGCATACACCGACAATAGCCTGGGCTGGTAGAGAACCGTGCATCGAGAGGAAGTTATTTATTAGTGTAGTAATATAGTGTAAAAATGAAGTAATTTTATATTATATTTTATTGTGAAT
>NW_022639518.1:32869-33094 GCF_010583005.1 Odontomachus brunneus | reverse complement strand
AAGTTGATGGATAGATTAATTGTAATCCTGCTATAGGCTCGAATAAGAATAAAGTATTTTATTAAATTTTATTGATCGTCAGTGAGTACATTTATTAATACCTGCACCAGAGCTTGTTGCTATCATTTATATTCTCTTCCAAATTTATTTTAGATGTCGGGACTTCTTGATCTCTCGGCTTTAATTATATGTATATTCTGGTATTTCTGCAAAGGTTTGTGAAGT
>NW_022639518.1:32065-32617 GCF_010583005.1 Odontomachus brunneus | reverse complement strand
TTCATGCAGCTGAGAGACGAAAAGATATAAGTGTGAAAGAATTAGGTAAAAGTAACACGGTCGTCCTTAAGGAAGCGTGCTGTAACTTGACACGGAACACGGATGCGGCCGTTTAAGAGGTATTAAAACAAATGATCATAAAAAAGTGATTTATTTTAATGTATATTTGTTGGCTTTGTGACGTCAAACAATTATAATTATTGTAATGATAATAGTTGTTATAATAATTGGAAAGTGATAATAAAATTTAAGTCGAGTTGGCGGTAATGAATTTCTTATAATTTGTCGTGTAAATACTCAAAAGCTAATATAATAGTAACTTACGATTATTGTGTAGTAGCTGTGCGTCGCTCTTATAATAATTCGCCAGGACACGCTCGCAAAGGTCGGTCGGTGTTGCCGGCGGTCAGTCGAAGGGCCCGGGCGGTTGCCTATTGGTAGCAGGCGACGGCCGGAGCGAAAGTGGAATATTTCGGTATCGTTTCCGAATTGTGTAATATCGTATAGTAATGTGTAATTTCTCCCGAACAAATGCTTCGTAGCAACGGGTCG
>NW_022639518.1:27453-32055 GCF_010583005.1 Odontomachus brunneus | reverse complement strand
TGTGTGTCTGAGAAAAATGTCGAGTAACTACTGACAAAATTGTGTGTCGCACTGTGTGTAAAATGTTGAAGAACTTCGGAGCGAAAATTGTGTGTCGCACTGTGTGTGAAATGATGAAATAGAACTGCTACTACTGAGCGAAAATTACGTGTGAGTGTCGTGAGGAAAAAATGATGAGGCACTCCGGAGCGAAAATTATGTGTGTGTCGTAATGAAAAATTGTAGAAGCACTCCGGAGCGAAAATTGTGTGTGTCGTAATGAAAAATTGTCGAAGCACTTCGGAGCGAAAATTGTGTGTGTCGTAATGAAAAATTGTAGAAGCACTCCGGAGCGAAAATTGTGTATGTCGTAATGAAAAATAGTAGAAGCACTGCTATTGCGACTTCTCACGACTGCTATTTCGACTCCTCGCGACTGCTCGCGCGCTCCGGTGGCAAGGCTTATATAGGCTCCGGCGGCTTCCGACGGCGGCCGGACTGCAGCGCCGAATTGCAGGGTGGCATGGTGGTCCCAAGTCGGCCTTCATTAAAGGGATTCCACTACTCTTCAGCTTCCTGGTACTGCATGCGGGTGGCTGGATGACGTGATGCACGGTGGCGTGATGCATAGCGACGCGATGATATCATTTTGTTATCGTTCGTTCGTGTCCATGCGAGTTCGCAACGCGAATATTTTATATTATTCTAATTGTATTAATAATTCTGTTGTTATGTATGGCCTTTTATACTTCTCCATTAATTGCAATGATATATTATCATACTAGAGTGCTTTTATTGTACTGTTGACGATTTTATAATTTAATCTCGGCCCTTTTTAACAATTGAAATATCATTGAAAATATCTTGTCCTTAGCAACCCTTCTACCTGACGAGTTTGCTTACAGGCTAATGAAAGGACCCGGTTACATGGCAGTACACGCAGGAGAGGCCATGCACGTCGTCCGATGCATCCCAGTCGAGGTTACCGTACGCCGAACCAAGGAGTGCTACCTCGAGCTTCCCATCCACTTACGAAACGCATCCTTGTATCTTACCCCCAAATCCCGAATCATAACCCGATTTAATACCCAGAGGGAATGCT
The DNA here is from genome assembly GCF_010583005.1 of Odontomachus brunneus. Classification (NCBI taxonomy): domain Eukaryota; kingdom Metazoa; phylum Arthropoda; class Insecta; order Hymenoptera; family Formicidae; genus Odontomachus; species Odontomachus brunneus. Next base: position 30,974 of record NW_022639518.1, on the reverse strand, counting down.
CATACGAGCTACCCACCCTCTACCATATCGAGGACACCTGGATCCAGCTAACACCCGATCCACACATACGGCAAGTCGCCCCACAGCAACTTCAGCCGCTGACGAAAATATCATGGAAATATCTAACACCTGGATCCCTCGCCACAAGCGGAATTTACAACCAAGAAGACATCAATAAGCTCCGCGACCATATCATGTTCCCGGCAGAAAAACCAGCCCTGCTGAACTCAGTCGCGAGAGGCATCACCGGCTATTCACACGGCGATGGAACTATTTCTATGTATAATCTTATGGACGAGGACACCCTCAATAAAATAGCCCAGAGTACAGCATCCAAACTCTGGGGAGGCTTCATCAAATTCGGATCTGCAACCGCGGGAATACTTGGAATATTTATAATAATCCGTGTGATCAAAATTATTATAGATACCGCCATCCACGGATATGCTCTACACACAGTATATGGCTGCAGTCTTCATCTTTTGGGAGCCATCTGGAGTTCAATCACCCACTTACTGATCCATCTCGCACACAAACCAAGGCAGCCGAATCCTGAAGACGATCCCGACAGCAACCCGCAAAACAACGACGAAGAATCTCGACCAGTCTCAACCCAGCCAACTGCTACAAAAAACGGACAACAAACCACCGCCACAGCCCCACCCAATAGCCCACTTAATATAACCGCGTCACAAACCATTTCATACCGCGAATTGAATAAGCGTATCTCAGATTTAGAACAAATCCCTCCGAAACCATCGGAATTTGTTTTTAAAAGGGGGGAGGTGTAACGTCCCAGCCCCAAAAATCTTTAAATTTTTACGCCGCTAGATATTGCATTAACCTGAGGCCGATTTATGCTAAACTGAGAAGTAAACTATAAGATATTTCATTTCAGCCGCGAATTCTACTAATTCAATTGTCAGAGACGGCTTTAACCAAAATTACATAAAAACTAGGTGGCAGCAGTCCTCCAATAGACTTTTACCCGTTAAAAGAAATATAAATCATCACTTAATAATTAGCCGATGGAAAGCCATACGTGACAAACGGAATAGTAGAAGTATATTTTGTAACGAACTGTATAGGAGCATACACCACCGCTGTTAGAGCTAAGAGACCGCAACTTTTGTACGCACATATAGCATAAGAATATTCGCGAGACGAACTCGCTTAGGTACGAACGCTCGACGTGACATCATCGCGACGCTACGCATCACGCCACCGAGAACGGCGTCCGGTCCCCCGAGCTTATCGGAGAGATAAGCCGAGGCGTAGAGACTTCCCTTTGCAACCGGCCGACTCGAGACCACCGTGCCTCTGCGGAATTCGGCGCTGCGGCCCGACCGCCGTCGGAAACCGTCGGAACCGTAAGAAGCCCCCGCTGGAGCCCTATAAAAGGCGCTCTCTCGGCGCGCTCCCCGCTAGTAGTTTTGTCCGAGTACGACCAAGTATACGTTCGCGCAGCTGCGTGAACATTTTTATCGGGAGTTCTATTTTATTGAAGCCAGCGAGCTCTACTTATCCCGAGATTCTCTACAAACGACCTGCGTGCGGGACTGCAGCGACAGCGTGCCCAGGCGAATTCAATCGAGACCAGTGGATCCCTACAATAAGCGACCGTGAGTCTAATATCTATTCCCCTTTTTGTACTCAAACTCTAGACCGGTAGGATCCGAGCGACCACCTATCGTTAAACTATTATTATTCTCAAAACATTCATTACTCTGATTCCTATATTGTCATTTATTTTACGTTATCGTATATTCTATATTACTGCATATTGTATTATTGCATTACTACTCCGATTTTTATATCGATACTCATTCCATATTGTCAATTGTTCTATATTTCTACATATTATTCTTAATACAATTATTATTCTAATTCTTATATTGTCATATATTACCTATTGTCATTTACTACATATTGTCATACATTCTATATTCTTGTACACCATATTAACCAGCTTAAACGCCGTTATTGTACTCGCTCTCAATTAAATTACAATTATCATATTACTGCTCTCTCTTTAAGAACGATCTCTATCCAACACATCCTTTACACTCTGGCAAACCTTACGTACATTCTTTGGTCTCGACGCTTCACTGGCACATGCGTCAGTCGTAAGCCATACGCTTTTACACACCTTCCTGCAGAGCTGCGGTGTACTTGTGACACCATATTACTGCTTGTGTACCGAGTAGCGTTAACCGCTCTTAGTCACATTATTCTCGCTTGCTAAGACAGAGCTCTGACAGTTTCGGTAGCATCTCACGAACGCTCCGGAGCTTAATTAATCACAGCGAATTGCGAAGTACCGCGAGAAGGCCTCCTGACTGACAAGTCGGTCGAGACCCGATCGAGACTTCGACAGATCCATTGCAACCAGGATCTTATTATACAAAATCTCGAGAGACCAGAGACAATATCACTGCTTACACCCATACCTTACCATCTTAATCGTTCTTACTGAGATTTCCAATTAAAATCAAATCAAATACAGCGTAGAACATTTTATTCAATAAATTAGATGCCGAAGAGATGCGGCAAGAGGTATAGAGAGCGACTACGCAGGTGGATATCGCGCACCGCGGAACAGCGAACGCCTGTCTCCGTCGTGCCTAATTCTCCAAACCCTACGGAACGAGGATATTTCATTATTAATTCGAACAATTATTATATTGAGGTTCGCGCCTCATTGAAACCATTATCGTCAGGGCCCGTTGCGCCGACCGTGCCCATTATTAAAGAGAAACTTACATACATCGAATTAAAATCACGAGACCAGCAGGTTCCGAATCTGAATTTAGATTTACAACCTAATTTAACTAGTAGCGAGCAAGCAGTAGTTGACGCGCTAGTAAGTGTACTGACAGACAACGAATAAAACACGTTTCAAATATTAAATCCGATTGATTGAATTCGCCTGGGCACGTTGTCGCTGCAGTTCCGCACGCAGGTCGTTTGTAGAGAATCTCGGGATAAGTAAAGCTCGCTGGCTTCAATAAAATAGAACTCCCGATAAAAATGTTCACGCAGCTGCGCGAACGTATACTTGGTCGTACTCGGACAAAACTACTAGCGGGGAGCGCGCCGAGAGAGCGCCTTTTATAGGGCTCCAGCGGGGGCTTCTTACGGTTCCGACGGTTTCCGACGGCGGTCGGGCCGCAGCGCCGAATTCCGTAGAGGCACGGTGGTCTCGAGTCGGCCGGTTGCAAAGGGAAGTCTCTACGCCTCGGCTTATCTCTCCGATAAGCTCGGGGGACCGGACGCCGTTCTCGGTGGCGTGATGCGTAGCGTCGCGATGATGTCACGTCGAGCGTTCGTACCTAAGCAAGTTCGTCTCGCGAATATTCTTATGCTATATGTGCGTTGTAACGTCCCGTTTGGTCGCTCAGATTAACGAAACGTTTGCTCTCTCTTTGTTTTAGACCTACCTGCATACACCGGCAATAGTCTGGGGAGGTGGAGAGCTGTGCACCGAGAGGAAGTTTCAAGAGAGTGTAGTGTTGTGCAAG
>NW_022639518.1:25633-26517 GCF_010583005.1 Odontomachus brunneus | reverse complement strand
GTCTCTTAACTCTAACAGCGGTGGTGTATGCTCCTATACAGTTCGTTACAAAATATACTTCTACTATTCCGTTCGTCACGTATGGCTTTCCATCGACTAATTATTAAGTGATGATTTATATTTCCTTTAACGGGTAAAAGTCTACTGGAGGACTGCTGCCTCCTAGTTTTTATGTAATTTTGGTTAAAGCCGTCTCTGACAATTGAATTAGTAGAATTCGCGGCTGAAATGAAATATCTTATAGTTTACTTCTCAGTTTAGCATAAATCGGCCTCAGGTTAATGCAATATCTAGCGGCGTAAAAATTTAAAGATTTTTGGGGCTGGGACGTTACATGAGACCACTTCCACCGAGGCCAGTCACGCCGACCGTACCCGTTATTAAAGAGGAGCCTAAATACACTGAGTTATTACCGAAAGATCAAAAGGTTCCGAATTCGAACTTAGATTTGCATAAAGATTTAACAAGTAGCGAACAAGCCGTAGTCGAAGCGTTAGTAAATGTACTCACCAATGAACAATAAAAAACATTCTTATAATTAAAATCGTGTCAACTCTTACGTATCACACATCACGACCTACCCTCAATAAATATATTAATTAACTATTAAAATATTCCCAGAGTTACATCCTAGAGCTCCTTTCCGTTAACTTCAATATTCCTAAAAGTATAACCCCAAGATACTAATACCTAACTTCGAACTTATAAACGAAGATTACTTTATTTTTCATTCCATTTGCATACACCAATTAAATTCTTTTTGCATTATAACTTCATTTTATTGAGGTTACAATTAATCAAAGCAATATCGTCAACTTATTCTAACTCAAGTAAGAGGTTCTATTTTCGGTAAATAAATTATAACACCTATATTATTCCTTTTC
>NW_022639518.1:23207-25623 GCF_010583005.1 Odontomachus brunneus | reverse complement strand
TATGTGGTCTTGTTAAAGTTAGAGCAAATGTAATGTCTTGTGTTGTCAATGTGTAAATTGTAGTGTCTTGTGACTCTATGTTGCCTTGCATTTTCATGGCATTTCCTTCATATAAAACATCATAATGGTTAAATTTGCATGCTGAATTTGGAAGAGGTTGCCAAAAAGTATATCCATCGTCCGAGTCTAAACAAGTTCCTTCTGAGAGAGGACACGTAGTTCCTGATTTTAATATAACCTTTCCTAATTCTAGATGTACCGGTACATAGGCCGTTCGCAATGATATTGTCACTTGTGCCTGGACTACTACATCTTCCCAAGTGCCATAATAATCAGAGTACATAGCGTCTTTGCAGGTACCGTCTACTCCTGCTTTTCCTGCCAGTGTTACGCTTCTATAAATTGTACTGTTTGGTTTTAATTGATCAATAATTTCGTCTGCTCCTAATCGCAATATTCCTTCACGATGTATGCGTAGACATTGTTCGTGCGATGTTCCTTGCAAATAGCTAGCTTGACCATTGTGCACAATAGAGACGTGAGAGTGCATCTGTAACGTCCCAGCCCCATAAAACTTCAATTTTTCGCGATTACTACGATATTTAAACTCCGCGATAACCAGAGGCCGATTTGTACTGACCTGAGACATAGAACGTCGTTTGAACCAAATAGTATACTTAAACCCTTCGAAGCGCTATATGAGAAGTCACGATATCGGTAGACAAGGACGGAATATATTTTAGGCAAATTGATTTGCTGTAAGAAATAACTAAGAATTCAAAAGGTACGTTAAAGATAATAATCCAAAGTCAACGATATCATGAGCTCTCGTAAAATAAACTCTAATTAGTCATTATAAGTTTTATTGTAGTTAAAAACAAGGAATCTTACTAATTCACTCGTCAAAAACGGCCAAGGATAAAATCAGACTATTATAGAAATAAAGTATTCATATAACCACTCAAAAGGCCATACATGACGAAGGAATTGGTAGGAAATTCAAATAATATAAGAATACTGTAACGTCCCTTGCGACCACTCAGACACAAGAAAAGTTTGCTCTCTTTTGTTTTAGGCCTGCCTGCATTCACCGACAATAGCCAGGGCTGGTAGAGAGCGGTGAATCGAGAGGAAGTTATTTAAGTGTGTGTTTAAGTGTAATGAGAGTGAAGTGACTCGAAAGTAATAACTTTCTATGAAAAATGGTTAAATTGTAATGAGTAGTAGAACAGAAATAAAATGTAAAATGATTCTGATTGATATATGTAAATGAAATAAGAAATAAAGAATTGAAACAAGAAAAATATAAGATTCTGAAATTGTACTGAAAATACTAATAATGTAGACTGAATGCCTTGAGGGCGTGGTTTTGCAATAAAGGAAAGTCTACTAAATAATGGAAATCGAGGAAAAATACTAAAAGGATGTACCTTGGATAATATCGGATCGTAGTATGCGATTCTCGAAGAATGAAATAGATTTAATATTTAAAGTATGTTTTATTCGTTGTCTGTCAGTACACTCACTAGCGCGTCAACTACTGCTTGCTCGCTACTAGTTAAATTTGGTTGTAAATCTAAATTCAGATTCGGAACCTGCTGGTCTCGTGGTTTTAATTCAATATATGTAGGTTCTTCTTTAATAATGGGCGCGGTCGGTGTGACGGGCCCTGACGATAATGGTTTTAATGATACGCGAACCTCGATGAAATAATTATTTGAATTTATAATGAAATACCCTCGTTCCGTAGGGTTTGGAGAATTAGGCACGACGGAGACAGGCGTTCGCTGTTCCGCGGTGCGAGATATCCACCTGCGTAGTCGCTCTCTATACCTCTTGCCGCATCTCTTCGGCATCTAATATATTGAATAAAATGTTCTACGCTGTACTTGATTTGATTTTAATTAGAAAATCTCAGTAAGAACGATTAAGATGGTAAGGTATGGAAATAAGCAGTGATATTGTCTCTGGTCTCTCAAGATTTTGTATAATAAGATCCTGGTTGCAATGGATCTGTCGAAGTCTCGATCGGGTCTCGACCGACTTGTCAGTCAGGAGGCCTTCACGCGGTACTTCGCAATTCGCTGTGATTAATTAAGCTCCGGAGCGCTCGTGAGATGCTACCGAAACTGTCAGAGCTCAGACTTAGAAAGCAAGAATAATGTGACTAAGAGCGGTTAACGCTACTCGGTACACAAGCAGTAATATGGTGTCACTAGTACACCGCAGCTCTGCAGGAATGTGTGTAAAAGCGTATGGCTTACGACTGACGCATGTGCCAGTGAAGCGTCGAGACCAAAGAATGTATGTAAGGTTTGTCAGAGTGTAAAGGATGTATTGGATAGAGATCGTTCTTAAAGAGAGAGCAGTAATATGATAATTGCTATTTAATTGAGAGCGAATACAATAACGGCGA
>NW_022639518.1:15989-23197 GCF_010583005.1 Odontomachus brunneus | reverse complement strand
AGAGAGAGCAGTAATATGATAATTGCTATTTAATTGAGAGCGAGTACAATAACGGCGGTTAAGCTGGTTAATATAATATGCAAGAATACAGAGTGTATGGCAATATGAAGTAAATGACAATTGGAAATATATGACAATATGTGAATTAGAATAATAATGGTATTAAGAATAATGTGTAGAAATATAGAACAATTGACAATATGGAATAAGTATCGATATAAAAATCAGAGTAGTAATGCAATAGTACGATATGCAGTAATATAGAATATACGATAATACAAAATATATGACAATATAAGAATGAATGACAATATGCGATATAAAATCAGAGTAATAAATGTATTGATAATAATAGTAATTTTAACGATAGGTGGTCGCTCGGATCCTACCGGTCTAGTGTCGAGTACAAAGGGGGAATATTAGACTCACGGTCGCTTATTGTAGGGATCCGCTGGTCGTGATTAAATTCGCCTGGGTACGCTGTCGCTGCAGTTCCGCACGCAGGTCGGTCGTAGAGAATCTCGGGATAAGTAGAGCTCGCTGGCTTCAATAAAATAGAACTCCCGATAAAATGTTCACGCAGCTGCGCGAATGTAGACTTGAATAATATAACGAGAATGTATGATGTCCTCGAACGGTGAAGCGCTCCTACGCTAACGTGTGGTATGCTAGCTGTCTGTGCTGGCGAGATGATGTGGGCGCAGGGATGTACTCGAACAAAAGCGGGGAGCGCGCCGGGAGCGCGCCTTTTATAGGGCTCCAGCAGGGGCTTCGTACGGTTCCGACGGTTTCCGACGGCGGTCGGGCCGCAGCGCCTAATTCCGTAGAGGCACGGTGGTCTCGAGTCGGCCGGTTGCAAAGGGAAGTCTCTACGCCTCGGCTTATCTCTCCGATAAGCTCGGGGGACCGGACGCCGTTCTCGGTGGCGTGATGCGTAGCGTCGCGATGATGTCACGTTGAACGTTCGTACCTAAGCGAGTTTGTCTCGCGAATATTCTTATGCTATATGTGCGTACAAAAGTTGCAGTCTCTTTACTCTAACAGCGGTGGTGTATGCTTCTATACAGTTCGTTACAAAATATACTTCTACTATTCCGTTCGTCACGTATGGCTTTCCATCGGCTAATTATTAGATGATGATTTATATTTCCCTTAATGGATTGAAGTCTACAGAAGGGCTGCTGTTACCTGTTTTTTATGTATTTTTAGTTTAAGCCGTCTCTGACGATTGAATTAGTAGAATTCGCGGCTGAAATAAAATATCTTACAGTCTACTTCTCAGTTTAGCATAAATCGGCCTCAGGTTAATGCAATATCTAGCGGCGTGAAAATTTAGAGATTTTTAGGGTGGGGACGTTACACCTCCCCCCTTTTAAAAACAAATTCCGATGGTTTCGGAGGGATTTGTTCTAAATCTGAGATACGTCTATTTAATTCGCGATATGAAATAGTTTGTGACGCGGTTATATTAAGTGGGCTATTGGGCGGGGCTGTGGCGGTGGTTTGTTGTCCGTTTCTTGTAGTAGTCGGCTGGGTTGAGACTGGTCGAGATTCCTCGTCGTTGTTCTGCGGGTTGCTGTCGGGATCGTCTTCTGGATTCGGCTGCCTCGGTTTGTGTGCGAGATGGATCAGTAGGTGGGTGATTGAACTCCATATGGCTCCCAGAAGATGAAGACTGCAGCCATATACTGTGTGTAGGGCGTATCCGTGGATAGCGGTATCTATAATAATTTTGATCACACGGATTATTATAAATATTCCAAGTATTCCCGCGGTTGCAGATCCGAATTTGATGAAGCCTCCCCAAAGCTTGGATGCTGTGCTCTGGGCTATTTTATTGAGGGTATCCTCGTCCATAAGATTATACATGGAGATGGTTCCATCGCCGTGTGAATAACCGGTGATGCCTCTCGCGACTGAGTTCAGCAGGGCTGGTTTTTCTGCCGGGAACATGATATGGTCGCGGAGCTTATTGATGTCGTCTTGGTTGTAAATCCCGCTCGTGGCGAGAGATCCGGGTGTTAAATATTTCCATGATATTTTCGTTAGTGGCTGAAGTTGTTGTGGAGCGACTTGTCGTATGTGTGGATCAGGTGTTAGCTGGATCCAGGTATCCTCGATATGGTAAAGGGTAGGTAGCTCGTACGAGCATTCCCTCTGAGTACCAAATCGGGTTATGATTCGGGATTTCGGAGTAAGATACAGGGATGCGTTTCGTAGGTGGATGGGAAGTTCGAGGTAGCACTCCTTGGTTCGGCGTACGGTAACCTCGACTGGGATGCATCGGACGACATGCATGGCCTCTCCTGCATGTACTGCCATGTAACCGGGTCCTTTCATTAGCCTGTAAGCAAACTCGTCAGGTAGTAGTGTTGCTAAGGACAAGATATTTTCAATGATCCTTCTTTCCAATTTGCAGCGCTGTTCAATCACATTTTGGTATAAGTTCGTCATTTGGGTGCGCATGTGCTTTTCTACATAAACAAATTTCGAATTTACGTAGCTGAAAATATCAAGATTGTCTACAGAGATGTCACCTCGTGGTTTTGGTTCATTTCCTTTGGTCGTCTCTACGATGAATAGTTTCGGATGTTCCGTGCGTAGCAATGTGTAGCCACAGAGTGGAACTTCTTTCGTTGTCATGAGGGCAAAGGTGATGTCCTGAGAGACGAGCGAATAGACGACAGGTGAGTTTGATTGAATGGTGTCGTCTTTGATCCTTTTAGCAAATCCCTCATACAGGACATCGTAGGCGTGGAAGTCACAACTGGTCACTGGTACGGTGTTCCAGTAAGTATGTCCGTCGTCGGAGTCGACGCAACGTCCTTCCTTCAGTTCACAGGTCGTTCCAGATTTTAGATGGATTTTACCGCTGTTCAGGTGCACAGGTACGTATGACGACTTTAAAGTAATTTTTGCGATGGCCATGACGACAACATCGTCCCAGTTTCCGTATGGGTCGTTGAATTTTCCTCCCGTGCATCTGCCGTCAGCGTTCACTGTCCCTGCCATGATTAGTTCACGAATGTTAGTGGTGTTAACTAAGAGTTTGTTTACTTGGTTAAAACCGATGTTGGCAACGCCAGTTTGGTGCATTTGAATGCAGTGGTCGCGTCCCACGTTGTCTATGTAAGTGGAGTAGCCGCCTCTCACGATGGAAATGTGAGAGTGCATGCCGCAGTAGTAGATGTGACGTTGGATTTCTACTTTGCACTGGATGACTTCTGCGTAATTATATTCCGACAGCTGAAGAAGCTGGATGTAGACGCTGGTGTCATTTGTGGTTTTGATGTCTAAGTCGCAGTCTCCGGAATTGAGGAGTGAAATTGATGTTATATTGAGGTGTCGACCTCCACAGTCATAGCCCAGTAATGAATATACGGGTGAGAGAGCCATCAGCAAGATGCCTGCGAGTAGCATTCTGTTGTTGACTCCTGTAAATCAGTAGAGTTTATAACTTATCCTAAGGTTCTAATCGTATACTAAATTGCTATGGTTGTTTTTATATGGTTTTGTTACGAATCCTATTCGTATGTTTTTTTTTTCTGTCACCAAATTATGTAATAAGTGTAATAATAAAGGGTATAATGCTGCCAACGGATTTATGTAATTATTACTATATATGTCAGCACCAATTTATGTAATTATTTATAGTTATCCTATATATGTATATGTATATTATTATAGGGTTTTTTTTTGTTATTTTTGTGTTTTTCTCTTGCCCCTCCTAATCGGGGATTAGCATTAATGTACGTAAACTTCGGACGGTTATGATAAGAGTACTATATTTTCCATTATGAAGTACAATATGATGTGGCGGTGCTAAGCGCGAATTGGCGTTTTACAATTATTGAATGGTCGCCACCAAATTATGTAGTAGAAGAAAATAATGTAAGAATACAATATAAGTGATGGGCGTAGTGGAAAAAATGCCCTTACTATCTAAGTGTGTAGTACAGGTATGCAAAATAAAAATATAATATATGATTCTTAAATCTCGTTATCGAGAAGAGTAGTATTTATACCGTTTGTTAAATTGGCGTGCATTGTTAATTCTATGACCTCGTTGTTTCTATGGTTAAAGACGAGGGAGCTAATATTGATGGGATCTATCCCTATTTGATTTCTCAAGAGTGAGATTAAGCCTATATACGCTGAATAACATTTGAAACAATATTTTATCGGCTGATTACGAGCCGTATTAGTGCTGCATCTCATGCAAGGCATGACTAAAGGTGCGTATGTAATGAAACCATGCCATTCGGCAATAACGAATTCTGGAGGGTAATCTAAATCAAAAAGACAATTGGGGCATAAGGCCTCGTCCGTCTCGCGTTCGGCGATGTATCCTAGCGCAAGCGAACAGTAAGTAGAGTCAAGACCCGGAAATCCCTTGACAATCGGGTGTTTATACGCTATTGGGGGTCTTGGTCGGCACATTCTGAAAGGTTAATTTTTATTACTCGGTCGGTGAAGTGACTGTATATTATAGAAGTTAAAGTGTCTGTACGGTATCCACCTTCTTTGAGTTTATCTAGAGTGCTTTTGTATTTATGGTAACACGGAAGGCAGTAGATAATCGGTTCTACTATTGTGATATTATAATTGCAATTTGAGCAATATATTTGCTCTAAGGGGCCTAAAGAAAAGCCATGGAAAATACCATATTTTAATTCTGGTGGAAGTGATTTCCGAATGTAGCACTTTGTGCATAAGGCACCTAATTCATTTCGATGTTTATAACCCGCTAGTATGATGCACTTCACATCTAACATACTAGGGTATTCTGCAATTATTTCGTGAAGTTTACTCATTGTTAGAAATTATAAAAATGTTATTGTAAGGTGGTTTGTCCGAAGGATTATTTTTATAGAATTGATAGCAGTGAAAGCAGTCGCTTATAAGTCTGCTAATACCTAAAGGTATACTACAATAGTCGCAGTCTCTAATGTTACATTGGTCGTTGATAACTAGATAATGTGAAGTTAGTTTTTCAAAAAGTTCCGAGCTGTTGGAAAGGTAATTAATTAAACAAGAATGACATATTAATAAATTAGAGGAAGCGTGTTTATAGCCCTCCGTCCGTATGCACCTGGGGTTGACGGGTCGTCGGGTAGTTAAAATGTTACGGACGGTCCTCGGAGGCTCTGAACTGTATACCAGGAACACTCTGAAACAGAAGTGTGCGTTAGCTATGCTCATCCTGGTTCAATATGCGAAAGCTTCAATTTATCCACATGTACTGTGCGCGTTGTATTTCCATGCTGTATTGTAACATTATTGTTTAGTAAAATTTCTAAGACCTTATAGGGTCCGGTGTATTGATCTGAAAATTTTCCCTTTGTGGGTTCCTTTAATAAGAATACAAAATCTCCTTCCTTAAATGTTGCAGGATTGATACGTTTGTCATAATAATATTTGTTCCTTTCTTTCGATCTTATTAAATTCTGTCTTGCTTCGTCTTGTGTTTCTTGTAATTTTTGAAATAAGTCAGTTAAATATTCGTGATAGGTAGGCTCTAGATTTTCTTCAAGTAATTTCTGGGATGAGGGGAGTCGCGGTATTCGACCGTAAACTAGTTGAAATGGTGTGTACTGAGTACTTTCGTGAATGCTAGTGTTATATGAAAACATTGCTAATTTTAAGTAGTCATCCCAATTGTTCTCTTTCGCTATTTGTGTTTTTAGATATTCGGTTAAGGAGTGGTGAGATCTCTCAATGGATCCCTGAGACTGGGGGTGATAAGCGGTGGTTTTGTACTGTTTAATACCGAATTTCTTCGATAGATTCCGCATTAGAGAAGTTAGAAAATTAGATCCTTGATCTGTTAAAAGTGCTTTAGGAGCTCCATAGATACAAATGAAATTTTTAGTAAATGCGTCTGCTATCGCTAAAGAAGTAACTTCGTTTAAAGGGATTGCTACGGAGTATTTGGTGAGTAGATCTTGGATAGTTAATATGTGAGTATTTCCTTTTTCTGTAGTGGGTAAGGGTCCCACTATATCTAACGCAATTTTGTCAAATGCAGCACCGGGGGTATCTGTAATGATCATGGGCTGCTTGATTTTAATTCTTGTCAGCTTTTTTAACTGACACTCTCTACAACGTTGAATAAAACTCTGAATGTCCTTTTTCATGTTAGGCCAAGAATAATTAGTTTTTAATCTATTATATGTTTTAGTGACACCTTTGTGTCCACCTATTGCAGTAGAATGGTTTTCTTCTATTAATTCTTGTCTTTTCTCCTCTCTTGGAGTTTGTATTAATCCTTTACAAATGGTTATACTAATTTTTTCATCTTCGAAGTGCTTTAATAACTGTTTCTGAATGTATCTCCACGGAATGTCGTCGAAGTGATCTGTTTTGCGTATGCTAAATGATGTCAAATTTATTTCTCTTGTTACATCTAAAAGGGTTTTAAAACAATTCTTTATATTATCCGAATCAACCATTGTTTGGTTGTTGATTTTAACTGGAAGCGATATTAATACCTTGGTACCGAAGGCGTTCACCTTGGCCCTTTCTAAATTTATGTTCTCGTACTTGGGAAGACGCTCGGCTTGTAAGTGTTCTTTAGCACCATTATCATACGGGGTTCCATCTAAATTTATGAATATTACCTGGTTATCGTTCCGCGATAAAAGTGTTTCGCGAGTTTCGTTGATTTTTACTAAAGGTTGGGGTCGCGATAAATTTATTGGTATTGAATTTGACTCGAAAATCTCTTCGTCTTTGCTACTCTCAGTTTCATTTATGAATTCTGGATCTGACTGTTCCTCGTCGGAGGTAGAAAATATGTTATCCCATCCTATGTTTCTTATTTCAGGTTGAATTTCATTACTGATTTCGTTACTAATATCGTCGTAGGGTATTTCGATTTCAGCGGCAGGTTCTTCATCATTGATATTTGGGGAACTTTGAATGTTTGTAGGAGGGAATATGAATGTTTGCTCTGCTTCCGCAGGAGGTGAGGATAAAGCATTGTCATCTAGGCTTGCAATTGGGGGTCGCGTTTGCGAGAGTTGTGTTGAAATACGCGAGCTATCGCGAGTGTCACTGCAGTGTAATCTGCTAGGTGCGGTTTGGTAGGAAAATAGGGATTCGTTAGAGGATTCATTTGGAGAAAAGGGATCTGAAGTAGAAAGAGGATTGCTTGAGGCAATCGGAGGGTTTCGCGACAACGCATCTGCGTTGCTGTTGAGGGTCCC
>NW_022639518.1:15197-15601 GCF_010583005.1 Odontomachus brunneus | reverse complement strand
GGAATAAAGGGATCTGAAGTAGAAAGAGGATTGCTTGAGGCAATCGGAGGGTTTCGCGACAACGCATCTGCGTTGCTGTTGAGGGTCCCTTTCTTATACTGGATTTTGAACTCATATTCTGACAATTTGATACGCCATTTCCATAGGCGCGATGAAGGATCCTTGATAGAGTTTAACCATACAAGGGGTTTATGATTCGTGACGATTATAAATTTTCTACCATACAGGTAGGGTCGAAAATGATTTATACAGTAAATGATGGCCAGACATTCTTTCTCGATTGTCGAATAATTTTGCTCTGCTTGATTTAAAACACGAGAAGTGTACGCGATAGGGAGATCCTTCCCTATAGAACCTTGACTTAAAACTCCGCCTATAGCGTATCCTGACGCATCTGTCGTTAA
>NW_022639518.1:14707-14935 GCF_010583005.1 Odontomachus brunneus | reverse complement strand
AGAAATAATGTAATGATAACTATAATAAATGATAAATTATTGAACTGAATAAAATGAATTTATACTGACCACGTGCTTTATTCGTCCTTTAATAAGTAATAAAGAGATACTTAATATATTGAAGATTTATCTGAATAATACGATAAAGTAAAAGTTAATAAAAAGCAAAAGTCTATAAGAACGATCGAAGTAGGTTTTGAATTATGGATCTGGAATGTTAGGATGGTA
>NW_022639518.1:10127-14359 GCF_010583005.1 Odontomachus brunneus | reverse complement strand
TAATAGTCTGATTTTATCCTTGGCCGTTTTTGACGAGTGAATTAGTAAGATTCCTTATTTTAAATACAATAAAACTTATAATAATTAATTATAATGTCGCATATAGTTTATTCTATGAGAGCTCATGATATCGTAGACTTTGGATTATTATCTTTAACGTACCTTTTGAATTCTTGATCATTTCTACTACGAATCAATTTGCCTAAAATATATTCTGTCCTTGTCTATTGATATCGTGACTTCTCATATAGCGCTTTGAAGTATCTGAGTATACTATTTGGTTCGTACGGCGTTCTATGTCTCAGGTCAGCACGAATCGGCCTCTGGTTATCGCGGAGTTTATATACTGTAATGATCGCGAAAAATTGAAGTTTCTGGGGCTGGGACGTTACATCCTGAGCTAGATGCTAGAGTACAGGAAGCAATCCGAAGGGAACGTGAAGAGCTCGAGCGCGAACGCACCGAAATGGAACGCGGTCTCATCTGTCGCGAACGCGAACTGAACAAACGTTCTGAGGAATTTGAAGATATCGGAAGAATAATTCAGGAAAACGCGAATCTACGGAAGGAAATAGATCGCTTAAAACGGGAACCATTCCATCCCCCTGACCCTTTACCCCAGATTGCTCCAACACATTTACCCCTTCCGGATCCCGCGTACGACTCTCCCACTCCGCGATTGTCCTTCCGCGACGCAACTGACACAGTACCCATATTCGACGGCTATAACATACCCTTGCCTCAATTTATACGCGCCTGCCACCGCGCCAAGGATTCCGTTCCCCCCTCGGCCGAAAGGAACCTAACACGGTTTCTCGTAAATAAACTACGCGGTGAAGCGTATTACGCCGTGGAGGATGAGCCGTGCGACACCGTAACGCAACTAGCAGACTTATTGAACGGTGCCTTCGGTTCTCCTAAAAGTATCGATCAATGCCGCGTTGACCTCGCTAACGTTTTCCTAGAGCCAAACGAGAGCATTCTTAAATATATAGGACGCGTTAAAGACCTGAGGACCGATATCTTAGACGCCGAGAGACGCCTATATAGCCGCCCACGCGATTCGTCAACCGATAACGTCGACGCTCTGACAGCACATGCTTTTTGCGAAGGCCTCCCCCTCGAATACAGAGTCCGATTAAAGCCCGAACATTTCAGACAACCGTACGAGGCATTCACCTTTGTCAAGACCCTCGCGAAAAAGATAGAATCACAGCAAGAGCGATACGATGCCGCGAGGCGTAGCACTAGACCGCGCACTCCCACGAATATACTCCCGTTGGGGAGACCCTCCGCGAACTCGACCCCCAGGCGATTCGATACTAACACATCACGGGTCCCGTACCGCACTGAATCCACACCCCCGCCGCGACGTGTCTCGTTCGGCCAATACCCCACACGACCACCGCCCCCAGCGTTCAATAACCGTTTCGAGAACCGATCATCAGAACCACAAACATCCTCACGGTACGTGGACGCACCATCAAACGTTACTACTAAATGGTGTAGATACTGCAAAAATCGAGGCCACGAAATTGAAGAATGTCGCAAACGAGAATACAATAATTCGCGCAATTCGGGAAACCAGACACGCCCCTCGAGGGACACGGGCGAACCTCGGGAGGGGCCAACTCGCGAAACAATCCGCCCCATCAGCGCAAACAGCACCGAGACTCCATCAGAATCGCAGTGCTGAAACGTAGCGATTTTTCCCACTCCCCCTCTATCTCAATAATCGCCGAAGGACTCCTAGGAGATACCGAGTTTATGATAGACACGGGAGCGGGACCAAACTTGGTCAAGCAGAGAAGCTTGCACCCCGATAGTTTGATTAACCGTAACGACATAATTTACCTTCGCGGTATTACTGACGGTGACATTAAAACTCTCGGATCCGCGACAATTCGGTACCTAGGTTACCCTATATCTGTGCACGTAGTTGGCGATGCATTCCTTATAATTCAAGAAGGAATCTTGGGGACGGATTTTTTACAAAACGGAGCGCACGTCAACTTTGAAAACAACATAGTATCTTGGCAAGGGATCGCGCATCCTTTTCTCTGCAAGGAACGTATAATTATTCCCGCTCGATCACGAACGGTGCTAGCAGCAACGATAAAAAATCCTAGTCTTAGTGAGGGATATCTACCGCCAATCCGTATAGACGACAATATTCATTTCGGAAATGCTGTCGTTTCAAATCATAACGGCAAAGCACTGGTCGGTATAATAAATACCGGAATCTCCGATCGGGAAATTAAAATACCCTCAATCGAATTGGAGGAATTCGAGTTAGCCTCGGTCACTTCAAACCCCACAGACCGCGCACCGGAAAGTAATAGACGGATCTTTGTCACGAGGGAGACAAACTCCCCTAAGAATTGTTCTAGAGCTATTGAAGTACAGGCGTGTCTACGCCTGGAACATTTAAATGAAGAAGAAGCAAGGCACGTTTCATCCCTCGTCGAGGAGTATAACGACTTATTTAGACTCCCCGGTGATAGCTTAGGTTACACAAGCGCGATTACGCACAAAATCTCCACGACGGACGAAAGGCCGATCAATACGAAACAATACCGGTATCCGCCGATCCATAAGGAAGAGATAGGGAAACAAGTCAACGAATTACTCCAAAACGATATAATTAAAACCTCGACTTCACCTTATAACTCTCCCCTATGGATCGTGCCCAAGAAACCTGATTCAAAAGGCAATAAAAGATGGCGCATGGTCATCGATTACAGATCACTAAACGAAAAAACCATCGGCGACGCGTATCCGCTCCCGAATATTACCGAAATATTAGACCAATTGGGAAGCGCGAAATACTTCAGCGTTTTCGATCTCGCGTCCGGTTTCCACCAAATCCGAATGCACGAGGCAGACGCGCCAAAAACGGCCTTTTCCACACCCAACGGGCACTACGAGTTCAAGCGCATGCCGTTTGGACTCAAGAACGCCCCGGCCACCTTCCAACGCCTCATGGATTCGGTATTAACGGGCCTACAAGGGACCGAACTATTTGTGTATCTAGATGATATTGTGCTATACGCTAGCTCCTTGCAGGAGCATAAGATTAAGTTCAGGAAATTAGCCGAACGCCTCCGGGAAGCGAATCTCCGTCTCCAGCCGGACAAATGTGAGTTCTTGCGTACCGAAGTCACTTACCTCGGTCACATTATAGGAGAGCAAGGGGTTAAACCCGACCCGAAGAAGGTCGAGGCCGTGAGAAGCTTTCCTACCCCCAAGAATCCCAAGGCTATTAAACAATTTTTAGGCTTAGCGGGATACTACAGACGATTCGTCCCGAATTTTTCGAAAGTAGCTAAACCGCTCACGAGCCTGTTAAAAAAGGACGCCCCATTTGCCTGGGACGAGTCGCAAACGGAAGCGTTCGAATATTTGCGAAACTCTCTATGTTCGGAACCTATACTGCAGTATCCAGACTTTACGAAACAATTTGTAGTCACGACTGACGCATCCGGAACCGCAGTAGGCGGAATTCTAAGCCAGGGCCCTATCGGAAAGGACCTTCCCGTGGCATATACCTCGCGTCTTCTGAACAAAGCAGAACTAAACTACTCAACAATTGAAAAGGAACTTCTAGCCATAGTATACTGTGTGCAGCACTTCCGTCCGTACCTTTACGGGAAGCGATTCCAGTTAGTAACAGACCACAAACCACTCGTGTGGTTACATTCAGTCAAAGACCCGACTTCGCGTTTGGTACGGTGGCGACTAAAACTCTTGGAGTACGAATATGAAGTTATTTACAAGGCAGGGAAAATCAATGCGAATGCAGACGCCCTATCGCGCAACCCAGTGGAACGGCCATTGTTCCCCCTCACTCACGAACCTCGATCCTCTAGCTCAGAAGAATCATTATTTCACGCACCAACTACCAATCCACCTCCCAATACACCACAACTTCCGGCGGTTACGCCGCCACCAAGCGACGCAGACACAGACGCATATGCAACAAGCGAAAGCGACAACCACGATAGTACAGACGACACGAGCGATAGTGAATCAGCCATTTTTGACAACACCAACGAACCCTACATCATAAACAAAGATAACGTCCAAGAAGTCAGGGACAACTTCACCCTTAGAAAGGACTCCTTAGTAGTATTTATTACACAGCACGGTGCCCCACGCGATAAGGGAGCCCGGATGTTACTCGAGCAGGGCAAACTACCTACAATTTCCGACGGAACGATTGGTAGGGCGCA
>NW_022639518.1:5317-10117 GCF_010583005.1 Odontomachus brunneus | reverse complement strand
ACACGAGCGATAGTGAATCAGCCATTTTTGACAACACCAACGAACCCTACATCATAAACAGAGATAACGTCCAAGAAGTCAGGGACAACTTCACCCTTAGAAAGGACTCCTTAGTAGTATTTACTACACAGTACGGTGCCCCACGCGATAAGGGAGCTCGGATGTTACTCGAGCAGGGCAAACTACCTACCATTTCCGACGGAACGATTGGTAGGGCGCGAGTAACAAGAGTAAAAGGTCAAAATGTTATTTGCTTAATCGTCGAAGACGGGGTCTCTACGGTAACCCTAGAAGAATCCCTCGACGACACCGCGAAATCGCTACTCGACGTATGCCAAGAATTAGATTTGAAAACTGTTTCCATCTGCAAGAGCAGCGTGGGTTCCGTTGGCATGCGCATGGTATGCGGTCCGAGCAATAATCCTAAATCATCTGAAAGAATGTCCTACTAAAGCCATAGTTTGCACCAACCAGATCACTATCCCACTACCTGACGACAGACAACGCCTCATCTACGAATATCATGCCACATCCATAGGCGGACACAAGGGAATAACAAAGACTTACTTACGACTTAAACACCGATACCAGTGGCCTAACATGAAAACCGACATCCAGTCCTTTATTCAAAATTGCCGTAATTGCCAAATAAAGAAACTAGTCCGCGTAAAGACAAGACAACCTATGTTACTGACCGATACTCCGAGCGCAGCGTTCGAAAAAATATCCATGGACATCATGGGGCCCTTGCACACAACAAAAACCGGTAACTCATATATCCTAACAATCCAAGACCTCCTCACCAAATATTCATTAGCCATACCACTAAGACAAATAGGCGCAATTGATGTAGCAGAAGCATTTGTGGATAGCTTCATATGCGTATATGGGGCTCCGAAGGCCCTACTTACCGATCAGGGCACTCAATTTATCAACAGCCTAATGCGCGCAATAGCACGGAAATTTCGTATAGAAAGATATAGCACTACTGCGTACCACCCTCAATCCAACGGGTCGCTTGAACGAAGCCATCACGTACTGTGGGAATATCTGAAGCAATGCGTGAACAAAGACACGGAATGGGACAAGTACTTGAATTTGGCTATGTTTTCCTACAATACGAGCGTGCACGAAGGCACCCGGTACACCCCGTACGAGCTGGTCTTTGGCAAAATAGCTGGAATCCCTTCTAGAGATCCCCCACTCGAGGATCAAACAACCGAAACTTACGCGGATTACTTGACATCATTATTCAATAGATTAAGAGAATCGCAACAGCACGCACGTAATAACCTAATGCATGCCAAAGAGCGTTCTAAGCACTATTACGATAAGAAAACGAATATACAACAATTCCAAGTAGGAGACTCGGTGTATCTCCTCAAGGAACCTAGCCGAGGAAAGTTAGGCGACCAATACACGGGACCATATATAATCTTGGATAAGTTAGGGAATCGTAACATTAAGTTAGCCATAGGTAAGAACCGCACGCGCGTAGTGCATGAAGACAAACTAAGGAAGGATCGGAGCTCCCCCACTGCAGCACCCCAAGATCCCCACGCGTCCAGCAAGAACCTACAAAAGGGACGCCACAAAGAGGGACAAGCAGTCTTGCCCCAGACACCGTAAACCATGCATCGAGTCATCATCACGCTGACCGCCCTTGTGTGTACGGCGCAGACCGCCGTATCCCTAATAGGATACGATTGCGGAGGCGAAGGTCTCAATATAACCTCCCTCTCGCTGACCGACATAGCTGACTGCCAGGCTGAAGATTTGGAACCTAAGACGGAAGAAGTCTACCTTCAACTTCTCCAGCTGAACGAGTTTGACCACACTAAAGCCATCCAGTGCAGAATCGACGTAGATCGAACTATATACTACTGCGGAATGCACTCACACGTCTCTGTGGTAGAAGGTGGAAGACGCGAGTATATCAGAGATATCACCGGTGACAATTGCAAGAAATTACATAACTCTGGTGCCATCACGATAGGGCACAACACTCACATCGATCACGTCAACCCGAACTCCTCGACCGTCCGCAGCTTCACCTTGGCAGGGACTTTGACACCAGACGGGCATTGCACTGGAACTACATACAACGACCTCTACGGGACCTGGGCCAACGTGGTGGTCCAAGCTACAATCCGCATCACCGTCCGGAACTTCCACATCCCGATGCAGTTCACTACTAACGAAGTGGTACTTCCTTCCGGAGTACACTGTAAGGCGCCTCTGGGAGAATGTATAGACGCCGATGGAACATCCACCTTCTGGACACCACTACCGTTAGATAATTGCAAGTTTAACAGGTACGACGTCCTATACGAGGGATTAGCGCACAAGCTGACACCTCCGCCGGGCCACGAAAACCCACTTACCGTATATACGGTAAATTCTGAAGGATCCACCTTCGCCCTGACGAGAACTACAGAAACCAACCTCTGCGGCTACAAGGTCACCCACACAGAGCACCCAAAGCTCTTCGTTCTCGAAACACAACGAGGCCGCACCTTCAAAGGAAGCACAAAGGTTAGGGTGGACAACCTGGACATATTCTCGTATGTTAATTCAAAATTCGTGTACGTAGAAAAACATTTCCGGACGCAACTAGTGCGGCTCTACAGAGACATAATGTCGCAAAAATGCGCTCTAGAAAAACAAGTGCTAGAGAACGCCTTATCCCTTGCGAGTATCGCGCCCGACGAGATGGTATACAGGCTTATGAAAGCCCCTGGGTACACCTCTGTCACAGCCGGTGAGGTGATATACATCATCAAATGCATCCCAGTCCCGGTAAAAATACGCCACTCGGAGCAATGCTACAACGAGCTCCCTGTGACGCACGGGAATACATCATACTTCCTTTCACCCAGATCAAGAATTCTACTGAAGGGCGGAACACTAAAAGATTGCAATGAACTCTTACCACCTATGTTCAAGATACAAAATTCATGGTTCAGAATGATGCCAAGACCCATCGACGCACTACCGCCACCAGTGATCCAGCCTCTCACCAAACCCAAGTGGAAGTACATCAGTCCGAAAAACCTCGCTACCAGCGGAATATACTCGACAGAGGATCTAGATCGCCTCAGGAATCACATCATGTTCCCTGTCGAAAAGCCAGCAATGCTAACCACACTGGCGCAAGACGCAATGGGCAGAACTATCCCCGCGGGCAGCGTATCTTTGTATAACATGATAGACGAAAAATCATTGGAAAAAATAGCAGAAAGTGCAGGCAGCCGGCTATGGAAAGGATTTATGACGTTTGGTTCCGCGAGCGCGGGAATACTATCTATTATGATGATTGTCCACCTTGGCAAAATAATTCTGGATTCCGTTATCAGAGGCTACGCACTCCACTCCATCTATAGTTGGAGCCTACATGTCTTAGGAGCCATCTGGGGTTCATTAACACACCTGTTGCTGCAGAAACACCACAAGAAGCAAACGGCAGAAGCAGGAAAACAAACCAGCGAAGAAGAAGAAGCTCCGCTCCAGGTTTCAGTGCATAATGAGATCCTTCCAAACACTAGTGAAAGTGAGTCTAAAAGTGCGAGTGCGAGTGCCGCAAACAACGAGCCGTTTTCCCGCCGCGATTACGGCGAACTAAACAAATATTTGCAAGACTACAAGCGTCAGAGTAGTTATTAAGATTTTAATACACATAAGACCACTATAAGTTAAGGAAAATACTGGAACACCAAGTCCAGCATTTTCTTTTAAAGGGGGGAGATGTAACGGAATACACACCCACCGGACAGTAAATTTTTTTTTTTTTCTCTCGTATAGTGTCACGTCCGCCGTGACTACGCTAATTTTATTTTTCTTTAAACCATACGAATGCCGACGCGAGCGCCACCTCGTTAGGTGGAAGATAAGTCACTGTGGGCCTTAAGCCCACCGACGCGAGCGCCACCTCGTTAGGTGGATAGTAAACCACTGTGGGCCTTAAGCCCACCGACGCGAGCGCCACCTCGTTAGGTGGATAGTAAACCACTGCGGGCCTTAAGCCCGCCGACGCGAACGCCACCTCGTTAGGTGGAACACAAACTATTTCCTACACCTCTCCTCTACCAAGGGAAGCCATTCCCGCTCCCCGAGACCAGGTAGCTTTCCCGAACTCTCGAGACCCTTCCAGACCCTTCCCGAACAACCGAGACTTTTCCAGAATCTTCTGGAGGCCTCTCGATCCTTCCGTTAAGAAAGACCCTTCCCACTACCTGAGGTCAGGTAACTTTCCCGAACCCTGGGATCCTCCCAGACTTTTCCAGAATCCTCAAGAACCTTCGAGACCTTTCCGGAAACTTCCAGATGTTCCTTTAACCCTTCCGGAGGAAACCCCTTTCTCGGATCCAAAGGGTTCATAAAGCGTTGCGCAACACACAGCCAAGCAGTCTTAATCCGGGAGTCCTACAAGTCGGTTGTGCTACCGACTACGCGACGCGAACAGTGCACTCATCCCTATTCTTAGGATCCATACGTTAGTGCAAATCCTTCCAACTCCCACACTCTAAAACACCTCTACCATTTCAAATTAACTTACATTTAACGTTAGAATATTCTCGCACCCTACATCTAGATTTAACGTTATAATATAAGAATTCGTGTTTAGCCAACATAAATGTATTACTACTATTACTATTTTAATGTTGCAAGTAAATTCGTATCGCGACAAGAACTTTCAATCTATCAGCAATCCAACGATATGTAACAATCAAGTGTAACGTCTCAGCCCCATAAAACTTCAATTTTTCGCGATCATTACAGTATATAAACTCCGCGATAACC
>NW_022639518.1:4462-5307 GCF_010583005.1 Odontomachus brunneus | reverse complement strand
TAGAATAAACTATATGCGATATTATAATTAGTTATTATAAGTTTTATTGTATTTAAAAATAAGGAATCTTACTAATTCACTCGTCAAAAACGGCCAAGGATAAAATCAGACTATTATAGAAATGAAGTATTCATATAACCATTCAAAGGGCCATACATGACGAAGGAATTGGTAGGAAATTCAAATAATATAGAATATTCGCGTAGCGAACTCGCTAGGACACGAACAAACGCGTTCAGCATGATGTCATCGCGTCGCTATGCATCACGCCACCGGACATCACGTCATCCAGCCACCCGCACACAGTACCGAGAAGCCGAAGCGCGGTGAAATCCCTTTGGAAAAGACCGACTCGGGACCACCGTGCCACTCTAAGATTCGGCGCTGCAGCCCGACCGCCGTCGGAAGCCGCCGGAACCGAACGAAGCCCCGTCAGAAACCCTATAAAAGCCGTACCCCCAAAGCGCCCGTAGCAGTTCCGCAAAATTTTTCATAAGTCTTAAACATAATCTTCGACGTAGTGCAGTTCTACACACAATCTTACACATCTCGCACTTGTTCATCTGCCGAACTCAATTCATACACTTAAATCTACATACTTCAATTTTTGTATTAATTCCTCTCACCGGCCCGTTGCTATAAAGCATTTGTTCGGGAGATTTTATACACAAAATACACGAGTTAACGTCTTCACATCGGGGACGACTCCAAGATCTACTATTTCCAAAGTGCACATCACCTGCTACATTAAGGTGATCATCCGGGCCCTTCTACTGTCAGCCAGCCAACGTTACAGAAACCATACGAACGTGTCCTGGCGAGTTACTATTGTATCGACACATTAC
>NW_022639518.1:4009-4306 GCF_010583005.1 Odontomachus brunneus | reverse complement strand
CGATTACCAATCGTAAGTCCTACTGCGTATATACATCCTAGCATTTAGAATACTCACACCATAAACTATAAGAGATTTATTACCGACAATACATACAATATTTTATTTTTGTCTTACGATTATTATAATCACTTGGCAACACTTAGCAATTGAATATTTAACATTGTAGAACTATTCTAGCATAAATACCAGTCTCAGCATTTCTTTAGTATTCACTCATAAACCCCATATCAAGTTACAACATATCCTCTTTAAGGGCGACTTTATTAATTCTTATCCAGCATCACGTCGCGTATA
>NW_022639518.1:0-406 GCF_010583005.1 Odontomachus brunneus | reverse complement strand
TCCATATTGGATCTTGCATCCGGTTTCCATCAAATCCCAATGTCCCCTAATGACGCTCCTAAAACTGCCTTCAGCACGCCATATGGCCATTATCAATTTAAAAGAATGCCCTTCGGACTTAAGAACGCACCAGCCACTTTTCAAAGATTAATGGACAATGTACTGTCAGGTCTTCAAGGTAATGAACTTTTTGTCTATATGGACGATATTGTAATTTATGCCCGTTCTTTGGAGGAACATAATATAAAATTCAAAAGATTAATGAAAAAATTAAAAGAAGCTAATTTAACCTTACAACCTGATAAATGTGATTTTTTGCGTCACGAAGTAGCTTACCTTGGGCATATAATAAGTTCGGACGGTGTTAAACCAGATCCATCAAAAATCAAATCCATCAAGGAATTTC
>NW_022639517.1:1832554-1832804 GCF_010583005.1 Odontomachus brunneus | reverse complement strand
CGAGCGTGTCGCACAGTGTCGCATTGTGTCACCTTGCTGGAAAACAGCCATTATCGGAAACACTCAATATAAGCATAAACTGTAAAAATATCGTTGGAGTCATTGGCATCACCGCATGTTGCGCAATCATCAGGTTTAGGCACACCTTTAACAAAGCGAAGCATGGATGGGTAACCGGGCATAACCGTTTCGGATTCGAAATTATCGAGCGAGGTCGCGAAAATTTTAAAATATGTTTAACAATCTTCAA
>NW_022639517.1:1828036-1832544 GCF_010583005.1 Odontomachus brunneus | reverse complement strand
AGCATGGATGGGTAACCGGGCATAACCGTTTCGGATTCGAAATTATCGAGCGAGGTCGCGAAAATTTTAAAATATGTTTAACAATCTTCAATTCCTAGCAGTTATATAAGACATGAAGAAAATTGATTCAACATTACTGTGCTGCCCAGCGAGAACGTAGACGTCGATTCGACGTCTAACCGACGTCGGAGAAGTCTAAGTTACGTCTAGTCTAAATACATGTCTAGAAAAATGGCAATTTAGACGTCTTCTATTTTGAGTAAATTCTAATGTTTTAGAATCCATTCATAATATATTGACCATAAAATATATTGACTATAAAAATAGAGTTTTCGATAAGATTTCGGGATTTTATTTCGTCGATTATTTACAATCTCTCTAGACGTCTATTCGATATTGAATCGACGTCTAATATCCTAGTGAGAAATGACTTATCGATCGACGTCTATTTGACGATTTAGACGTCGATTCGACGTCTTTTCGACGTCGATTAATAAGTCATTTCTCACTAAGATCGCGCGCGTTTTGCATAAAAAATTTATTCTAAGTGGAAACGTCAGTTTTCTTTTTTTTTTAGATTTCCGATTCAATTATAGTATTACAAAGATAGGAATGTCAGATTACTCGAAAAACATTAAACTGGAAGGAATGATCAAAGACATTTTGCAAATAATAAACTTTAAAGATATTAAATAAAATAGACAGGCGAATTAACGTGTGTATTTGCTAGGTACATTATAATATACTGTGAACACTGTAAATATACATTTTATAAACATAAATTGTAAGAACATCATTGGAGTCATTGGAACACCGCGTGCCACTCGATCGTCAGGTTAAGCAACGCAGTCAGGATGGATGGGTGACCACTTCGAATTCGAAATTTTCAAGGCAGGATTCGCGAAAGTTTTAGCGTATGTTTGATAATCTTCGATTTCTAGCAGTTTATAAGACATAAAGAAAATTAGGAATTAGTTATTTTTATGAAACAACCTAGTGAGAAATGACTTATTAATCGACGTCGAATCGACGTCGAAATGACGGTCTATTAGACATCGATAAGACGTCGAAATGACGGTCTATTAGAAATCTAAATGTGGACCGTTTTTAGGTCGATATAAATCTTAATCTAGATTAGACGTAGATGGTAGATAGACGTTTCATATAGACGTCTAGTAAACATCGAATCGATGTAACCTTTCTCGCTGGGTGTATGGGACAGCTTTTTGTGATTTTAAATTTCAATGATTTTCTACTGAATTTTATTGAAACTTATTGAAATTCACTGAAATTTCGTTGGTTTTCAATTAATATTGCTGAAATTTACGACGATTTCGCTGATTTTCGATGAATATTGCTGAAATCATAATGAACGTAAGTCAATTGATTGGGTTTTTCAGCAAAATTTCAGCACATTTCATTACGTTTTCAGCAAGTTTCATTATGATTTCAGCAAAATTTTTCCATCAGGGTGGATGAGCTGTTCTGATAAATCTCAGTGAGACTGGAGGGAGCGGGCCCGACAAGATAGATTTTTCGAAAGTATTCATAGCTGATAAGAATTTATCCTCGTCAAAGTCATCGCTTCTGGCTTCTATAGGACGTCTTCTTTTGAATGCCTTAATAACATTCCAAGAACTCGATAGATCATTTTGAGCATCTAATGAATTACAAAATTCCTTGAACTTTTTATTCCTAATTTTCCTGAATTTTTTTTTAACTAATTTACACTTTTCCAGATATATATTAATATTTTCTATGGAAGAATTTTAAAGACTTTGTAGAATTCTCTCTTCTCGGATACCAACTTCGAACAGTCCGAGTCTCACCAGTAAACTGGGGTTGCCTTTTCACTTTGCCTGGAGTTTTATTTCACTTTGCTTGCGAGCCCAGACGAGAGTAAGGGCCAGCGCACGAACATTGCCGTAGCTCCTTACACCACCTTACGTGACAACCTTACGTTACGTAAGGCGTAAGCTGAACGTACGGCAACGCGAAAATTTTACATTACGTTACGTTACGAAGGAACATAGAGGTTCTGTGACAAAGGTAATTAAATCAGATTATTGAACAATAAGTAAAGAAACAATAATAATTTATCTTTACAGTCATAATTAGAAATGTCTATATTGAGCACATATTAATTTTATTAAACTGTTAAATGTATCTGTACAAGATTATAAACATTGTTTATAATTTTAACCTGGTTATAACCTCTTCCCAACACTATGTATAGAATATATGTATTTAAAATCTATTATTATTGATATTATTGTTAATACTTTTATTTTAGAATAATGGATCACTCATACTGTCGTGAAGTTTTGGGTGAAACATGGAAGAATAAACTCTCTAAAAGTAATGATCCAAATAACATTGATGATGTAAAAATTGATGAGAAAGTGGGAGATGATTATTTGGTAGATCTATATAAAGAACGACGTTTCTTGTACGATAAAAAAGATAAAAACTTCATAGATAATGAAATGAAAGAAAACGCTTGGATAGAAATATCAAAAATTATAAAAGACAAAAATTGTGATTAGTATATTTAAAATAGTTTTATCTTTTTATTATTCATTGTATCTTAAAAATAATACTATGTTTAACATTATGTGATTCTTTTTTAGGAGTTTATTACACAACAGAATACTGTCAAAAACGAATTAGGACCCTTAAAGAAAAATTCAGTCGTTTACATAGGAATGAGCAAAATTATAAAAGTGGTAGCGCAGCTTCAATAGAAAATAGGTCACCATTATAAAACCAACTGTCTTTTTTACATACTTACATACAAAGGCGCAGGTTATTATTTCCCAGACAGCACAGGACATCTATAGGACATTCATTTCATATCCATTTTACGTCCGTATGTCCAGGGATATGAAGTGGACGTCCATAGGACATCCGATTTTTAACATGAAACGAATATCCTTATCAGTATATCTTATGGACTTTTGATATATGTCCAAGATGAAACAAAGTTCAGAATATGTTAGAAAACGGTTTTATATATGTTTTAACGTTTATTCAGACAGCACATAATATTTATGATAAAGATTCATAAATATTTGTTTCGAATTATTTTTTTAAATATTATATAAATATTTTATAAATATTTATATACATAAAGAAAAAGTATCAATCTTTATTCAAAATATTATTAAAATATAGGCTAAATATTTTATACAATATTTATAGTAAACAAAAAATAAATATTTGTAGTAATATTTTGTAAATATTTCTATAAATATATATGAAAAAAATTAATGTAATTATTTATAATTATTAAATTAATGAAGAAATAAGAAAATCAAAATTTAAATTGATAATATATATACTGAAAAAAATTCTTTAAATCAAAGAAATATATTTTGTTAAATATAATTTCTTAACTTAAAAAAATATTTGTTACGCTTTAAAAAACATAATAAACATAAAGTAATATTTTTTTAAATTTGAAAAATAAACTGCAAAATTATAAATTTCTAGAAAAAAATGATCTCCTTACAAGAAGCCTTATAGAAATATCATACTAAGAATCATTGATAATTACTTATTTTCAGTATTAAAAATACTGGATAATAAGTAATTATCAATGATTCTTAATATGATATTTCTATAAGGGTTGTATTTCAAATTCAGTAATGTTTTACATCAATAATACTTATAGAATAGTACTTAGAATAGCACTCGTTAGTGGCAATCATTAATTTGTCTTATTGCATATTTTTTATACTTCTTATACCGTTTTTTCGGAGGAAATACTTTCTTTAGATTTAATATTCGTACTTGTTTAATTTTGTGATTTTTTTTATTTCATTAAAATATTATATTCTTAAACGAAATATCATTTTTTAAAATGATGAAAATAAAACTTTTATTTCGTTCAAGGAAACCATGTCATTTAATAAAACAACACTATTGTTCCCTTACAGAAATATCATACTAAGAATCATTGATAATTACTTATTTTCAGTATTAATAATAACTGGATAATAAGTAATTATCAATGATTCTTAGTATGATATTTCTATAAGGGTTTTAAATAATATTTTTTAAAAGTTCCTCTCAAAATTTAGTAATTCGATTTGTTTAATTTGGATTTTCTTGGATTTTTTAATTTTCTTTTGTTGGATTAATCATTATAACATTTTGTTAAAAATGTAAAAGTAATTCCCTTATAGAAATATCATACTAAGAATCATTGATTAATTACTTATTTTCAGTATTAAAAGTACAGTATTTAGTAATATTCTGTGATTCAAATACAGCTTTTAGTACTCAAGTATTTCAATATTTAATGTTACAAATCCTACCTTATGATTGATTTCAATACTTAAATATTGATATGTAATACTTCGTCCATTGATAAAATACTTACGCAGAACATTATCAATATTTAAATACTGATATATAATACTTTGCTAAGTGATGAAATACTTACGCAAAGTACTGTTAAGATTAAAAGTATTAACCCAGACAACATACAATATTAGTAAGTTATT
>NW_022639517.1:1825200-1825562 GCF_010583005.1 Odontomachus brunneus | reverse complement strand
GAATTTAGACAACTTTCCGCATTCTTAGACGCCATATTGGATCTGCCATATCGAATTTGTACAATCTGACTCTAGATTCGTGATCAGCGGTATCGAATACCCCTCAGAGTGTCGATTCGAGGCTGACTCGTTTATTACTCAGCTAATAACGTGAAGATATCTGGAAATTCATGCGGTTTTTCGCATTTTCCGGCGCCATATTAGCGCAGCCATTTTGATTTTACAAACGGGCCACATGGCCTTTGAAAGTACTCGTATAGACAAATTTTTTAAGCCGTCACACGTCTCTGTGCGTTGCACCAAATTTTGGACACAGAGGTGATCCGGTTGACGCGGATCGTCCCATATATGTATATATGTAT
>NW_022639517.1:1824745-1825048 GCF_010583005.1 Odontomachus brunneus | reverse complement strand
AATATTTATTGTAAACAAAAAATTAATATTTTGTAAATATTTCCATAAATATTGCACATGAAAAAAATAAATATAATTATTTATAATTATATTACTAAAGAAATTATTATAGATATTATTTATTATTATATTACTAAAGAAATAAAAAAATCTTAATTTAAATTAATAATGTACATTAGAAAAAAATTCTTTTAATGAATGAAATATATTTTGTTACATATAATTTCTTAACTTAAAAAAATATTTGTTAAATTTTAGAAAATATATAATAAATATAAAGAAATATTTTTTTAAATTTGTAAA
>NW_022639517.1:1821915-1824074 GCF_010583005.1 Odontomachus brunneus | reverse complement strand
ATTTGATGAAACAACACTATTGTTTTAAATAATATTTTTTAAAAGTTTCTCTCAAAATTTAGTAATTCGATTTGTTTAATTTGGATTTTTTTGGATTTTTTAATTTTTTTTGTTGGATTAATCATTATAACATTTTGTTAAAAATGTAAAAGTAATTATCACTGGTTCACTACATTACATCAATATTCATCGCATATCGAATGTTGCATTGTTTCAATATTTATCAACAAATTATCCAATAAACAACAAGTAAAAATTATATAACTATTATTTCGTGTTTGCTAGTTATAATATACTGTGAACACTATAAGGATACATTATATAAGCATGAATTGTAAGAACATCGTTGGAGTCATCAGAGTCACCGCGTGCGCGCTCGATCCGCGTCACGTTAAGCAACAGTTTAGTGCGGTCAGGAGATGGATGGTGACCGGTGTTTTTCTACCGCTTGGGATCGAAATTATCGCAGGAGGGATTCATGAAAGTTTTGGAATGTGTTGACAACCTTCGATATCTAATAGTTTATGAGACATGAGGAAATTAGGAATATAAGTATATTTCTGTAAACATTTTGATTTTCTCATTTTTCACCTTCGTATAATAATTCTCAGTATTTGATTACTACCAATATTTTAACATTGATTTTATTATCAGTATTTATCAGAAATTAAGTACTGGCCAAAAAATTACAGAATTACTGGTAATATTTAATCACTAATAATTTTTCAGTATTTCTTAGTATGATATTTCTATAAGGGAAGAAAACTTCTTAAACGTAAAAATTCTGTTTAAATAAATTTGCTTGTTTTAAAGTAAATAAAGTATAAGTAAATCATTTTATAAATCTAAATAAATTATTTTCTATTGTTAAAATTATCTTTTTGCGTTTTAAATTAAAGTTTCTTTTATTATCAGAAAACATTCTAATTTCTTATATTATATTATATTCTCTTCTTTTAAATAAATAATTTATTTTCGTATATGGATATAATATATGTATACAATAAAAGCGTCTCAGTCAAAGTGATAGTAGCGCAGTAGGTAAGGTAAACAAAAACCAGAGGTTCTCAGGTTCGAATCTCGGCAATAGTAAGCAAATTTTCGAAATACAATTTAACTTGAATTAAGTAGCGTGTAAAACAATATAAAGTGAAAACTAAAAACATATATATTTTAAAGATTTAAGAAAAGTTTAAAAATAGAGAAAAAGTATATAATTTAATAAATATATATTTTAATAAATATTTTTATAATATTTATGATAATAATTTATAAATTTTTAAATTTATAAATATTTATGATAAAAAATTTATGATCTATTGAAGCTAATGTCATAAAAATACTTATGACATATTTTGATAAATATTTATAAAATATTCAAATAAATCTTATAAATATTTTGTAAATATTTTATAAATATTTTGTGCTGTCTGGGTATATATGTTTCATCCTTTTAATTTACAAATTACAAAATTATCTTGTAAATTACAAATCCGGATGCTACTTTCATATGTCCATTGAACGTCCATCGGATATCCTGTCGACATATCGGGGACTTTAGCATGTCCTCCAATTTCATAAACGGATATCACACAAACGTCCATTGAATGTCCGAAGGATGTAAAACGGATGGTTTATGGATATCCTCAATATTCTTAAAGGACATCTTATGGATATCTATAGCATATCCATGTGCTATCTGGGTTTATTTACAAATGTTAATAACTTTTAAATATATAAATAAGATTTAAAAATGACATGTTTTGAGAACCTGCAGTAATGTAAAAGACATCAAAAAGGAACTTGATTTAAAAGAAAACATTGATAATACAACTTTTAACAATAAGACTACCAAAGCAGCATAAAATAAGAAAGGAAAAGACGACAGAAACAAAAGAAAACAATGTGTCAAAAGAAAAATAAACGATGTCTAGGTATAGCTTCCGGAATGGAGCCGTGTCTTGAATCAGCGATATGCCGACGTTTCGCAAACGTTACAGTTTGCATCATCAGGGCTGAGAACTCTGATACTGAGCTCCCTTCGGTAAAGGTAGTCCTTATATGCCCCCCTCCCCCCTTGTGTAGATGGTGTTTAGGGAGTAGGGGACGAGGCTTGAATCCAGCCAATCAGCGTATTTTAATTGACCAGCTGATCAATT
>NW_022639517.1:1820001-1821905 GCF_010583005.1 Odontomachus brunneus | reverse complement strand
AAGGTAGTCCTTATATGCCCCCCTCCCCCCCCTTTGTGTAGATGGTGTTTAGGGAGTAGGGGACGAGGCTTGAATCCAGCCAATCAGCGTATTTTAATTGACCAGCTGATCAATTAAAATACGCTGATTGGCTCGATTCAAGCCTCGTCCCCTATTCCCTAAACACCATCTACACAAGGGGGGAGGGGGGCATATAAGGACTACCTTTACCCAAGGGAGCTCAGTATCAGAGTTCTCAGCCCTGATGATGCAAACTGCAACGTTTGCGAAACGTCGGCATCGCTTATTCAAGACACGGCTCCATTCCGGAAGCTATACCTAGACATTGTATCAATGGCCGTGAAAGCCTCAAATCTAGTATTAAAAATAAACGATGATAGCATTTTGGGTATTATAACCGATCTAACCCCACACAGCAATTGATATCTATAGGATATACTAAAATCATCGCGGATATGCGAAATATATCTCAATCTCCTGATAATATCATCAGTATATCATAATGAACCAATTTCGAAAATATCTCCGTATACAATATCCAAGAGATATCTTATCTCAAATACGATAATGTGTAAAATATATCGCACAGACATCTTAAAGATGAGTATAAGATATAAAGCATATACATGGCTAGAAACAGGCATCTTTTTATTAATATTTCGGAAATTATAGGAAACACAAGTGACTGTGGAACATATATATCTCGCTGTTGTCGTCGGTATGAGTTTTCCATCCGGCTTAACCGCCGTTACATTAAGACGTGTTCGGACCTGTGATTCTTTTGAGAAACGTATCTTTTGATACTTTGATGAAAGGGCCGCAAAAAGGTCTGAATCCAAATAAAATGAACAGAAAGAGAGAGAAAGAGAGCGAGAGTTTTCCTAACCTTAATAGTGGTCAAATTTGTCGGCTAATATTTTGCTTCGCAGTAGCGAGCGACGAGTTTGTCAGATGAAAAAGTCGTTTCTCGTGCAAAAACGCGTCGATTGAATCTACATTCATCGAAAGGTGAAGGGCCTAAACTAAATAATTATCGAGAGCAAAACTTTTTCTCTTTCAGAAAAGCTAAAAATGTGGCATTACTTGCGACTAATAAAAAAATGACTCCAACACAACTGCAGCTTACATTGCACGAGGATATCATAACATCTCACGTGAATAAATTAACATTAAATTTATGATTAATATCATTTGCGTTAGTTCATGTAACATTCCTATTATAGGTGATAACTTGTAGTTATTAAATAATATATATAAACAGAATACGTATAACAATCTATCAGTAAACATCTGTTAGTTATAATTCCTAATTGAACAATACAGGTTTTATACAACCCGTGTGTTATACAATAAACTGAGAGATATTCCAATTCATGTAAAAAATCTGAAGAAATTATAAGAATTTTCTGAGAAATCTTTCCACCAAAGATATATTTATTGTATTTGGTGTAATTCTATTTTGTATAATTTCAGCTATAATACTAATGTCTACATTATATTGATAATTGTTTAATATACATATAAATTAGTATATCGGTACAAAACTGACTTACTAAGCACTTTTTGTACTAATTATATATTTATTGATATGCATACTAAGTAAGCAGTATAAATTTAGTCATTATTATTATCAAAAACATTCTCCCAGATATATCCAGACTATCTACCATAATCATCACTAATATATTTGTAAAATATACGTGCGATATATCTTCTGGGTTTTTCCTCTCTTATAGAAATATCATACTAAGAAATACTGAAAAATTATTAGAGATTAAATATTACCAGTAATTCAGTAATTTTTTGGCCGGTACTTAATTTTTGGTGAATATTGATAATAAAATCACTGTTAAATATTGATAATAATCAAATACTGAGAATTATTATGCGAAGGTGAAAAATGA
>NW_022639517.1:1819190-1819928 GCF_010583005.1 Odontomachus brunneus | reverse complement strand
ATAAAATCAATGTTAAATATTGATAGTAATCAAATACTGAGAATTATTATGCGAAGGTGAAAAATGAGAAAATCATAATGTTTACAGAAATATACTTATATTCCTAATTTTCTCATGTCTCATACCCTCATAAAAATATCATACTAAGAATCATTGATAATTATTTATTATCCAGTATTTTTAATACTGAAAATAAGTAATTATCAATGATTCTTAGTATAAGGGTAAACTACTAGATATCGAAGGTTGTCAACACATTCCAAACTTTCATGAATCCTCCTGCGATAATTTCGATCCCAAGCGATATACCGCTGGCCACCATCCATGTCCTGGCCGCATTAAACTGTTGCTTAACCTGACGATCGAGCGCGCACGCGGTGACTCTGATGACTCTAACGATGTTCTTACAATTCATGCTTATATAATGTATCCTTATAGTGTTCACAGTATATTATAACATACCTAGCAAACACCAAATAATAGTTATATAATTTTTACTTGTTGTTTATTGGATAATTTGTTGATAGATATTGAAACAATGCAACATTCGATATGCGATGAATATTGATGTAATGTAGTGAACCAGTGATTATTACTTTACATTTTTAACAAAATGTTATAATGATTAATCCAACAAAAAAAAATTAAAAAATCCAAGAAAATCCAAATTAAACAAATCGAATTACTAAATTTTGAGAGAAACTTTTAAAAAATATTATTTAAAACAATAGTGTTGTT
>NW_022639517.1:1817452-1819130 GCF_010583005.1 Odontomachus brunneus | reverse complement strand
TTGCAACGTTGTAGCAATGTTGCTGCAAGCTTCTGTGCTGTATGGGCATTGCTGAGATTTGAGCCTGAGACCTCTCCCAGGTAGCAGACACGTCGAAATGACATCCAAATCTAAGTAAGCTCAGGATAAAAAATAACCAAGGAATGATCAAAATCGTGAAAATATCGTGAGAATATCGTCAAAATGATAGTCTAATGTCACAGATCAATGACGACATTTTAAACGACTTAATGACGTTTTATGACGTCTCTAAATACGTCAATAATACGTTTTTAAGATGTTATACAGAAACGTCATTAAGATGTCACAAAAAAGACGTTTTAAAGACGTTTTAGTCACTTAACGTCATTCGACCAGTTATGGCCAGTGTTTTACGTCATTTTGACGTGAGTCTGTTATTTGGGCTGATTCTTGTGTCGTTCACCTTACTTACTACGTCACTGTCACTTTGATTGAAAGACGCTTTATATTGTGTACATATGGTATATCCATATACGAAAGCATATGATTTATTTAAAAGAAGAGAATAGATTCTTTTAAAATATATGTTTTAAAAAGTATGTAGAAAGTATATTTAAAAAATATTTATATGTTTTAAAAGTAAGTAAAATAAATTATTTTGTAAAGTAAAATAAATTTTTTTCTGATAATAAAAGAAACTTTAATTTGAAACATAAAAAATACTTTTAATATTAGAAAATAATTTATTCGGATTTATAAAATGATTTACTTGTATTTTATTTACTTTTAAAACAAGCAAATATTTATTTAAACAGTTTTTACATTTAAAAACACTAATTCTCTCCTTGTAAAAAAATCATTTGTTTATTCTTATATATATTGTGACGTGGCAGCCGTGAAGGCGCCCGTCTCAAGAACCCCGTACCGATTAGTGAGAATGTTTATCGCGTGCCGTGTCGCTAACGGTTTTTCGAGACCTTGCCGAATATCGCGTTCCGTCGGATTGTTTGTTGTGAATATTTAGAACAAAGCGAAGAAGCGATTTTTGCGAGCAGAGCAGATGCGAAGGTCAGCGCGTCCCGAATTTTGTGCCCCTCGACGTCCCTTGCCGGCCATCAGGACGAGGAGCGGAGGACAACGAGGAGCGGAGGACATCGAGGAGCGAGGATGCAGCAGATGACGATTAGCGGAGCCCTTGCTCAGGTGAATCGCACTCTCGTACTTTGGTGATGCAAAAATATATTATCACGAATTATCGGGCGCTCAGCAATAGAGAATATTCTATCGCTGAGAAGCTATCGTAGTTATAATACAGTATCGCGCTTAGACGGATCAGCTGTATTTACTTTTAGCGAAGTAGCCGTCGCGAGAAACCCGGCAGGAAAAACGGGAGAGCCGGGAGAGACAACATGCGAACTTCCGATGTCAACAATGTCTCGAGACGAAAAGTGTCTCGAGACCATATTACCGAAATTTGCCGATTCTCGACGATCGACGATCCCAGGACGAGGGGGGCAGCGACGAGGGAGGATCCGCGAGGATACGCGATCCTCCCAGGAACAAACAGCTGTTAGCCTTGCCGCGACCATTGCCGCGTAGAGATCACGTCCCGACCACTACCGAGCAGATCGTGTGTGAAAGAGAGAGAGCAGAGTGAGAGAGTGCGGAGTGAGAGAGAACGAGGGAGCGGTGTGAACGCGAGAAAGCGGAGCGAGGG
>NW_022639517.1:1812586-1817442 GCF_010583005.1 Odontomachus brunneus | reverse complement strand
ATTGTTTGACTCAGTATTGTTTGAGCGCGCGTCAAAGATGGACACCAGCAAAGAGAAAATACGCCATATTTTACAGTTTTTCTTCGATAAAGGCGAAAACGCAAGCCAGGCGGCTGAAAATGTGAATAGTGTTTATGGTCCTGATACTGTAACAGCCAATCACAATTTTGGTTTCGTCGATTCCGTTCCGGTAATTTTGATGTTAAAGATGCACCACGCTCTGGAAGGCCAATTGTCGAAAATGTCGATAAAATAATGGAAATCGTCGAGTCCGACCGTCATGTAAACGCTGTTTCGATTGCCCAGGAGATAAACGTTGCACAAAAAACCGTTTAGAACCACTTGAATAAGGCTGGGTACAAAAAGAATCTCGATGAATGGGTGCCACACGAGTTAACTAAAAAAAACCTCATAGACCGAATTTCCATCTGCGAATCGCTGCTGAATCGCAACAAAATCGACCCATTTCTGCAGCGGATGGTGACTGGTGATGAAAAGTGGGTCACTTACGACAACGTCAAGCGAAAACGGTCGTGGTTGAACGCGTTGAGCCGGCGCAAACGGTGGCCAAGCCAGTATTGACGGTCAGGAAGGCTTTGCTGTGTGTTTGGTGGGATTGGCAGGGAATCATCCACTATGAGCTGCTCCCCTACAGCCAAACTCTTAATTCGGACCTGTACTGTCAACAATTGGACCGTCTGAAGGAATCAATCGCCCAGAAGCGGACAGCTTTGGCCAATAGGAGAGGAATTGTGTTCCATCAGGACAACGCCAAGCCACACACATCGATAGTGACTCGCCAGAAGCTCCAGGAGCTTGGTTGGGAGGTTCTTATGCATCCATCTTATAGTCCGGACCTGGCACCAAGTGATTACCACCTGTTTCTGTCTATGGCGAATGATTTTACTGGTGAAAAGTTCGCCTCAAGAGAAGCTTGTGAAAATCAACTGTCCCAGTTTTTTGCCAGTAGGGACAAGGGTTTCTATGAGAGAGGCATAATGGAATTACCTTCAAAATGGCAACAACTTATCGAACAAAACGGTGCATATTTGACCTAAATCGGATCCTTCTAACTATGCTAAATAAAGCCTTCAATTTCATGCAAAAATAATGGATTTCTTTTTACTACATCTTATATATTAGTATTTAAGGCCTTATGCAACTGTAATTTTTTCAAAATATCAATTTTTTTATTGGCTTAATTGATGGATAAACTATTCAAAAATGTAATAAAAATTGTTTTATACCATAGAAAAAATTTTATCAGTTCATTTAAACCATTTTATTGAACATAGTCACGATATATGAAATTACGTATTTCGCGCGTTTTGCTTTTTTCACTGTCTCCATAAAAATGATACCCATATTTACGAAGTGTGTTTGAAATATGATGATAGAGGGCGCTCGTAATTATTTTGCTCAAAAATTTTGCTACAGTTCGGGTGAAATTGCGCGGTAAACAGTTTAAAGCATAGAAATTAGATTAAACATGATTATCTAAAAACTGTTTTTCAAATTGGCTTACAAGATAACTCTCTCAATTTTTATCCGATTGAGTTTAAATTTTAACTGTAGCTTCTTAATTAGATTTCGCAGAGAATGTCGTACGAATTTTGCCAAATATTAAAAATTATAAAAGTTATTAACAAAAAACTGTCATTTTTTTGCGAAAAAAATCGACTTTTTTTTCAAAAGCTTGCCATTTTTTCAAAAATCAATATTTTCAAAATTCCGTACGACATTCTCTAGACATTTTCATGTAGTTTAAGAAGAATTTTTTTTTTTGCAGGATCAAAACTCTTCAAGATATTTTGCAAGCCCCGGAGCAACTTTTTAAAAACACGTTTTTTTGACAACGGCCGTGTGCCGCCATTTTGTATTATTTTTTATTAAAAAATAAAAATTTGTACCTTAATACATATATAAACATGTGGTAAACTTTGTTTTATTAATAATACATTTTTTTTCATCCAAAAAAAATACCAAAGAAGTAGTCGGTTTTCGGGTCTCTACAGTGGCATAAGGCCTTAAATATTGACAATGTTCTACGTAAGTATTTTATCACTGGACGAAGTATTACATATCAATATTTAAGTATTGAAATCAATCATAAGGTAGGATTTGTAACATTAAATATTGAAATACTTGATTACTAAAAACTGTATTTGAATCACAGAATATTACTAAATACTGTACTTTTAATACTGAAAATAAGTAATTAATCAATGATTCTTAGTATGATATTTCTATAAGTGCTGTACACGGCAATAATCAGAGATCTCACGGATATCATACAAATATATTTCGCTACAATATGCGATATCTATATGTGTTCGTAACTGCGGGTATTAGTATATTCTGTTAATATCTCTCATATATCCATGACTTTTATGGGATATCTGTAGGATATTGCAATATCCCGGCAGGATATCTTTAGGAAATTCCACAGATTTCCCTTTGCTGTGTGGGTCTAATAACATTTTGTCAGAATCTGTACATGACTCATCAAATTTAAAAACTGCTGAAACCGTATTTGCAGAATATATTTCATTAGAATTACAAAAAATGAGTGAACCTGAAAGAACTATTAAGAAGCAAAAACTGATGGAAGTATTAACTACGCCTATGGAGAAAACGTAAAGCTTAAGATAATATTGATTTGGTTCATTTTTTTAATTTGTTTGGACACAATAAAAAAGTTTATTTTTGTTTTTATTGTAATGATAGTTTCTTTTTACATATTTTTGTTTCTTCTTTTTATTTTTAATATACATTAAGTTCCTGAATATTTGTGATAATAAAAATAAAAAGAAATATATGTTTTATTTTGTATGTAATCTATTATAAAAACTATGTAAATGTTGTACTTCTTCTTAATAAAAGTTTATGACTAAAAATAATGTGAATATCTGATTTTACTTATTATAATTTATATTTACGATATTTCACAAATTGTTTTTAGAAATATAATGTATTTATAAAACATTGTGAACTGTTCATGCAACTAATTTTTCTAAATATTATTTAATCAAAACTGTGACGATTAGGCGAATTATCTTAGCGTAATGTTTGCAAAGTAAAATGTGGAAATATTTAACATATATTTAACATATAATTATATATATATTTAACATATAATTATTTAACAAATATTTTTATAATATATAATATATAGCGCAGTAACTAAACAGTCTTATTTATTCTCATAAATTATCTGAGTATCGTCTTCTGTGAATATATTCATATTGGGAGTCAATTTGTCTATTCGAAACAAAATATTCGCTTAGAATATCTCTTTGAGTTATTGCTGATGTAGTATTTAAACTTGCTTCATTTTATATGTTTAATTATTGACTAGATTCTACTTCTACTTCCTCACTATATTTTTTTAAACCGTCTTTTTGTTATATTTTTTTAAACCATCTTTTTGTTCTTCATACATAATATAATTATGCAAAGAAACTGATGAACTTGTTATTAAATCAGCTGTTTCTGGAAGCATACACATAGCTGTATGAAACACTCCAACGGTTAGCATAAATGCCAAACGTATTCTCAACTGTTCTAGCTCTTGAAAACCTGTAATTGCAAATCTTTTGTTTCTCTGTTAAATTTTGGTCAGAATATGGTTTCATTATACGAGTACATAATGGAAACGCAGCATCTGCGATAAAAAATCCAGGCATAGAGATATTACTTCTGGGAAGATAAGCGCGTGAAGTGGGCAAATTAAGTCCATTATTTTTTAAATATTTTCCAGTAGTTGACGATTCAAAAATGCCTCCGTCACTATTTTCTCCATAGGCTCCTATATCAACTAAATCTATATAAATAATCAGATATTGCCATAAGAACAATGCTGAATTGTTTCTTATAATTAAAATACAAGCTTCCAGAATTAGGACATCGCAAAACTATGTTTCCCGTTAATAACTTCAAAGCAGTTAGGCATCTTCACCATAGAAGGAGGAGGGCATACTAGGTGGCGGCGGGACGCCATGCGTTCGAGATCTGCGTATCTTTTCGTTCCAGAAGGAGAAAAATATCGAGAGCGCGGTTCTGCTAGGCCGGGACTCGAACCCGGGTCTTTCGCTTGCCGGGCGACTGCTGTAAACCACTGAGCTACCTGACTCTCTACGCTCACGA
The DNA here is from genome assembly GCF_010583005.1 of Odontomachus brunneus. Lineage (NCBI taxonomy): Eukaryota > Metazoa > Arthropoda > Insecta > Hymenoptera > Formicidae > Odontomachus > Odontomachus brunneus. The sequence goes on along the minus strand of NW_022639517.1, from coordinate 1,813,296 downwards.
CACTCTCCTCTCCCCAGATAACGCTCAGAGATGTCGTTCGGAAGCGACATCTCTAGCGCGATCCCGAGCGTATGGCGACTACAGGGAGAAACAATGTTACTGTACCAAATGGTACAGCTGTCAGTCTCTCAAAGTCAAAGGTTGCTATCCTTTAAGACCTGCTGTCCATGTATATCCGTCTCCACCGTTGCCCCTTCTCATCCGGTGCAAATAATACAAATAAGCCCCGAGGTCGACACCAATTTTTTGGGTGCTTGGACACAATGCGCCATGGGAGATCCACCATAGAAGGAGGAGGGCATACTAGGGTGGGAGGCCAATTCCATCGGTTCCAGTATCCATCAGCAATATTCTTCCACTGTTTTTCAGTTGGACATGCTAAATATAGAGGCTGTAATATATTAACAATAACTAAACACACTTCTTTCATTAATTGTTTAACAGTTGACTGCCTAACTCGAAAAGAAAATGCAATACTTGCTACTGAATTTCCTGTTGTAAGATATGTGAAAAATGTATCACAATTTTTGCTATACAGGGTGTTCGGAAAGTACCGGGACGCCCGAATATCAGGAAAAATATAAGTTTTACAAAAAAATGTTTCAGACAAAAGTTGTGGCGTTTAAAAAGATGTATTTACTGATCACATCAGTTTGACCTTGGGTTGCGTAGCGAAGGTCAGGTCAAGGTCACATTAATTTTTTTAAATG
>NW_022639517.1:1811491-1811634 GCF_010583005.1 Odontomachus brunneus | reverse complement strand
CAAGGTCAAACTGATGTGATCAGTAAATACATCTTTTTAAACGCCACAACTTTTGTCTGAAACATTTTTTTGTAAAACTTATATTTTTCCTGATATTCGGGCGTCCCGGTACTTTCCGAACACCCTGTATAGCCTTATAGAAA
>NW_022639517.1:1809463-1811481 GCF_010583005.1 Odontomachus brunneus | reverse complement strand
GAGTGGTACACGCTTCCGAAATGTTGAAGAAGTGCGAGAATGGGTGGACGAATGGATTGCTTCGAAACAAACATCGTTTTATCGAGATGGTATCGCCCAGTTGCCAGAAAGATGGCAAAAAGTTGTAGAAAGTGATGGAAAATACTTTCATTGAAATAATTTAAATAAATTTTTTACAATAAATGCTTTTTCTCAGTATTTTTTGGGCGGAAACTAAGTTAAGGTCCTAATACTAAGAATCATTGATAATTACTTATTATCCAGTATTTTTAATACTGAAAATAAGTAATTATCAATGATTCTTAGCATGATATTTCTATAAGGGTAGTTTATAATCTTGTGAAACATTTTTTTCTAACAATGACTTCTAAACATAACTAAAAATTTAAGAAGTAGTTACATCAAACAATTTTTTACTAATAAACTATATTTACTTTAATGTTATTATTAACCTGTGTTCCGGAGACAGAACTTTCTTAGTTTTTTTTTTTTTACCAAATAAGGTCTTTTTATGGTCAGTCATGATTGACTTGTTAAAATGTTGAACATTCATCCTGGCATATTTGACAAACATGTCTTTATCAGTTTTTAATTTTTGAAACAGATTTTCATATTCTCCTTGCTGTTTTCTTTGTTTTCTCTGTTGATTAATTGGTCTCACGAGCCATCTTCAATTTTGCCATCTTTTGTGTGCTTTTCTCCGTTTTAGTCTCATATAATAAATTAAGAATAATGACAATAAACATTTTAACTTGATAGACTGATGTTTTCATATTTGTTTTCATATTTGACTTGAGAACCTAAAATTTTATTTCAATATTTATATGTCAAACATATTCTATACATAGTGTTGGGAAAAGGTTATAACGAGGTTAAAATTATAAACAATGTTTATAATTTTGTTTATAATATTTATTTACAGATACATTTAACAGTTTAATAAAATTAATATGTGCTCAATATAGACATTTCTAATTATGGTTGTAAAGATAAATTATTATTGTTTCTTTACTTAAGTAAGCAAATTGAGCGCAAACTGCACGCAGATTGGCAGCAAATTTGATCAAAAACCCGCAGCAAAACCATAGCCATCTGTGTCCACATTAGGCTACGGTTTTGGCGACCTTGCTGTCGGGCAATTGGTGCCAAATTTGCAGCAAAAACCGCGCAAAGCTTGCAGCGCAGTAAGGTCTGCGCGGTTTTTGCTGCAAATCTGCAGCAATTATCCGACAACAATCTCTGCCGCATATCTGGCGGCAATTTGGCAGCAAGATTTGATATAACAGATCCTGCATCAAATTTGTTATCTATTTGCCCTCAAGAGTTGATAGCAAGCTCTACTCGAAATCTGTTCGCGCAGGTTTGGCTATCTGAGTTATTGTTCAGTAATCTGATTTAATTACCTTTGTCACAGAATCTCTATGTTCCTTCGTAACGTAACGTAACGTAAAATTTTCGTACGTTGCTGTACGTTCAACTTACGTCTCACATAACATGGCGTAAGAAGCTACGGCAATGTTCGTGCGCTGGCCCTAAGGCATTTATAAATCTGTTCGACAAAATTCTGGTATTCTACTGTTGGGTCACTGCATTGCTCCTCCGAGTTGTTTTTTACTCTAAGGGAAGAGTTGGAGTCTTGAGAGCGGGAGCGGTGCACTTGGACACGGTGCATTTGGACACAGCCAATCACAGCACCGTGTGATTAGAGATATTTGTAGGGTCCCTTGGAACAGCGACTTGTGATTGGACTGTGTCCAATTGCCCCGTGTCCAACTGATATACACCTTTTGAGAGCTACTGGAAAAAAGTGCTTCTTTAAATTTGTCCCAATTAATCCTAGACAAGATAAGATGGAGTCTACAAATTTGTAGACGGGGTAAAAATCATTTATATCAATTAAAATAGGGTAGTGATCACTACCATAGGTATTGTCACATATCGACCATCCTACATGCAATTGAGGGAAAAGCAAAAGTTAGATCGAGGGCACTTTGACTGGATCTGGTCGAGGGAGGTCC
>NW_022639517.1:1808871-1809453 GCF_010583005.1 Odontomachus brunneus | reverse complement strand
CCAGATAATTTTAATTAAATATTAAAAAATCATGTATTTGACCGAAATATCGATCGCAAGTGCTGCTGTGGAAGTACCGTCAGGCACAATCGGTGTACTATCTAGTATTTCAATACTCCTGGTTCTTTTTCGGATAATTATGTACAATAAGGCCGAATTTTGATATTTTTTGCAGCTTTTTTGGTAAAAATATTTATTTTGACTCCAACATTAATAATCAATTGGGAGAGTCCGAAAAATATGCAAGTTATATATTGTTTTAATTTTTTTTTTTCTTTCACTTGTCAAACACTTGCTGCTTTCCCACTATTTAAACAAGTTACTGATCTTTTAATCACATTATGTAACTGCAATATCGAACGACTAGAGGGGGCTGTGCCTCCCGCACCCCCCTTAAAACTAACCTATCGTTACATTAACTGTCAGTCATTGTTTATTAAAGTGTTCAACTTTTTTTCTTAATATTTTTTTAATAAACAATGACTAATGGCTAATATGACGATAGATTGGGTTAAGTTAGTTTTGAGCGGGGGTGCGGGGGGCGCAGCCCTCCGCTAGTCGTTCGATACTGCAGTTACATAA
>NW_022639517.1:1806590-1808861 GCF_010583005.1 Odontomachus brunneus | reverse complement strand
GAAATACGCTTTCGATCAGCCATTTTGTACAACACATATGTAGGCACAACCAACATGTAGTATGTCACATTGAGCATTCTTCCATGGCTGTTCGAAAACTCCTCTCGATACCAACTCCACTAACCCCACCAAGCCCATCCACCACAGCCACTTTCCGTCGTGGACTTTCAGTGTTTTCGAACGCACCCCAGGACGCGGTAATGCTTGCCGCACTGCGGAAGTCCGCGCGACAGACAATCAATGTTGTTTTTTATCCGTAAGAGCTAGAAGGTTATTACAGAAAGCAGCATATTGATTGGCTATCGTGCGAACTTCCATCGCGCGGCAAGCATCACCGCGTCCTGTGTGCAGGAGCCATTAGGATCTGAGCACAATGGATGTTTACGATAAGTTGTCGGATTGGAAATCCGACTAAGCAGTGGTACTCAAACGACCCATTTCAAAAAATTCCCTAGCTTAATCAGATTTTAGTAAAAGCTGTCTCAGCAGTAATCGGATTAGCTTCATAGCGACGTATATAAGGAAAATGATACGCGTTAATCATTAGAATAATAATTACGTACCTACCGACTTTTATTTTTTTATTTCTCTTAAGGACAAAGTATCACCTCACGTCGCTATGAAGCTAATCCAATTACTGCTGAGACAGCTTTTACTAAAATCTGATTAAGCTAGGGAATTTTTTGAAGTGGGTCGATTGAATACCACTGTTCAGTCGGATTTCCAATCCGACAACTTATCGTAAACACCCAAAGATTGTCGCAATCGTTTCCGACAGTGTCGTAGACGTAAATCGGAGTCGGAAGTCAACGCACAAGGATTGGCGTAGATGTATGCTGTATCAAATATGATTAGACGACACAATTGATGCAGCATATGCCTACGTCAATTCTTATGCGTTGACTTCCTACACCGACTAAAGGCCAAATCACACTAGCGATTGGCGATTGATGATTGACGATTGAAGATTGGAACTTGACCAATTGGAACAAAGCAAGCCAAGGCTGAAGCTTGTTGATTCGTTAAAATCTAATCTTTAATTGTCAATCGTCAATCGTCACCTACTGGTGTGATTTGGCCTTTATATCTATGACACTGTCGGAAACATTCGTATGTACTTGACCGGAAAAAAACTCCGGTTGGAAAACTATTCTTTTAAATCGTTTGTATTTTGTATGAAACGTTTTGAAGTACAATTAAAAAGATTTGTGAGTCATTCTATTACTTATAATTAATTGTTCTTTTTTGGACCATGTATTTAGCTGGAAATAATGACCGGAAGTAAATTAAACAAAGGTTCGGTATGGTATCGTTTGTATTTCATATGAAGAGTTATGAAGTATCATTAAAAGGGTTTGTGAGTCATCCAGATAATTTTAATTAAATATTAAAAAATCATGTATTTGACCGAAATATCGATCGCAAGTGCTGCTGTGGAAGTACCGTCAGGCACAATCGGTGTACTATCTAGTATTTCAATACTCCTGGTTCTTTTTCGGATAATTATGTACAATAAGGCCGAATTTTGATATTTTTTGCAGCTTTTTTGGTAAAAATATTTATTTTGACTCCAACATTAATAATCAATTGGGAGAGTCCGAAAAATATGCAAGTTATATATTGTTTTAATTTTTTTTTTTCTTTCACTTGTCAAACACTTGCTGCTTTCCCACTATTTAAACAAGTTACTGATCTTTTAATCACATTATGTAACTGCAATATCGAACGACTAGAGGGGGCTGTGCCTCCCGCACCCCCCTTAAAACTAACCTATCGTTACATTAACTGTCAGTCATTGTTTATTAAAGTGTTCAACTTTTTTTCTTAATAATTTTTAATAAACAATGACTGACAGTTAATGTAACGATAGGTTAGTTTTAAGGGGGGTGCGGGAGGCACAGCCCCCTCTAGTCGTTCGATATTGCAGTTACATAATGGTCTGGTTTACATCGTGCACTTGATACGTGTACTAAATAGTAACTTTCTATTAAATAATCTTAATATTGACAATTCATATCAACGACGACGCATTTAATCGATACAATAAGTCTTCTTGATAAGTATTATACCAGTTTAATATACTGTTGTTTATATACAGGGTGAGTCATCTGAATCTATCACCTCCAATAACTCGTTTGTGTGGCCAGAAATCGAAAAAAGTTTCATATAAAAGTTGTAGGGTTTCGAGGAGGAACCAAAATGGCGTACCTTTCAACTTTTGATTTTGACCGAAAGTGGGTTACTTCAACCGGAAGTGGTTTTTTTAAAATG
>NW_022639517.1:1785201-1806519 GCF_010583005.1 Odontomachus brunneus | reverse complement strand
GTCCGCCATCTTGAAAATTTTAAAACAGCCAAAGTTATATCTGAACGTAAAATTTTCCGCTTTTTCATTTTCCGGTGTCAAAAAGGGGGGTTTCCATTTTAAAAAAACCACTTCCGGTTGAAGTAACCCACTTTCGGTCAAAATCAAAAGTTGAAAGGTACGCCATTTTGGTTCCCCCTCGAAACCCTACAACTTTTATATGAAACTTTTTTCGATTCCTGGCCACACAAACGAGTTATTGGAGGTGATAGATTCAGATGACTCACCCTGTATATTGTCAATATTAAGATTATTTAATAGAAAGTTACTATTTAGTATGCGTTCAAGTGCACGATGTAAATCAGGCCAATGTGATTAAAAGATCAATAACTTGTTTAAATTGATAGTTCCGATTTAACCGCCGGCACGGTGGGACGTGTCTGAACAGGTTCAGACCAGTGATTTTTGGAAGTTGCCTTGGAACCTGCCAGGGCCTTGTTTATTCATACCTCATTTAAGGATTGGAGAATGGCATATGGGGATAACCTTTTTTCCCGGAGCCATTACAGAACAGAACAGAACAGAATTTGTTTAAATTGTGGGAAAGCAGCAACGATTGACAAGTGAAAAAAAATAAAAAAAAGTTAAAACAATATATAACTTGCATATTTTTCGGACTCCCCTGATTGATTATCAATGTTGGAGTTAAAATAAATATTTTTACCAAAAGAGCTGCAAAAAAATATCAAAATTCGAAAAAGGCCTTATTGTACATAATTACCCGAAAAAGAACCAGGAATATTGAAATACTAAATAGTACACCGATCGTGCCTGATGGCACTTCCACAGCAGCGCTTGAGATCGATATTTTGGCCAAATACATGATTTTTTAATATTTAATTAAAATTATTTGGATGACTCACAAACTTTTTTAATGATACTTCATAACTCTTCATATGAAATACAAATGATACCATACCGAATCTTTGTTTAATTTACCTCCGGTTATTGGGTGCATTCAGAAGACACAACGGTTACACAACGGTTGAGTAATTAGTCAACGTAATTGGTCTAAAGTTAGGGATCTAACAGTAAGGACCAATAATCACTGACCGCTCACTGATCAGCTATGTTTTCTGAACGCAACCATTATTTCCGGCTAAATACATGGTCCAAAAAAGAACAATTAATTACAAGTAAGAGAATGACTCACAAATCTTTTCAATTGCACTTCAAAACTCTTCATACGAAATACAAACGATTTAAAAGAATAGTTTTCCAACCGGAGTTTTTTTCTGGTCAAGTACATACGAATGTCGGAAACGATTGCGACAATCTTTGTGCTCAGGCCCTTAGCCGCCGTTACGACAAGATATGTTCGACCAAGTTCAAACCTTGTGATTTTTTTGGAATGTGCCTTGGAATTTTCCAAGACTTTACTCTCGAAATATATCATAAATCAGAATAATAGCGTTGGGGTATAACTCTTAGAGAGGCCTGAAGCCAAATATTGAAGTTGAAGTTACTCAGAGCGTTGTAAGCGTCAAAACAAACGCAGCCTTAGTTAAAAAAATAATAGTAAGAAATAACAGATTTATTTTCGTAATTTTTTCAGAACGTATGAATAAAACTGTAAATTATTGAAACTACAAAAAATTGCATTTAACTTAAAACAGCTCTAATTAATTTAAATTTGAATAAAACTAAGTGAAATTTTGGTTCCAGGTAACATTAGAAATAATATTGAAATTCTGAGTAACATAATTACTCAGGATAATAAATTAATTATATATAATATTATACAATAAGGTATTTTGTAATTAATTATATAATTCCAATACAACTAAAACGTTTGTCGGTTGCAAAATATGTGTGTGTACATAGGAAAACTTATTTTTACTGTTAAAGTTTTAAACAATTATAATTCTTCTAATGAGATGTTCATCATATAAAATGGATATAGAAAAAATAGACTTAATCTGACATATAAATATATATGTGTATACTATATGGAAAAAACATACATAAATAATATATCCATTATATGTAATGTGGAAAAAGCGTACATATACGCACATATACGCACACACACACATATTTAGAGTTCAGTTTGAAATTTAAACTGTATCAATTGTCACAGACTTTACTGTGTAAGTCGCGAATTGGACAATATTTTAATTGGACATAGATCTTATGCAATATGAAACCATGTGCAATTTGTTACTTTTTATTATATTTTAAAATATGCTTTAAAATGGTCACGTTCAGCAAAAAGAACAGTTAATTAGCGCTTTGTGCTACGTTGTCAGCTTTGCAATTTTTTACTGAACGACATCGATAGTTTATACTTTTCCGACATGTTTATTAAGCAGTCGTCTTAGTAAACATTTTGGAGAAGCGTAAACCCTCGATGTCGTTTAGCAAAAAATCTTATAACAGTTTCACAGCTGCTGATAGCGCAGCGCAAAGCGGTGATTAAGTTGTCTTTACTGCGGGAGAGAGAGGAACGTAATCAGTGTATATTATTAATAGTTAAACAACGTGTAACTAGTATATATTATTATCTGAAGAAAACTGTCACAGGATTAATATCTAAATATTTTACTTCTCACGTTTTTTAAAGTTATACTTCAAAAATTAGCTTTTAAACTTGATCGCACATTGCATAATTATGTCCAATATTAATTAAAATAATATAACATTTACAAGATTCGTAGATTCGACATTTTTGGCGATGAACTTTTACAACTTTAAATCAAATCAGCATATTCATAGCCGAAAAATAGCCATCTGGCAAACACTACTCAAGAAATATGAACGATTCAACTTTATGAACGAATTAACAATGATTACGTATAAGCAATTATTTGCGAATTTTGGTAGAAAATTTGCTAAATGATGTGTATAATAGCGCAGACATATAACGATTCTCGCAGACCTCTGTCAAAGGTTTGATATAAGGCCAATATCCGCGTGATCACAGTGTCTGAAAATTCGCGCGGATTTTTCGATCTATACGAAAAATCAGGCGCTATAATTCGACTAGAATCCATTTCAATCGGTATCCACATCGTCCATAGAAGTAGGCTCAACAGGAAGTGTAGATGACGGGACTCCAAGGCGAGCATGTACGCGTTTGTCACTATCAGATACTTCCTCACCGAGCAAGAAACCCTCGTGCACTTCTTCCTCGCGCGCTGGCTCCGGCGGCGCTAGAACGTTTTGACCGTGTTGCTTCAGGTGATCCTTAAGGGCGAATGCTCGACCATACGATGCACCACATATGTAACAGCTATATTTGAGATTGTTGTCTTTCTTGTGCGTCTGAATATGTGATCGAGCAGCATAGAGCGATGCGAATGGTCGCGAGCACTCGGTGCACCGAAACGGTTTTGTGTGACTATTTTTGTGGCCAGCAAGTTGCACTCGCGTCTTGAACGTCTTCGGGCAGTACGGGCAAGTGTAGGCACGCGCATCGCCGTGCGTCAACATATGATGATTGTAGACGGAAGAGGCCTTAAAACGTTTCCCACAGTGTTGACAAGTATAGGGTCGCACACCCGTGTGTGTACGCATGTGTAAGGTCAGACAGTAAGATACGCGAAAGGTCTTGCCACAAACCTACCATCAAACAGAGATGTTTTCGTTTTTTATTTTTACTATTTTGCTCCTTTTTTACTTAGCACAATAATCATCGACGAAAAAGAAAAATTTCTAGGAATTTATTAATAAACAAGAAAGAAATTTTATGTAATCAGTGCATTTTTAATAATTTTACGTTTCCTATAACGGTAAAACTTGCTAATATACAAATTGTATATTTTTCAGTCCTCTCAGTTCTTCAGTTTTTATTTTCCCCTTTTTACATACTCAAATTTATCATTATATATATATATATATATATATATATATATATATATATATATATATATATATATATATATTTCTTAGACTATTATATATATATATTTTTTTTTTTACTAGGATAAGAGATATTAAAGTTTCGTCTATTTTATGTTCAAAAATTTCAAATTATGTATTTGCGTCTTGATTGTTTAATATTTAACAAAAGTAATAATATAATTACATACACATACCTCACAAGCGTGTGGCTTCTCTCCGGTGTGAATTCGTTCATGCTTAACTTTTTCGTGAGGTCTAGTAAATCTACGACCACAATGCTGACATTGATAAGGTTTTTGACTTTCGCTAGCTTCTACCGTCACCGTAGCCGTCGTAGTCAAAGTCGACGTCGCCGTCGTTGTTGCTATTGCTCTCGTTGTTGTTGTTGTTGTTGTTATTGTTGTAACTGTAGTCGTAGTTGTGGTTACTAACGTCGTCGTTGTCACTGCTGCTGTTTCTCCAGCAGTTGAGACTGAAATCAAGACGGATGAAGTGGGTGACTGCGGAGGCACCAGCTCAGTGTGCACCGCTGCATGCATCGCTAAACTGTCCGAGGAATCAAATTTTCTGTTACAGACAGCGCACGTTACCGAATCGCCCGTGTGCAGCGCCATGTGTGCATTTTTGTAAGATTCAGAAAAAATTTTACCTGTAAAATATCAATATTTAAATTAATTCTGAATATTTGAGAGCTAAAAAGATTGCTTAAGTTAGTGTGATCGAGTCGTCTTATTACCGCATTCGGGGCAAGTAAAAGTTGCTGAAGGAGTTCCTTCGGGTGCATCGACGTGCCTAGCCCTCACAGGAGCGTGCATTCTCGAATGTAATCGCAAGCTTTTATGAGAACAGAACTCTGTGCCACACGCTGTACAAATAAACGTTTTTTGGCTAGGATCGGCCTTATTTTCATGTACTTTCGTATGAAGCTGTAAGGCCTTAGGAGTCGCGAAGCTTTGATCGCAATATTCGCAGCGATTGTTACCATGTAAACAGGCGTGCACTCGAAAGTTTCCTAATTTCGAGAACTGTTGCGAGCATTGATTACACTTGTACATTCGCAATGGTGCAGCCGCCAGGCGTTTTTCCCGTACCTGCGCAGCATCATATACTAATCCTTATCCAACATTTTAGGCGAAAATTTCCTTCCAGTAATCAAGCGTAAATCGCACCTTAATGCCCTCCACATTTGAGAAGAATTTCTCAATCATCGGAGCCTTCGCTGATTGTGATGTCGCGACTTGAATTGGCATCTGGTCCCAAAATCTCTCAATCTGTACTACTTTCCTTGTATAGAGCCTACCTTCGCTGTCGATGCACTCCTCCGTGCGCAGCGTATTCATAGTTTGTCTTTGCCGTGTATTAACCATATTTCCCGAGCTTTCAGGTACTGTAGATATTGAACTTACAGGTACTGTCTTCGTCAGGTCATCAAATTGCTCCGCCATTTCTAGTAGGACTTCTTGGCCGTCGTGAAATTGCTTAATATGCTCCAAGACAGAATTAAAACTCGTGTCACAGCTGGTACAGCTGTATACAGCATCTGACTCCATCTGTGAAAAAAACAAGATTAAATGTTGTAAAGGCAAATCATAAAGCTAAAAATGATTTTTATCAAAGTTGATACTGTTTCTTACATAAAAATTTCATCTCTTAATTATATAAAAGGTTATAGTCTTAATGACTTAATTTGATATCTTTACCCCGCACAGTTCCTGTTTGACACGCAAAAGACCAGCTTCATCAAATTCCCCTACGTCGTTTATGCGATCTACATCAATGAAGGTTGTAACGTCACTATCCAAGAGTTTGGAATTTTCTGATAACACAGCAACCATACTCTTATCTAGTGATGTCTCTTTGCATTCTGCAACACAACTCGATACAGGTATAGCCACTAATCCTTGAGATAATTGTGGTTTTCTTTGCTTTCCGCCACTAATATCACAAAAACTTTCAGACATTTTGAAATCCAGAGAATTTTGATCTGGTTGCGTTTCATCCAAGTCCAGCTTTTCTATAACTTTAATTTCTCCTAATATTTGTATTAAAAACAATGTTTAGTTTTTGAGATATTTATGTAGCAAAATAACAGTTTTACGAACCATTCTCATCTACTTGTATTGTCTGCGGATCACCAACTATAACAATTCCAGTGTCATTTACAGTTGCTAGAAAGCTTCGATTCATCTGTTGTACCTTAACATCCTAAAATTAATCATTACAGTTACAAGATATAAGTAATGCTAAATTAGCGATTACTTTTCATAATTTTAAATATATGATAAAAATATAAAATTCTAAAGTTAAATTATTTAAAGTTAAGAAATCATTTGATATTGTACAGTATAATAAAATAATAATAAAACATAATATAAACCTTTTATACATATTTTACTGGCACTAAGAATATTAAATTTAAATTTTAATATTATTTTTTTCTAATTGCAAACTAAAAATTACAATATTGTATTATATTTGAAGTATCCTTTTTGTTTAAAAACATTGATTTAATTTTCAACAAATTTTTACTCAGTTTTCAAGGTTTTTAAAAGTCTCAAGTTTTATATGTGTTAAAGATTGTTTCTCAAAATTTTAAAAGATTTCAACTCTAAATTTTTCATTGCAATATTTCTTTACCTTGCTCTTATCTGTACTAACCGCTAAAATATTTGCTCTATTTTCTGACTCCTTGCAAACTTTTCGAGCTGTGTCCATTATGACTTCAGGTTTTATCTTGCGCTGCAAACCTTGTTGACATTTGTCTAAATGTTGAATGAGTGCCGTCACAGAATCAGAACGTTGCGAACAGCCAGGACAATAAAGATTGTCTGTTATACTTAATAAATGGTACTTTAAGGATTGAGGGTTGTTGAAAGTTTCGCCACAACACATCGGGCATACAAGATTTAATGAGCCCATAGTTTACTTTGTCAACTCGAAGTTAAATTCAAACCGCTTCGCGCTGTTGCAAAAGCTTCTTATTCCAGGTAACCTAACCTAGCAAGAGACGTTGGAAAAAATGTTCGCTATCGTCAAAATTAATCCGTAAAAATCTCATCTTGTTTGTGAACAATTTGCCAATTTTTCACCAAAATGACACACTCATGTGAAACGAATTCTTTTTTTCCGAAGCAAATCACAACACTGCAAATTAGCCACGGCAATAACAAATTCACTAGAAACAAACTTCAGCGCAAACAAATGCCACACATAACAATTGTGAAGTTAGAAAATTGATAAGTGAATCGCGAAGTCGGCCATTATAACACACATGCTCACGTGACCATCCGTGAGTTCCCAGTTTAAATCCCGTTTTCGTATTGCCTTTTACATACACCTTAAATTTGTATTTGACATATTTATCTTTTCTATAGAATTTATCTATTGCTTTCTTAATAAAGTTGTTATTAAATTACACGTTTACTTTATCTGCAATTCCATTATTTCTTATTTATCTCTAAGAAACTTAAATTTTCAATGTTTAGTTAAAATATAAAAAATATCTTTCTTTGTCATATTTCGATTGAATATTTTATACTTCATACTTTTTTCTATATTCATATATTTACTTAATATATAATATATACAAACAAATGACATTTACGTATTGATTTAATTGTAAGCTTTAGAAACTTATCTGTGAATGATTTTTTTATATAATAATCATTATAACTTGATATATATTTTAAAAGAATTCCAGATTTTCAACTATTCACATAAAATACTAATTACTTTTTCTATTTACATGTTTACAAAGTTTGAACAAGACAATTAAAGGTAATTCTTAAATTAGTGGAAAAACTTATACTCTAGTCAACATGTTCATGCTGAGCATTGCTTTCACGCCAAGTGTTCTGAATAACCTCGACGAATTGCTGCCACCACCTACTGCGTGACATGAAATATAACATGCAAGCAATATTGAAAATCCATGACAGAACAAGACAATAGTCTGTCTCATTAGAAGGTACATTTGAGACTGGTCCGATGAAATCTGCCGAAGTAACATATAATGAACCGTTTGGCTGCAAATTCGTCAAGTGAGATGTAAATTTGGCAAACGATTCCAAAGTATAAATTGTGTCGTTGAATTTAGCAATAGGTTTGCCATTATGAACCAGCATCAATGTTGGCACCCCAACTATTCCATATTGTGCATTAAAACTAAAAATAATATTAATTTTTAGTTACTATATTCTCAACTAAATACTAAAAAAAAAATAGCAGATCATAGAGTGTAAATTTTTTTTACAAAATTTCTTAATTATTTTTACCTTTGATGTTTTATAGCATCAATAGCCACAGCTTTTATATGAGGAAATGATCGAGGTATAGCATTGAAATGTGGTGCAGCTTGACTGCTAAAGACACACGATCTAGCGTAAAATAACACTAAAATACATGTTCCTGGCAAGTGCTTACTCTCTTTGCCGTTTCTTGAACGATTTGATGGACCAGGTTCCAAAATCAATAACTCCATAAGCCTTGTTGCGTTAACAATCTATGATACATAAAAAGGATCATAAAGATCACTAATAAATCTTTTAAATGGAGTCAAAAATCTTGGAGCAGCTTATTTATTCATGAATTATTAATTTTATATTTATAGTTAAATAGAACAAAGTAAAAAGATTATTACTGTATTTTGTTATTCCATATAGAAAACTTTTTATCTACTTCAATGTGATAATTAACTGCACCAAAACTTTTGTCTCAGTTCACACACAATAATAAAATATTATTTTCTGTAAAACCTCAACAGGACCATATATCTTCTCCAATGAACAATTAACTTTAGTAATATTTGTTGAAATAGCACTGGTAATATTTGTCGTTTCTTCAGCACTTGTTTTTATATTATTTTTATCTTCACCTGCATAAACTTGTTCACTTTCTTTTTGATTGAAAATATTTTTAAGTTTAAGTTGTGTCACAAATTCTTCTGCGACTTCTTTGCCATATATAGTATTAACTAAAAAAATACAATCATTAACTTTTATATAAGATTATATAATTGTCAAAAATGAATATTTAAAGATAAATAAGGATACAATTATCATATTTCTTATAAATATATAAATCTGTATTAAAAATAGTATATTTAAATTGACTCTTACCAAAAGTTAAGAAAAATATGATATTGTATATAGAATTTATTCCTAAGGAACACATCTTGTATATACAATATGGTTTGCATCAAAAAACTATATAAATAAGAATAGCACAGTAGATTATATATTCACAGTATTTATTAATTCCAACCTGGTAATTTATTGAAGTTCTGTAGGAACAGGTTTATCTATAATATAAAAATAAAGATTTACAACCTAACCTATTGAATAGAATATTACTAATTATATACTAATAACCTCTAACAATGTAATTAATATTATTTTACGTATTATACTTTAGTACTTTATATGTATATATATATATATACATATCATACATATATATATATATAATATATATATATATATATATATACATACATACACACATTAGGATTGCATTTTAAAATGTCCTTTTTGAGGAAATTTTACTCGATATCCTATAGTATATGTAACATGAGATCTGTTCTTTGTAGCTACACTGTTGTAGCTACACTGCTGAACTAGTGCAATAAGTTAGAGTGAGAAAACATATATTTGTCTCACTTCAATATATTGCACGAGTTCAGCGTGCAGCTACAAAGAACAGGCCTATGAACTATAAGTATTATAAATAAAATTTCCCTCAAGAAGGACGTTTTAGAATGCAATTTGGATAAAATATCACCTTACCAATATTTTTAATTAAACCAAAACTTAAAATTTTTACCTTATATAATATTCTATAATTTATTCAGATACTATCACTTGTAAATTGTTACATCTCAGTTCAATGATCTTATACCTCCTTTTATATATTGAAAAACAGGTAAATATAAGATGGTTGTTTTTACGTTATGTTGCGTTTATACCATGGATGTAAGAATATAAGGATGGAGCGTAAGCTGAGTTTATTGCACAGATGTCTATATATACTAGATCGCTACGGGTGCGTTCAGATGGAGAAAGAAATAGCGTAACGAACCTTGGGTGGGACCCGATTGACCACGATACGATTGGACATAGATTGTAATGATTGGTTCGACCTAGTAATTCACTAGATAATTCTTTTCATCGGTTGGTTGTATCCAATCGTACCGTGGTCAATCGAGACGCTCCCCGGAACCTTTGACTATGGCTGCGTTCCGAAATAGTGCTGACAGTACTGATGGGTACTTTCCAGTACCCAGTACTTCCAGTACTGGGTACAGTAGTTTCCAGTACTTTCCAGTTGCGTACACTGGAAGTTACACAAAACTAGTTTATTGGTTGCATATTATCTTACAAGATATTTTAGATAATATGTGACCAATAAACCGGTTTTGTGTACGTGTGTGTCAAAATGTGTTAAGCAATTGGAAAGGACCCAGTATTGATACTGAAACCAGCCATATTAGCCTAGTTTACATCGTGCACTTGATACGCGTACTAACTAGTAACCTTCTATTAGATAATTTTAATAGCATGGTTTACATCGTGCACTTGATACGCGTATTAAATAGTAACTTTCTATTAGATAATCTTAACATCAACAATGCATGTTTATAGCGACGCATTCTATAAATACAATACGTTTCGTTGATGAGTATTATACCAGCTTAATACACTGTTGTTTATATATATCATCGATATTAAGATTATCTAATAGAAAGTTACTATTTAGTACGCGTATTAAGTGCACGATGTAAACCAGGCCATTGTCGTTCCAAAATTGTTAGGCAGTAGCAACAGTGTAGGAAAAGGGAACGTCCCGATTGACCACGATTGGACATAACCAACCGATGAAAAGAATTATCTAGTAAATTACTAGGTCAAACCAATCATTACAATCTGTGTCCAATCATATCGTGGTCAATCGGGTCCCACCTGTAGGAAAACGGAACGGGAGCGGTGCACTTGGACACGGTGCATTTGGACACAGCCAATCACAGCACCGTGTGATTAGAGACATTTGTAGGGTCCCTTGGAACAGCGACTTGTGATTGGACTGTGTCCAATTGCCCCGTGTCCAACTGATGTACACCCGACGGAACGGTAATCCAGAATGTAGACTTTACGAATCCAATAAGTCTACGCGGATGTCGACTTTACGAATCCAATAAGTCGACGGAGCGGTATCGAGTAATGTCGACTTTACGAATCCAACAAGTCGACGGAGCGGTGACGAGGAAGGTCTAGGATACGGTGTTCTAGGCAGCGGTGTTCGCGAGGTGCTGCTGCTGTTGGAGTCTGAGCTTTGTTCAGCGGAGTGCCTCGGAAGACTGCTTCTCACTGAGCTTTTCGCGCGGTCTTTTATACTACTTTTAACCTGATATCGTGTTGTGATATTCGCGGTCGGTCGGCGGTGTTTACATTGGTTTGTCGCGTGTTCGGTTTCGTGACGAGTCGTTTGATTTTATCGTTCTTACGGTTCCTGTTCTATTTGTCTTACGAACGGCTCGTTACATATTCACTTAATTAACTTTAATCACTTAAATCTGGTTAAATCGCTAGAAGTTGAACTGTGTTGAACTTTGAGCGTTTATCTGCTTTATTCGTCTTTTTAGCGATAATTAATGGAGTGGTGGTAAACACCAGCTATTATTCGTTAAAAGTTGGACTGTGTGTCGAACTTTGAGCGTTTATTCGCTACATTCGCCATTTCGGTGAAAATTGATGGAGTGGGGTGAAACGCCAGCTTTTATTCGCTGCGTGAAATCGCACCTTTATAGTTAGCTAGAGTAGCATAGCGGATAACGTGAGCATCAGGGAGTTGATTTTCAAAAAATGTTAGTTATTAATAAGTTTAATCTCATATAGTATGTTTATACCAAACGTTTAATACGCGTACCAATTAATAATTTTATGTTGAATTATTTTGATCTCCACGATGTATATAAACAACTTCATATTGAAGTAATGCAATATTGATAGAAACACGTATCGTATTAATTAAATATATTGCGTCGCCGAAATTAGAATAATTAGATATAAACTTACTAATTGATACGCGTATTAAACGTTCGGTATAAACATACTATATTATTAAACTTATTAATAATTAACATTTTTTTGAAAATCAACTACCAGATGCTCATGTTATCCGCTATGCTACTCTAGCTAACTCTAATGGCTCCTGCACACAGGATGCGGTAATGCTTGCCGCGCGGCGGAAGTTCGCGCGACAGCCAATCAATATGCTGCTTCCCGTAATAATCTTCTAGCTCTTACGTGCGTCCTGTATGTAGGCTGCGTTCCGAAATTCACTGCCAGTACTGAAATTCTATAGTTCATGTCACGTATACTATAGAATTTCAGTACTGGCAGTGAATTTCGGAACGCAGTCGTAGGAGCCATAAAGAATTAATCCAGCGGCACACGGTGCTTGTTTTCGTGCTGGATTGCTTGCTGGATGGAAATACTCTGTTTTGATTGGTGTATTTCCATCCATTTTCAGAAATGCACCAATCAGCAAGCAATCCAGCATGAAAACAAGCATTGTCTGTCGCTGGTTTTAATGTGCACTAAGTGTGAAAGTGTAAAAAGTTCAATTAACACGAATAAACTTATTAGATATTAGCTATTTTTAGACAATTCACACATTCAAAAAACGTCCTAAGAATACTCTGATGACGTCCCTCCGTCCTGAAAATGTCTTCAGAAAGTATTTTGGAAAATTTCTGTTGTTTGAAGTGCACTAGTGTACAACGAACATTAGGTGTAAAAGTGTGAAAAGTACAAGCAACTCGAACAAACCTAATTAGAGTTAAGCCCATTCTACAATTGCGTGAACGTGGTTGTAAGTGGTTGTATGTGATTACGACAACCAATCAGAATAAAGCAAGCAGTAAATAAAACATTCGGAATGGTTGACTCTTACGATCACGACTACGCTTACGCAATTGTAGAATGGGCTTTAGAGTTAGTTCCACTAGGGCCGAAAATTATGATAGGCACGACCATCTAGTACTTTTGTAGTTTATGACTTCTTATGGCTCCTGCACACAGGACGCGGTAATGTTTGCCGCGCGGCGGAAGTCCGCACGACAGCTAATCAATATTTTGTTTGTCCATAAGAGCTAGAAGGTTATTACGGAAAGCAGCATATTAATTGGCTGTCACGCAAACTTCTGCCGCGTGGCAAGCATTACCGCGTCCTATGTGCAAGAGCCATAATTGTCGTAAACACCCATAAACACCCAATGTTGTCTGGGGTTTTTGATATGTTGAACGAACGATAATAAACGTTACATATGTTTATAAAACGTACATAAAATCAACATGTGCTTCCAGGGGTATTAATACTAATGATAGTGATAGTGAAGATGAACTGAAAGACATTACAAATGAAGAATTGGAATTGATTTATTTTTCGTTAGTGGTTGCTGAAACATGCGGAGAGACAGTGTTTAATAAAAAAATAAATGATTATGTTGAGAGAGTTGTTCCTGGTTATTCTAGAACAATAGTCAAAGAACATTTTCGGCGATAATAACTGGAAATTTTGGCTCAAAATAATATAAATATATATTTATTTTTACCGTTTCTTGCTTTTTCAGCATTTTCGACGTTTAGAAACTGCGTGACGAGTTCGTTTGATTCCTCGATTAGGATTGGAAACTCAAACAGAGGTTCTTGTGCTTTGGACGATTCCTCGGACATTTCCAATTTCTTATTTTACCGTACAATTTGAACAGATCGCATCAACCACATTAACTGCCTCTACTCGCTACTAGAAGCAGTCGATGCTAGAGATGCCCGATTCATGGGATGCTTTCCAGTTGCGTACACTGTGTTACACAAAACTAATTTATTGGTTGCATATTATCTTATAAGATATTTTGGATAATATGTGACCAATAAACTAATTTTGTGTACGTGGTGTCAAAATATGTTAAGCAATTGGAAAGCATCCTTAATCAATTCCATTTTTTCCCTAACAAATTTAGAGAAAAAGGGTTGTTCGTGCTGCTTGCATGTTTCATACTTTTCGCTTTTAAAAAGAGATGGACTCTAATCAGACGCTTGGAAGAAAAAATCGAGTTGGTTGTCTTGCTTTCGCTTCTTCCAAACATTCCAACATACTTTTGTCTGGTTTTAAATACGAAAAGTGTGAAGAATGCAAACAACACGAATAAGCGGAATTTTTGCGGAAAGAATCGAATCGATTCAGAATCGGACATCTCTAGTCGATGCGTTGAAGTAGTGGGAGTTCGAAGTAAATCTGGAAAATTCTATGCGCATCCAATGCGAGCCTATGTGCGCATTGGTAAAATTGGAATGATTTTCGATGCAGACTGTTACGTCCACGATAAATAACTATATAGGGAAATTTGAAAGTAGTGAAATCAGTGACTTACGTGGACGGTCAACAGAGTGATGACTCCGCTTTTGGGTCACTCTGCTTTTCACCGAGTTTACCCTGGGTCTCCGGAGTCTGGCGAAACGATTGATGAATCTGGCGAAAAATCAGCGGTGCTTGTTCTCCTGGCTCGGCCTCGGATGTTCCGACACTACGCGGGTTAATGCGGCCCGCGATTCAGAATTTTGATTTCGCAACGTTTGAAATATGAAGGGTAGGCAAAAGTAATTGCAACACAGTCGGATTTTACGACTAATTATAATATTCTGAATAGGTACATGAAAGCTACCAGAGACTAATTATGAGAAGAGAATAATTGCCTTCTCTACAAATGCGCGCGTTTTTATATGTCGCTTTGACGCTGAGAGTCGTTCTCCGATTGGTCCATGGAGTTATGACGAGGGAAGAGATTCATTCCTTTGCATGATGTCACCGCGTCGGTGTCCTAAGTGGTGTTTGGGATTCGGCTTTCATGCTCCTGTTTATGTTAACTTATCGCACTGAGCGATAACGGTTTCTTTAGATCGATCCATCGATTTCAAGACTCTCCACCAGCACGCAGCATTCGGCATTTTAATTATAATGTTTTAACGCTCGCGAATATACATATGCGCACGTACTTACATCTAGTAACATAGGGATAAAATGTCTAGTGATGTCTGAAATCAGACAAGTCGGCCTCCCGGTCTATAATAATATATTATTAATGTTCTAAAATAGATCCGGACGTTACAAGACTATGCACTTCATGCGCGATTAAGAACGGACCCTTAGGGTGCCTCCCCATGCAGCGCAACTTACATAATCTGCGTAATCTGCGTAATATAGTAATTTACTAGAAGTTACGCCTCCGATAAAAAATTTTGTATACCTAATTATATATAATTTATAACAAAAATTTATAATTATAACAAAAATATATAAAAATATATATAATGCAATTATATATAAGTTTCTAAGACTTTATACATAATTTTGTATGATGTTGCCTGATATCACCGGGATATAATTATATATGAAGATATATACCTATATCAAATTGTATAAATATATATTAACGTATGCATATTTATGCATAATGAGATATAATAATGTATAATTACACAGAATGTGCGATTTGCGAATGACTTGTTACTTTGTATAATTATGTATACTAATATATAAATATGCAGAAGTATATATAATTATATGTAAATATGTAGAATCATACATATGTACATATAATCAAAGTATAAGGCGATGTAGACACGAACAGCGGCGCGTTGACGCGCGACAGCGGTCATTTTTAGAAGTAAACCATTTTTCTTTATACGGAGTTTGGCCGACCAATTCACGTGCGCTCATTAGCTCACAGAGAATAATTCATTCCTCGTCAACTATTGCAAATTTTGCAAAATGGTACGTGACTTTTCTATTCAATTTAAACCGTTCTATCTACACACGAGCTGTTGAATGAAACATAACAGTACATAACAGTATAAGTACAAGTCAACAAGATATCGTATGAGACATTAGAATCATTATTAACTCTCTTACTATCAAAGTGATCCAGTAGATACCAAGACTAGGACTAAGACTACCAAGCGGAACAGATAAGGTAGTTCGAGTTAGAAACTACAGAAGAATATATGAAGTAATTTTTTTTCTCTATGCATATTGAGAAATTCTCAGTAAGTTCTTCTTTAAGTTTTAACATAGAACAAACGAAAAAAGTTACTATTTATAGCATCAAAAGATATTTGTATTATCGAAAATTATGCATAATTATATATAATTTTATCTATTTAGATATAATTATGTATAATTATATATGGACAAATTTCATATATAATTTTGCATAATATTGTATAAGCATTTTTGCAAAATTATGTATGAAAAATTTTTCATCGGGCCGTTTTGCAAGTCGACATTCAATACCGGGAGCGGTACACTTGGACACGGTGCATTTGGACACAGCCAATCACAGCACCGTGTGATTAGAGACATTTGTAGGGTCCCTTGGAACAGCGACTTGTGATTGGACTGTGTCCAATTGCCCCGTGTCCAACTGATATACACCCATTTTGTACAGCCAACCTTTTCTAGTAAATCTTACTATCACTTCACATTGCTGCCATAACACGTTCGTTAAGTATCAACTTTCTTTTTCTGTTGGTTGGCTACGCAACTTTTCTTGTAACCGTTTCATTATTATTATTAAAATCAGCCAAGTCACCGATTGTTGAATAATCTTGCTGACAGGTTATGGGCCCAGTTGCATAGTATCACTGAATTACGGACATAGAACTCTATTTCGAAGTATCGCGTAACAAAAGGATTCGGGAACGGTCGATATCAAGCGTCAATCGGAATCCTAACCTCCAGTGAGCATTGTGGCGCGAGAACTTTTTCTTAATGTCGACACTTTTGTGAACGATCACGCGATCGATTTGAGCGGACAAAGATTCTCGGTGACGACAACGAACAATAACGAAAGAACATGACGAATGCAACCGCAAACATCATAAATTCTTCGCGAATCGAATATCTTAGCCGGGACAACTACGATTCCTGGAGTTTGCAGGTCGAGGCAATATTAGTCAAGGCAGACCTTTGGTGTTATGTTTCTGGCGAATTGACAAAGCCGGAAGCGCAAGCAGAGCAGGATGCTTGGATAAAACAGGATCGAAAGGTAAGAGCGGATCTTATTTTATGCATTCATCCATCCGAGCGAAATACGCGATTGCACCACATCGCACGAAATCTGGATAAAACTTAGAAATATATACGCATCTACCGGCACGTAAGGCAAGTCTTCTGAAACAACTTATTTTACAAAAATTGTCCGAAAACGGCGATTTGAGAGATCACTTGTCAAGTTTCTTTCACACAGTTGCCAAACTCAACGAAATGGGAATTGAGATTAACGGTGAACTTCTCACAATCATGCTTTTGTACAGTCTACCGGACAGCTTTGAAAATTTCAGATGTGCCATGGAAACGCGTGACAATTTGCCGGACGCCGAATTGATGAAGATCAAAATTATAGAGAAACACAATGCCAGATGGGTGTATATCAGTTGGACACGGGGCACAGTCCAATCACAAGTCGCTGTTCCAAGGGACCCTACAAATGTCTCTAATCACACAGTGCTGTGATTGGCTGTGTCCAAATGCACCGTGTCCAAGTGCACCGCTCTCATGCCAGACAACGTAAGGCGAGCCAGCCTGAGTCGAACGCAATGTTCGCCAAGTCAAAAGAAGCTAAAAATAATTCATCAAGCAAAGGTAAAACCGAGGCAACAAATACCAAGAATAAGAAGAAGCCAAATTATAGTTGTGGCTACTGCAATATAAAGGGGCACAAAGAGTCTAATTGTTTCAAGAAGAAAAATGACAAGAAGGAGCAAGCGAGTCAAGGAAACCAAAACAAGGGGAATAGTCAAAAGGCAAATTATGTCGACGAAAGTTTTTTCGTAAACAATCCAAAAGTCCAATTCGATCGACGCGTTTGGTGTATTGAAAGCGGATGCACCACTCATTTGTGCAATAATAAAAATTCCTTTCAGAAAATTCAGAAAACGGAAAGCAAAATAAGTCTAGCTAACACAGCCACAGCGGACGTCCAGGCTAAGGGTAACGTCGGAATCACCATTCGCAACGGCGAGGACGTGAAGAATATAAACTTGAACGACACACTATATGTTCCCGAATTGAGAACGAACCTAATGTCGGTTTCCAGAATAGTAGATAATAACTACAAAGTCGTATTTAAAAAGGATTACGCTGTTTGTGTCCAGGACTCAAATGGAAAAGTGAAAATGCTCGCTGAACGCCACGGAGACTTGTTTTACGTACGCGAAAGTAGCCAGGAGGCCAACACCGTTACTGCTATTAAGCCAAGTAAGATCGAACTATGGCACAAGCGCTTTGGACACGTCAATTTCCGGGATCTACAAGACATGAAGAAGAAGGTCAGCGTAGAGGGAATGGACTTCGATATTTTCAACATTCCACCTGATTGTAAAACTTGCATTGCTGCGAAACTACCTCGCCTCCCATTTCCAAAAGAAGCCAGTCGATCATCGCAAAAACTGGATATCATTCATACGGGCCAATGAGAACAACATCAAATGGCGGAGCAAAATACTTTATGACAGCGATCGACGACTATACGCGCTGGGGCGAAGTCATCTTCCTGAAGGGAAAGGACGAGGCTTCAAAGAAACTCATCGAATTCATTGAAAGGATCGAGCGACAAACCGGAATGAAGGTAAAACATGTTCAATTCGACAACGGAAAGGAGTATTGCAATCAAGTATTGGACTCATACTTCGCAAAGAAAGGAATTCAACGCCGACTTTCTACCCCGCATACCCCGCAACAAAATGGCGTGGCAGAACGTCGTAATCGCACCCTCATCGACTCAGCTAGGGCTATGCTGATGCAATTGAATCTCCCGAAATCATTTTGGGCGGAGGCAATAAATACGGCCAACTACACTAGAAACAGATGTATCTCTAAAAGTCTAGACGAAGGTACTCTGTACGAAAAATGGTTTAATAAGAAACCGAATGTAAATCATCTCCGCACATTTGGATGCAAGGCTTTTATTGTTGATACAAATAAAAATAAGGAAAAGTTTCAATCTAGGGCGAAAGAGGGTATCTTTGTAGGCTATTCAGCCGAATCGAAGGCCTATCGTATTTGGATTCCAACCGAAAGGAAGATTTACATTAGCCGAGACGTCAAATTCCTGGACGAGGCTCCTGAGTACCGCAAGGAGGATCATGCCGTTGCAGAAGAAAAAGAGTCAATTACCTTCGATACTACTTTGAATCCCAAGGAAGCCATCATTAGTCTTAACCACGATGACGTAGATGAAAATATAGGCAACGAGGAAGCGGCATCGGCTCCTTAGGCCGAGACACCGGCACCAAGGAGAGCTCCAAGGAGACCAAAGATCCTCAAGACAGGACTTTGTGGACGTCCGAAGAAACAGTACAAAACGGTTCCAATGGACCAACTCGACGATCAAGGCTTAGTTGACAGCGCCCAATTCGTCAATTTTTCAACCGAAAATTTAATAGCTGGTAAAAACGACGTATGGTTAGACAATTTCGCAGGTATGTGCACAACTGAAATTCCCTTTTCAGAAGCCAATTCCGGTGAAAACAGGGACGAATGATTGGACGCCATCTACGAAGAGGTAAAATCCCTTATCGCTCACAACACATGGAAAATTGTCTGCAAACCTCCAAATGCAAGGAAAATCGGATCGAGATTTATTTTGCGTAACAAAATTAGTCCAAACGAAAAAATTGAACGTCGCAAGGCCAGACTCGTCGCACAAGATTTCTCACAGCGTTCGGGAGTGGATTTTCACGAAACTTACGCTCCCGTTGCCAGAATAGAATCGTTCAGACTAATCACCGCTCTCGCCGTCGAATTGGAATTGAAAATTTATCAGCTAGACATCACCACTGTCTTTTTGAACAGTGATATTGACACCGAAATTTACTTATCAGTACCACCTTTCCTAGAAGCAATGCTCCGCAGGATGCTAACGGAAGAAAAGGGGACGGAACTCGCAGATAAGGCAAAGAAGATGTTGGAGATGCTTAATTTAGAAGACGTGGCATGCTTATTGATGCGTTCGTTGTACGGTCTCAAACAATCGGGACGTCAATGGAATCTCAGACTCAAGAAAGTACTGGAATCGATTGGTTCCAGCTAAATTAGTTTCTACTAAATCAGATCCATGTGTATTCATGGACCGGTCAAACAACACGCTAACTATTCTACTAGCTTACGTCGATGATATAATTATCGCATCCAACGACCCAGGGAGAGTCGAAGGAATCAAGACGACATTGGCAAATGAATTCAAGATCAATGACCTTGGGCGTGCGAAATATTGCCTAGGCATTGAAATCAACCAGGAAAATAATCGAATCACGCTAAATCAAAGTAGATATATTCGGGAGATCTTGGATAGATTCGGGATGACTGATTGCAAAGCGATTAAAACACCAATGGCACTCGGATCGAAACTCACCAAAAATAATAACAATAGTCTTGATATTCGTATCCCATATAAACAACTAACTGGAGCACTCATGTATTTGGCGACAGGAACTCGCCCAGACATAGCGCACGCAGTGAGCGCTCTCTGTCAATACAATGATTGTTTCGATGAATCACATTGGTCAGCAGCCAAACGTGTACTAAGATACCTGAGGAAAACAATTAACTACGGTCTCACGTATATTAAAGAAGGCGAGGACCCCACCGGTTTTGCCGACGCAGATTGGGGAAGTTCCATCGACGATCGAAAATCATTCACCGGACTTGTTTTTACGATGAGTGGAGCAGCTATTTCTTGGGCATCGAGAAAGCAGCGCACCGTTGTTTTATCTTCAACCGAGGCCGAATATGTCGGGCTCACAGACGCCGCTAAAGAAGCCATATATCTACGCCAATTTCTAAGGGAATTGCAATTCGAGCTACCGGATCCGATCATAATATTTAATGATAATCAAGGAGCTGCTCAACTGGCTGAGAATCCAGTTCATCACTCCAGAATGAAGCATATTGATATCAGACAACATTTCATCAGAGATGCAGTTTCCAATGGACAGATCGAGGTCGAATATTGCCCAACTGATCAGATGCCAGCCGATATGCTAACCAAAGCACTGGGTGCATCAAAACACGAAGTCTGTTGCCGTACCATTGGAGTTGGCCCAGTATTCGACGTCATTTCGACTGCCTGAGTTCGAGGGAGAGTGTTAGAGAACCAGTATGCTCACTCAGGCACTTATTCAAATTCACTGCTCTATATTTATGTACTCATTTTGTACAGCCAACCTTTTCTAATAAATCTTACTATCACTTCACATTGCTGCCATAACACGTTCGTTAAGTATTAACTTTCTTTTTCTGTTGGTTGGCTACGCAACTTTTCTTGTAACCGTTTCATTATTATTATTAAAATCAGCCAAGTCACCGATTGTTGAATAATCT
>NW_022639517.1:1773835-1784807 GCF_010583005.1 Odontomachus brunneus | reverse complement strand
TTTCAAGTGTTATTACTCGAAAAGTTCTTAACGAAAAAATATTTTATTACAGTGTTTTGAAAAACTCTCGAGATGTGCTATAAGAATATGCAATGAAAAATGGAGTGTTCCATTTAAAAAAATTAATTTGACCTTGACCTGACCTTCGCTACGCAACCCAAGGTCAAACTGATGTGATCAGTAAATACATCTTTTTAAACGCCACAACTTTTGTCTGAAACATTTTTTTGTAAAACTTATATTTTTCCTGATATTCGGGCGTCCCGGTACTTTCCGAACACCCTGTATATAAGAATAAACAAATGATTTCTTTACAAAGAAAAAATTAGTGTTTTTAAATAAAACTGTTTAAATAAATATTTGCTTGTTTTAAAAGTAAATAAAATACAAGTAAATCATTTTATAAATCTGAATAAATTATTTTCTAATATTAAAAGTATTTTTTTATGTTTCAAATTAAAGTTTCTTTTATTATTAAATATTTTCGTAAAATAAAAATAAAAACGTTTCCAGCTAATACCGTGTTGATTGTTCAGTATTTGGATCATTGTAAGCACAAAGATCTTCCTTTTCGGCGAGCAACGTCAAAAATTATATTTCCAGACGAGCTCTGTCGCGGTATGGCAGCCTTCGCATGCCTTTTCCCAACCGTGCTAAAAATTCATCTAGCGGATCAGTAACCTGCACTTTTGGTTCTTTCAATGCTTCTATTAAGGCTTCTTACAAAGCATCGTTCTTTTGCTCTAAAATAAAATATATACTTTCATATATCAACCTAATTACACTATTACATTAATTGTATCTTTACAAAACGCATATATCATACATATATTATGCATAAATTATAGCATTATAGTTTTTAATTATGTATAATGTTTCTGCAATGTTGTTTTAACATTTCCGATAAAATGTTACAATTCCATGTCTATGCTATGTTTCTGTAATGTGTTACGTTGAAATTTGAAGTGATGTAACGTTCCTGCAACGTAACTGCAAGCTTCTGTGCTGTATGGGAAAGCTTCCCTTATTGAAATATCTTACTAAGAATCATTGATAATTACTTATTTTCAGTATTAAAAATACTGGATAATAAGTAATTATCAATGATTCTTAGTATATTTCTATAAGGGTTTTACATGCAAAAATATTTTGTATTCTATGTCAAAGTGCTGGAAATTTCAAGTGTTATTACTCGAAAAATTCTTAACGAGAAAGTATTTTATTATAGTGTTTTGGAAAGCTCTCGAGATAAGCTATAAGAATATGTAATAATATATGGGGTGTTCTATTTAAAAAATTGAAGATGACCTTCATATGATCTTCAAATAACTATTCCAGGTCAAACCAATTACACCTTTTTATAGATCCCTTCGAACCAAACAACTTTTATCTGAAACAGTTTTCTTTAAAATGGTTTGTTTTCGAGATATTCGACCGTTTCTACCCTTATAGAAATATCATACTAAGAATCATTGATAATTACTTATTTTCAGTATTAAAAATACTGGATAATAAGTAATTATCAATGATTCTTAGTATGATATTTCTATAAGGGCAGACTTTTCTAACACCCTGTATATAGTTTTGTATTGTATAAGTATAGACGCTTATAAGACGCTTTTCATTTAACGTGTAAAGACCGATCGTTTAATATAAAAATATATATTGAGAATTGTTGGAAAAGTCATGACGCATTTTTGGAACAGATGGCGCTAGTTCATTTTTGGAAGTACTAGAGTCATTTGCATCTATGTTATTGCTATGTCATTTGACAGCTGACAGTTCTGGGAGCGGTGCACTTGGACACGGTGCATTTGGACACAGCCAGTCACAGCACCGTGTGATTAGAGACATTTGTAGGGTCCCTTGGAACAGCGACTTGTGATTGGACTGTGTCCAATTGCCCCGTGTCCAACTGATACACACCCGACAGTTCTAGCTTCATTCTAAAAAATAAAATTGAACGATTTGATTGAATTTCGGAGATTTTACCCTTATAGAAATATCATACTAAAAATCATTGATAATTATTTATTTTCAGTATTAAAAATACTGGATAATAAGTACCCTGATAGCCAAACGTGCCAAAAGTAAATTTCGGCAAAGCGTGCTGCAAGTTTTATCAACAGAATAACGACAAAATTGCAGCACGATTTGCTATATCAAATAATGTCAGCAAAATGTGTGCAATATTGCGACACGACCTGTTAGCAAGCGTGATAGCAAACTGCTGACAAAAACCGCACAAGCTATCATTAGTAGTATAACGACATATTGATAGCAGAAACTGAGCAAATCGTGCCGAGCAATGTGCGATAACAAATTTGCGGCAAAAATCGAACAAGACATGCTGAGCAACATATGACGGCAAACTGACTGCAAAAGCCGAGCAAGTCGTGCCAAATCTCATGCAACATATGAGGGCCGTACGAAACACGTTTGTTAGTGAAGTTGAAGTGGAGTAACATATAGGACGACAGACTTGAAGAACCAAAGATCTCGAGTTCAAATCCAATGTGAGCAAGGAATTTTTTCCAAGACAATATACACTGAGATACTTACGTTCTACATGATTAGGAAGAGTTCAATAATAAAAGCCACTGGTGTCATCTCTAAAAGACACAAATAGCATTTCATAGAACTAAAAATTTTAACTAGGACAGTCTATCTACTGATGATGAGATATGCCTGATGCAGAAAATAAACTACATCACTAGTTATATTTTTTTTGTCTAACTATTAGGTAACTTATGTTATATCCTCATTAGGAACAGTGATATTGCCTAGCAACTAGTTTGGTTTTTTACCATAATTATGTTGTTTCTTTTATCTTATTATTAGTTAATATATTGCATATAGCTATTCGCAAAAGCGTTACATTACTGGTTCATCACTGTCTAGTTACACTAGCTAATAACTATGTGTATGTGTCTGTTGGATACAACTTTATTATATAATGACTAGATTCTCATAAGGTACAAATTCTACTCGGGTAGTTTTGGCCTGTTCATAGCCGGCACATCGGGTGTATATCAGTTGGACACGGGGCAATTGGACACAGTCCAATCACAAGTCGCTGTTCCAAGGGACCCTACAAATGTCTCTAATCACACGGTGCTATGATTAGCTGTGTCCAAATGCACCGTGTCCAAGTGCACCGCTCCCGGCACATCTTGTTCGATTTTTGTCGTAAATTTGCCATCACGCCTTGCTCGGCACGTCTTGCTCGCTGTTTGCTGCAAATTTGTCGTCACACGTTGCTCGACACGTCTTCTTCGGTTTTTGCAGCACTCTGCCCTCAAGTAATTTTAGCATGCTTTGCCGACATAATGCCAGCATAATGGTAGTATACATGCTGCAAATTTGCTGCAATCCTATGATTGATTTTGCCAGCAATTTGTCGGCATATTGCTGACATTTTGCTATCAGGGTAATTACCAATGATTCTTAATATGATATTTCTATAAGGGTATAACAAGTTGAAGATGGAAGACCAAACTGTGCATTTTCGCCATATATTACTGTTTTACTTCCGTAAAGGGAAGAACACGCGTCAAGCTTGTGAAAAGTTGTATAAAGTTTACGGTGACAATGCTGTACAAGAACGTCAATGCCAACGATGGTTTACGAAATTCCGTGCTGGTGATTTTGATCTCAAAGATGCTCCTTGATCAGGGAGACCTATCGAGGTTGATGACGACAAAATAAAGGCATTGATCGAGTCAAACCCTCGTTACACGACACGAGAGATTGCAAAAACATTGAACATTCATCATTCAAACGTTTACGACCATCTGAAAAAGCTGGGATACGTAAACAAGCTCGATATTTGGGTTCCTCATAAACTCAAAGAAGTTCATGAGGATTTGACAGCGCGTATAAACATCTGCGATATGCTCATTAAACGTGAAGAAAACAATTTTTTTTTAAGCGACTGATAACTGGTGATGAGAAGTGGATTGTTTACAACAATGTGGTGCGCAAACGGTCTTGGTCCCGACGTGAAGATTTGCCTCAAACAACATCGAAATCTAACATTCATCAGAGGAAAGTTATGATCTCAGTGTGGTGGGATTTTAAAAATCGTCGTGTTTTTTGAGCTCCTACCAAGGAAGCAAACAGTCAATTCGAATGTGTACTGTCGGCAATTGGACAGTTTGAACGAATCCATCATTCAGAAACGTCCAGAGCTCGTTAATCGTAAAGGAGTTGCGTTCCATCACGACAACGCGAGACCACACACAAGTTTGATCACCCGTCAAAAATTATTGGAGCTTGGATGGGATATGTTGCCATACCCACCATACTCGCCTGACCTTGCGCCGTCAGACTTGTTTCGCTCTCTTCAAAACTCCTTGCGTGGTATAACATTCAATTCAGATGAGACTGTAAATCAGCACCTTGTTCAATTTTTCGATAAAGACAGGTCCTTCTATGAACGAGCTTATTATTTTAATTGTGAAGCTCACTGAAAGATGGCAAAAGGTTATCGAACAAAACAGGCAATATATCATTGATTGATCTTTGTTCTTTATATAAATAAATGACTTTTGAAAAACATAGAAAAAATACGTCATGACTTTTCCGACAACCCAATACATATACATTGCGACGATATTCGACAAGTTTATTCGCGAACGATGGCAGACAGTCGCCTGTCCGTCGCGTCGGCAAATTGCCGTCGGCTCCCGTTCACGCCACAAAACTAAAAACGGTAGTTGGGCGCCAGGTGCGGAAAGGCTGCACCATCTCGATAAACGCGAGATGCGATACGTTACACAAAATTCGTGTGTCCCGGAACCGTCGGGACCGGTAGCCCCTGGGATTTTAAAGTCGGAGACGGGATGGGTCTAGGAAGGGCGAAAATGACTCTACGTGTGCTCAAGAGTAATTCGTTTATTCGCGGAACTCTCGCACGTCCCGGTAAGAAGCGCGATAAAATACGCATGAGAGTCGTTAGTCGCGATACGATAATAAGGTCGCTACACTGAACGAAACCCGAAGACGATATCCTCGGGTGAGTCTTATGACACGCGCAGCCGCTCCGCGGACGAGACAACAATAAGCGAAACGATATGAGGACGCGACAAAATACGGATAGTTGTGGAGCAGATGGACGGTCTTACACAAGTCGGCGGCTCTCCGGGCGACGGACGTCGGCGGTGGCGGTATTCTCCTCGGCCGCTCGTCCCGCGACTTTCTCTCTCTCTCTCTCTCTCTCTCTCTCTCTCTCTCTCTTTCGGCACGCACGGAAATTTTCGGTAATCCGGTGATCTCGGTTGCTCGATTTTGATCTAGTCGCGGCGACGGTCGCAGTAAGGCTGGCGATCCGTCGGCTCCCGGAGGATCGCGTATCCTCGCGGATCCTCCTTCGTTGCTTCTCCTTTCGCCCTGCGAGGCTCGGTATTCGGGAATCGGCAATTTTCGGTGTTTCGGTCTGGAGACATTTCCTATTTCGAGACACTTTTGCCGTCGTGGATATTCTATCGACGCTCCCGTTTTTTCTGGCTGGGTTTCTCGCGACGGCTGCGTCCGCTGAAAGTAAACACAGCTTGCGTCTAATTGCGGTAACTGTGTGCTCGATAATATTCGGAATATAGCGGATATAACGGAATATTCTAAGCGTTATAATTTTGAGACTTCGTGAATTTTCTCGCGATAATTCTGTCGAGAGCGATTCACCTGATTGAGAGCGATGAGGCGTTGGTCGATGCTCCTTCGTCCCTCGATGTCCTCAACTCCTTTGGTCCTAGTGGCCGGCAAGGGAAGCCGAGGGGCACAAAGTTAGGGACGCGTTGACTTTCGCATCTGCTCCGCTCGCAAAAATCACTTCCAATATTCGTCCTAGAGACTCTCACAAACGACGGGACGCGGTAACCGATAATATTCGCGAAAAGTCGTTCGCGACGCGATACGGGAGAAACATTCACACCAAATCGGTACGGTTTTTCTTGGGACGGGCGCCTCCGAGACTGCTACCCCTTATAGAAATATCATACTAAGAATCATTGATAATTACTTATTATCCAGTATTTTTAATACTGAAAATAAGTAATTATCAATGATTCTTAGTATGATATTTCTATAAGGGACGTCACAACATATGTATGTTTTCATTTTATTAGCTATTAAACAAATTTCAGATTTTTATACTTATATTAATTATAAACTTATAATTATATTTAATTATAAACTCCCCTTACATAAATATCATACTAAGAAATACTGAAAAATTATTAGTGATTAAGTATTACCAGTAATTCAGTAATTTTTTGGCCAGTATTTAATTTCTGGTGAATATTGATAATAAAATCTGTTAAATATTGATAGTAATCAAATACTGAGAATTATTATGCGAAGATGAAAAATGAGAAAATCATAATATTTAAAAAAATATATTTATATATTTCATAGAGATCAACCTTCCAAAGATTGATTCTCCGCGTACGATAATCGAAACAAAAATTTTGATACGTGCGTTTAACATACTGGACAATTTTATCCTCCCACAATCATATTAATATTAAAAAGTAATATTAGTATTTAATAGCACTAAGACATCCGTGCTTGCTCCTTATGTGCCGTTTCAAATCTTACTGTTATTTTTTTTTTAGTGTACATTACCAATTTAAATTTCGATTTTCTTATTTCTTCATTAATTTAATAAATAATTATATTTTTCTTCATGCGTAATATTTATAGAAATATTTACAAAATATTATTACAAATTAATTTTTTGTTCACATATATAAAATATTGTATAAAATATTTAGATATTTAGCTTATATTTTAATAATATTTTGAATAAAGGTTTTCATCTCTCTCTTTTCTTCTCTCTCTTTATATTTTTATATATAAAAAAATATTTATAAAATATTTTATATAATATTTTATATATAATATTAAAAAAAAATAATTTGAAATAAATATTTATAAACATTTATCATTAATATTTATAAATATTTACCATTAATATTGTGTGCTGTCTGGGTTAATACTTTAAATTTTGACAGTACTTTACGTAAGTATTTCATCACTTAGCAAAGTATTACATATTAGTTTTTAAATATTGTTAATGCTATATGTAAGTATTTTATCACTGAACGAAGTATTGTATGTCAATATTTAAATATTGAAATCACTCATAAAGTAGTATTTGTAACACTAAACATTGAAATACTTGAGCACTAAAAGGTGTATTTGAATCACAGAATATTACTAAACACTATATTTTTAATACTAAAAATAAATAATTAATCAATGATTTTCAGTATAATATTCTGTAAGGATCCTCAGGATATTTTATATAAAGTGTTCTATTTTAATGAATACAGTCGATTTTCTCAAAACGTAAAGGAGAGACGACAATATGTTTCAAACCAAAGTTTCAAGGATGGTAGAAAATTACTTCAACTTAAGGTTCCTGGGGAATCGCATCATCCATCTCTTTTTAATGACGTCAGAAGCGAGAAAACGCATGCTAAAAATTCTTGCAAAATATGTAGAGATAAACATATACATTCACAAAACGACATTTGCGATCGATTAATTACATCTCTAAAATACTCCGTACACTTTTCTTTTATTCTAAAAATCAATAGCTAATCGGAAAATTAATATGACAAGATAATGAGGAAATTAAATTCCCTTATAGAAATATCATACTAAGAATCATTGATAATTACTTATTATCCAGTATTTTTAATACTGAAAATAAGTAATTATCAATGATTCTTAGTATGATATTTCTATAAGAGTTAGAAAAGACGATTGCACATCACATTTATTTTATAATTATCTGTTGATTATTAGAACAAAAAGAAAGTGTACGGAGTATTTTAGAGGTGTACTTAATCAATCGCAAATGTCGTTTTGTGGACATATCTGTTTATCTTGACGTACTTTGCAGGAATTTTTAGCATGTGTTTTTTCGCTTCTAACGTCATTAAAAAGAGGTGGATGATGCGACTCCCCAGGAGCTTTAAGATGATTAACTTTATTGTAGGATGCGATATTTTCTACATTTTTTCACAGCGGCTGTTAATTTTAAAAAGTTTGTCATCCTGTATTCAAAAAAAATGTTCTGCTCTTATAGAAATATTATACTAAAAATCATTGATAATGACTTATTTTCAGTATTAAAAATACTGGATAATAAGTAATTATCAATGATTTTTAGTATGATATTTCTATAAGGGTGATGTTATTCAAATAAACATATTTACATAAAAATAAAATACTCATTTATTCAACACTCAATTGAAGTTCATATTGCTCGCATGCCTGAGTGACATTTCACTTTCACACGTGAATCATGCATGCAAGCAATATGGCACTCAATTGAGAACACATCTGTCAGGCGTATAACGTTCACGCCGTGCGGCTAATCCCGCACGCGTGCACGCATCTTGAGATCATTATGCACGCATTTTGTTGTCTGGGTATTAGAACATTATTTAATAAACTCGATATAAAATTATTTCTTAACTTACCGTGATTTGATTCTTATCCATTTTTTATTATTGCTTTGCAAAACTTTTTATATGTGACAATATCCACTTTATCACACCTTTTAGTTCAAACGACACTAAAAGATACACTTACTAAACAGCCAAAAATTGGATTTGGCGTAACGAAAATAGCGTAAAGAACACAAAATAACTAGACGGAAACTGGTATTTAAATGAAATGATGTGATTGGTTGGCGCAAGTTACGCTTACGCAAGTTACGCCGCATGGGAAGGCACCCTAAAGGGACATCTACATTGGAAGTAAACAGTAAGAAGTAGGAAGTAAGAATAAGAAATTGACCAATTATAGTTAATTATTCTTCTCACATTCGACTGTGGTTGGTCAATTTCTTACTCTTACTTCCTACTTATTGCTATTTACTTCCAATGTAGACGTCCCTTAAGGGCCACGGCACACAGAAAAACTTAAGCAGTGAGACGTAAGCATTCACCAATCACAAGTGACCAATCACAAGTAAATTGACCAATCACAGTTGTTGATTCTTCTTACGGTCCAAGAATCAACGACTGTGATCGGCTAATTCGCTTAATGCTTACGTCTTACTGCTTAAGTTTTTCTATGTGCCCCCAACTTAAGAATTGACCAATTACGATTAAGTACTCATCAAAATGGCGACCTTACGATTCGACGATTCTCAACATGATTGTTCAATTCTTACGGTACGTCTTACGTTATTGTTATGTCAATTTGTGTGTGAAGCACTTCAACGAGTTTGTGACGTCATGAATTTTGATGTCACTTCCTGCTGCGGTTACTGCAGCTGGAGGGATAAAGCAGTAGCAGTAAGATGGTGCGTTCTCATTTGTAACCTTGCAGCATCTCGACAGTGCTCGAAGTTAAAACGGAACGCTACTGACTTGGTTTACATCGTACACTTGATAAGTGTACTAAATAGTAACTTTCTATTAGATAATTTTAATATCGACGATATATATAAATAACGATATATTAAGCTGATATAATACTCATCAAGAAATCGTATTATATTGATTGAATGCGTCGCCGTTGATATGCATTGTCGATATTAAGATTATCTAATAGAAAGTTACTATTTAGTACGCGTATCAAGTGCACGATGTAAACCAAGCCACTAGCAGTATACTTTCATGACGTCATAGCATCAGTACTCGTAAATAAAGGCTGCGTTCCGAAATTAACTGCCAGTACTGAAAGTATGACGTCATAAAGTAGAACTGCGGATCCGTTCCGTAATTACTGATGCTGCTTTTCAGCTTGTAATGCAATCAATAACGGAACGGACTCGCAGTAGAAATATTCAGTATTGTGGAGGTTAAGATAAACAAGTTTCATAGATAATTATGGATCAAACATAGCGTGATATGGAGATTGTGATTTTAACAAAAGTTGTAAAATATGTAATAGAATCTTCTGAAAGTTCTTCAGATAGCGAAGAAGATGATATATTTTTAAGGACTCTTAATAGAAATTTGACTCCACGTTTTCGTTGCAAGGACTATGTTGAAAGTGTTATACCATTGTATACAGACGAGGAATTTCAAATGCACTTTCGGTACAGAAAACAATATACAATTTTTACCTAATGTACATCAAACGCATGTAAAAGAAATATGATAAAATGTGCCATTGATTATTAAAAAAAAAAAGTAATATCAAGAAAATGGAATTTATTGTTTCAGACTTAAACGAAGTACTTTTCAATTCTTATTTAAATTATTAAATCCTAAATTAAATAAACAAAATAAAATAAAAATAAAATAATTATAAAAGTAAAATAATTATTGATTATTACAAACTTATACCTGTACGTGCTTTTTCAGCATCTTCACGACTAACTGTTACATTATATATTTTATTACTTTCTGAACATATGAGGCTTAACGTCTCATCACAGAGCGCCGCCATTTTTTCACTGCTGGTGTCTTACCTCGCCAGCCGCAGTAACGAAAGCAGGAAATTACGTCAAAATATATGACGTCACGTGTTAACGAAAGTACATTGAAAGCTTACTGCGACGTATTTCGGAACGACTTTGCAGTACTGCAAGTACTGACAGTGAGTTTCGGAACGCAGCCAATGTAGTAAATAATGTAATCCACTCTAATGGCTCCTGCACACACGATGCGGTAATGCTTGCCGCGCGGCGGAAGTTTACGCGACAACCAATCAATATGCTGCTTTCCGTAATAACTTTCTAGCTCTTACGGAAAAACAACATATTGATTGGCTGTCGCGCAGACTTTCGCTGCGCGGCAAACATTACCGCGTCCTGTGTGCAGAAGCCATCAGCCATAGAGTGGTTGCTTACGATATCGAGTGCATAGCGAGTGAGAACTGGATCTGAGACAATAGTACATATTGCCATCTGTAACTAATATATTCTATGGCTGTTCTTACTCTGCTCTGTTCTGTCTTTTATCCACAGAAACAATATGATTGCGTAAGTACATCAAGGGCCAAG
>NW_022639517.1:1766887-1773825 GCF_010583005.1 Odontomachus brunneus | reverse complement strand
CCTTATAGAAATATCATACTAAGAATCATTGATAATTACTTATTTTCAATATTAAAAATACTGGATAATAAGTAATTATCAATGATTCTTAGTATGACATTTCTATAAGAAAGGGGCCCTGCACTGGGATTCTATAACTCGTTATTGGAGTTAACGACAGTTTCGTTATCGTTGCGCAGCTTTTGTATACCGTAGAAAAGCTGCGCAACGATAATGAAACTTTCGTTAACTCCAATAACACAACTATTTCAAGAATAAGGGTGCCGTCCCATTGAGCACGGATCGGAACGCCGGATCGGATTTCTTACTATAATGAGCGTTCCGTTCTCTAGTTCCGTTCCGTAAAAGTTTCCTCTACCAGTCCCATGTAGCAAAAACGGAACGGAATGGCGCGTCGGTCGCAAATAAATATGATTAATTCGTCAATATTTCGTTATTTTGACGCGACAGAATTAATTATATACAGAATTAATTATATACATAATTTATTATATACATAATTTATGCAATTATCTTGCCGATAACATTGTCATGAATATTCTGAAATATTTAATTGAAGAGTGAAATATATTTTATAACTAGAAATCCGTTCCGTTTTTGCTACATGGGACTGGTAGAGGAAACTTTTACGGAACGGAACTAGAGAACGGAACGCTCATTATAGTAAGAAATCCGATCCGGCGTTCCTATCCGTGCTCAATGGGACGGCACCCTAAGAGCGCTGTAGCGCAGCGTTATGGCTCCTGCACACAGGACGCGGTAATGCTTGCCGCGCGACAAAAGTCCGCGCGACAGCCAATCAACATATTGTTTTTCCATAAGAGCTAGAAGGTTATTACGGAAAGCAGCATATTGATTGGTTGTCGCGCGAACTTCCGCCGCGCGGCAAGCATTACCGCGTCCTGTGTGCAGGAGCCATTACTGCTGTTTATAGAGCTCACTATCGCTATCGCGCTACTGACTTCGTGAACAGTCCTTGGTAGCGTTTGCGTTGGTAGCGCGATAGTGAGCTTCGCGAACACACCTATAGACATCTGTGATCTAGCATCAGCGCAATGTGAACTCTCCATTAGTAAAGTTCAGTGGGTTTGTGCATCGCTCGTACCAAGATGGCTGCCACTTGTTAGTAGCGTATTTTTCGTCAATCCGACGTGTATTTTGTAAAAAAAACTACGTTCAGTGCCTTTAAATAAGAGCGTGTATATGTCGCGTGTTTCTGCGAATAGTGTGTTGTGTGTCGTGTTGAATTCGAAATTCTGCGATCTTGAAATGTTTCGTTTTTAAATGTTCCTGGACGAGATTCTCTGAGTGGCCAAGAGGTGGAATAATCACCCGTCACCAGCCATGTTCGTCGAATGTTCTTTTGTTGTGACAGTCGTGATATAATATTTTTCGCGCGACGTAACGCCATACTACAGCAATCTTGTACACATATCAACACGTCCTTTCTTTCTCAAACTCCTTGTTTTGTTTCTTCTTGTCTTGTTTCATTTCTTTTTATCTCCCCTTACCTCACCTTACCTAACATCTTAACATCTTACCTCATCTTATCTCATCATACTTTACCTTACCTTACCACATTATACTGCACTACACCATATCACACCATTTTATACCAAGCCACATAATTTACCTTATTTTATTTTAGTTCATTTCATATCACTTCAATTTATCTTACCTTAGTTTGTTCAATTTCGTCCTTTCCTTACTTTATCTTGTTTTACCTTATTCTATTTCATATTCATTTTATTTCATCTTGCTTCATTATTACCTTATTTTTCTTTATCCTACAGAAGTATCTTATTATCGTTCGCTTATCATCATCAAATAGATTAAATGAAAGGTAATTATACTATACATATATATTTACTTTGTATATTTCTTCATCTATTTGCTTGTAGTAGTTAACTATGTATGTATATTTTTCTTTTTTTGTTAATTTGTCCATTGTCATTTTTGTAAATATATTATTTTTAGGGAACTAATTTGCAAATATGAACGTTTTGATTCTTAAATATTCTTAATATATATTAGATTTTTTCTTAAATTTTTCATATAATTTTCATATAATTTTCCAATTTGTTGATTCTAACATTTAACATTACTTATACACATATTTAAACATATAAATATTTGAATCTCTGTATTTTATAGCATCAAGCAGTTATGTACAAATCACTTTATTTTTTTAATTTTTAGTTTTAGGAACTTAAATTTGTGTGTATGTCCTGTGGGCATATATAATTTATATCTTATACAAAAAAGTGTCAAATGTTATATTAATATCTTCTATGTTTATAACATACCAATTATAAACATCATTCTCAATCATAATAAAAAATTATGTCTTTAATCGGTGTAATTATTAGAAATAATTGACCAAACTTTTTGAATATATTGTATTTATTGTAAAGATCAAGGTTTATACAAAATTAAATATAGAAATGCTTTTTTAGATTATAAACATTTTATTTACTTTTTATCTTAATTCTTAAGCTCTTAAATAAAGACTAATATTCTTAATATTCACTATGCAATGATTTCAATTCTAAATAGAGGCCAACCCAATAACAGATACTATTGTATATTTCTATTAAAAAAATGAATAATAATAACATTTGGAACTCTAAACTTGAAAGTTATATTTGTCACAGTCTGCCATCAACAAAACATTTTTATAATCTGAAAAATGTTTTTGGACCCATGTTTGTATGAACTTTTTATCTTTATAGAGAATAAAGTATACTCTTAAAGTTTGCTTACCAATTTCTGAAATACTCTGTGTAGTAATTTGATAGATATATATACACATTTAATGAATAAATGACTGCAATACTTGTTAATTTTTTTTTATATTTTATCTCACACAATAATATTTATTTTTATTAATATTTTTATATTATTCTACTATATATTATTATATTTAATATTTAAAATAATGGGCATGTAACATTTTTTTGATGTAGGCAATACAAATGAAGAGGAGTATGTGACGTTAGCATTCAAATTTACAATATAATATTTGCAATTAAAGTTTTGGATTCTTTTTTTAGAAGCATAGAAATATTATTACAATTATAAAATAAGTTATAACAATTAAAACAATTAAAATCACACAAAAACCAATTACTAATTTTATATCCATTGTCAGGGCAAATTAGTTCTGAGGAGCTTGTGTATGTACTACTATCTTAACTCATGGAGATTCGTAAACTGAGTTCTGGTTTACTTTTTAACAGTTCTTCTTGAAATAAATAGTTATTAAAATTAAACAGTTATTAAAATTAAAAAATCAGAACAAATTGAGATATCAACATTATATTGTGTTTCAGTTTGTCTTGTTGGACTTTCTTCTTCATTTCTTGTCAGATTTTAATAGTTACACATTTCTACAATGGTCATAAAAAGAATTTTACCCTTTATATGCAAATATATACAGGGTGTAAAAAAATTAGACCGATAAATTTTGAGGGGAAATAGAGAATATAAAAACAAACATATTTTACAATGTTTAATAATATTTTTCTCTACGACGCTTCGTTTTAATACTACAGGGTACAAAATAGGAATTTTATGATTTTAATAAAAAACAAACATATAAGTTGAAAAATTAAATTTATTTCAATTACACATATATATTTTAATCTTCAAAAAACAATGAACAAAAGAACGGAACAAAAATGCGCAATTGATTAGCTCAATTTATAATAAATGTTCAAAAATTCCTCCATTTGCTTCAACACAAAGATGACATCGTCGAAATTCGGGTTAACGATTCTGTTTCTGTTTCAATGCCTCATCGATAAGAGTTGTGAAAGTAAATACAAAATACCCTTGTGTTTCGACGATGTCATCTTTGTGTTTTTCAATTGCGTATTTTTGTTCCGTTCTTTTGTTCATTGTTTTCTGAAGATTAAAAATATATGTGTAATTGAAATAAATTTAATTTTTCCACTTATATGTTTGTTTTTTGTTAAAATCATAAAATTCCTATTTTGTGCCCTGTAGTATTAAAACAAAGCTTCGTAGAGAAAAACATTATTAACAAAATATGTTTGTTTTTATGTCCTCTATTTCCCCTCAAAGTTTGTCGTAATTTTTTTATACCCTGTATATAAAAATCATATTGTACTCTTTGG
Source organism: Odontomachus brunneus (assembly GCF_010583005.1). NCBI lineage: Eukaryota > Metazoa > Arthropoda > Insecta > Hymenoptera > Formicidae > Odontomachus > Odontomachus brunneus. Next base: position 1,769,686 of record NW_022639517.1, on the reverse strand, counting down.
CAATTTTGCATACATTGAAATAAGATATATTTTAGATGAAGTACAATGTGAAGATCTGTTTATCTATTTATTTTAATGTTTATTTTAAATAAATTACTTTATAATGAAAAGAAAATTTTTATACATATTTGCAAAAGTTCTAGCAATTAGCAATTGAATTATTTTTTAAATTCTAAGGAAGTTTTTCTTACAGATCGAAAAATTGGTCTATTTTCAAACACTACTGACTCAAGGACATATATATAACATTTCTGTAATTTTGTGAGTTGATTTATGGTTGTTCATTGTTTATGGAAATGTCATAGGAGTTCTTAAAAAGTATTTATTTTCTTAAATGTAATAAATAATCACAATGATCAGTGCAGATCATGTCTTTGCTTGCAATGAATATGATTCCACTCTAGAAAACTTTGAAAAAAGTGGAAACAGATTTATTATTTAAAGGATATTGCTAAAATATATCGTGAGTAGAATTTGTAAAACTAATTTTGTTTTAATTTTATTAGCATAATTGTAAATTGTCATTGTTTATTATATTTTGATTATTTTTTTAAAGAATTTTTTTAGAGATTCTGCTTTCAATACATTACAGGTAATTATTTAAAAAGAAATAAATATATAACAAATCTTAGGAGAATCGTTGGATCTGTCTTTGAGATTTTATATTCATTGTTTTATAACAGGTTTTCAGGAAGTTACACTTAAAAGTAGTAGAGGAGAAAGTGGGAATATAGATCACTTTTTGTTTCAGACAAGAAATTTAATATTAAATACAATAATTGTATCAATAACTGTAGAAATGTTAGCAAATATTTTTTTTATGTACAAGAAATGAGGTTGGAGAATGGAGTGGTAATATGAAACATGCATGAAAATTAAAAAGGTTTACTTTTTACTATTATAAAATAGTAGATGTTAAAACAACTTTGTTTATTAAACTCCTTTGTATGTAAAACTCATAAGTTGAAATTGAAAATATAAAATTTCCTATAAAAATAAGCAAATAAAGTTCAATAATATAAATTATGTGGAAGTCCATTAGATTTATAAACAGAAGTTACAAATAAGAATATTATTTTTACATCCATTCTATAAGACATGGAAATATAAAATGTTTATAAGATATGATAATATAAAGTATCTTGTTTTATATAAAACATCTTGTTCCGTATTATTAATCATTACTATTTTCCAAATGGTTTAACAAATCTTAAAATCTTAAAATATGGAAAATATTACCAAATAATTAACTCTGTAATTTTGAAATTTGATTCTATTACTAATTGACACACTATAGCTAATGTTAGATTTATCGATTAAGACAGGAAAAAGTTTTTTTAAATCTTTGTGAAAAATTTTAAGGGAGGTTTCTACTTTGTTGGCCAGGAAAAATTTTTTGGAATTTATAGAAAAGGAACTATTAAAGATAAAATTCTAAAATTTGGAATACATTAAAATTTATCTTAATTAAACATAAAAAAAAATCGCTACGACAATTTAAGTAATGGAGCTGGGTGGGCCGGGTGGGCGGAGTGTGCGGCGGAACGAGATAATCAGCTGGTGGAAGTTCTTAGAGGCTGAAAAATGACCTGAAAAAAAAAAACAAATTTTTTTATAATCTAGAGGTTTGTGCTTCATATAGACTAAAATAAAAAAATTACAAAAATTTTTGAGTGAGTTGTAGTCATTCAAACAAAAAATGTGTTATTTTTACGAAAAATTGTTGCAGTTATTTATTCATAAAGAAAAAGTTTTTAATATTTTCTCTTTATTCTATTCTACTTTAGAGAGGCGGTATTTCCGAACATTTTAAGACCAAAATCATATCGATCGCATGATTTGGGACTTGTACAGAACTTCCACCAACTTCACAAACGTCGTTTCGAGAAAAACGCGTTTAAAATTTAAGTAGTACTTACAGCTAGTCGACGATCCCAGGACTGTATAGTATTCCCTCTTCCTCTTCATATAGCTCATTTTTGTTGCAATCTCCAATCGACGGGCAGATCGGGCTTCTTTTGAAGCTTGTAGAGCATGTTTGTCAGCGTTTCTTATCCGTTTATTGTCTCGTCTGGTAGCCATTATTGACGCGTTCATCCCAATCTTAATTCCCATGGCTTCCATTATTCGAAGCACAGAATTAAAACCTTCATTGAAAATGCATGTTGCCAAAAATAATGCAATTTCAATAGTTTTTCTTGTGCAGAATATGTTTCGATGCAAAACTCCAAATCAAAGTGTTGAGACACTCGTTGTTGTTTTGAGTGTGGCCACCTAAACATTGTTTCAATAAATCATCCGACGATAAGTCCTCATAAATAGATCGTCCTAACGTCCTAATGGTGGCCACGTAGAAATATAACAAAAGAATAATAGAGCAGCTGCAAAGACCCAAAAGAGGGCGACAAGCATATAAGCCGCAGCGCTCCGCAAGGCTACCTGACTTTTCAACAGGCTGTAACTCGATCAATTTTTCGAATTTTAACTTGAAATTTTTATCACATATTTTTTAAAGTACAATCTTTAAGAATATGTAAAAAAATCGATTTTTTTGACCCAACAAGGTAGAAACCCCTATTAGGAAGAAAACAAAGTGAATCCTCTTAATGCTATAAACAATGTGGAATTAACGCTAGACTTCTTTGGTGACTGATAAAAATTCTAGATTCTTTTTTAAGGTGGCAGAACCAAATCGGCAAAATCAAGTCGCGTCTACTTGATTATTTAGTACTTATTTTGTACTAACTTGTACCACCAATAAAAATTTTGTACTGTATGCCATTTTGGAAAAAAAAAAAA
>NW_022639517.1:1762306-1766758 GCF_010583005.1 Odontomachus brunneus | reverse complement strand
GGGGGGGGGGGGGAGGGAATAGAGTCTTAAAATAAATATATATTTTTTTATAATATTTTTTGTCATATTTTTTAATGTGTGTGTATGATGCTACCTGACATAATATAAAAATTCTAGTGGATATGCATTGTTTCGAAGTAATGTATTAAAATTTAAAAAGTGATACAATTACTTAAAAAGTCACAATATTAGAATATCAAGAAAATCTTCTGAAGCACGATTTTACCGAAATATCGAAGTATACAATTTTCCCGAAGTCATAATGCCAAATATTAAAAAAAAAAAAAACACTATTTACTTGGCAAATTATCTCGTTGTACAGCCAGATTTATTAATATCGACCAATTAAAATATAACTACTGTATTACAGTACTATATTATAGTACTGTTTGAATATAGTATATCTAAATGAGTAGATGTTAATACAATTATGTGTGTTGTTTTTAGAGTAATAATTCCTCCTGAGGACTATTATATTTCAGGAAAATTATATTTCTGATATTGCTTAGTATTTATATTTCGATATTATGGTTTTTTCGACAAACTCTTCTTATATTCGAATTTTAAGATTTTGATTATTTGGGATAATGTCTACCGAAATTTCTGGATCTGAACAAATACATAAACAAATACACAACATTAAAAATCAAATTAATAATCACAAAAATAATTTACTTTTAAGTAATGTTTTTTACAATAAATACTAAGAAACTTCTTTATTAATTTATATATAAAAATGATATTGCCGGATATCATTGATTGTTTTACGCGTTTTAAGATCGCAGGAATATTTTGTATATGATATATTGCAACAGTTTTTCGGATTAACAATTTTTATTTTATTTCAAAAAGAGGTAAACAAGAGTCTGCTTATGCTTTTCCATGAGAAAATTATAACTAAGATAAATCGGGATAAATAAATGATCGGGAAGATTATGCAATAGAACTATCTTGAACTATTCAACGTTCATGAAATCTTTAGTTCAGATAATTGTGTACGATGACACTGAAATGAGTCGGTACCTCATCATGTTTGAATTACATTTTTCTTGTAATATAGAGTCCGTTTTCTATGAGTTTTGACAAATTTTGTTTTTAGAAAAATAAATATGCTATTTTATTGTGCAAAGGTAAAATGTACAGACGAATAAGAAAGTTATTGATAATACCCACGAAAAACTGCTCACGAACATAATTATATACAAATAGTAATAGTATAATCAGGATTGGGTAATTTATTAGGTGCGCAACTAAGTTCTCGCTGTTTTTTTTATGAAAATGCAACTTTATTGTGAAAAAATGGTTACAAATGAATCATTCAAAGTATTGCCCATCGCTAGCTACAACTTTTTCCCATCTTTCTGGCAGAGCTCGAATACCGTTACGGTAAAAGCGTTCGTCTTGTGAGGCTATCCACGAATCAAGCCATTTTTTGATGTCTTCATATGAGCGGAACTGCTGATCAGCCAGACCATGTGCCATCGAACGGAACAAGTAATAATCAGACGGCGCAATATCTGGGGAATATGGCGGGTGGGGTAGGACTTCTCATTTGAGCGTTTCCAAGTAGGTTTTAATGGGTTTGGCAACATGAGGCCGAGCGTTGTCATGTAGTGGAATCACTTTTTCGTGCCTCTGTTCGTATTGTGGCCGTTTTTCGTGCAGTGCTCGGCTCAATCGCATCAATTGAATTCGATACCGTTCCCCAGTGATGGTTTCGTTCGGTTTCAACAGCTCATAATAAATAACACCGACCTGGTCCCACCAAATACACAGCATAACCTTCGCAGCGTGAATATTCGGCCGAGCCGACGACGTAGAAGCATGACCGGGCAGTCCCCATGACTTTCTTTGGGTTGCTGTAATGAATCCATTTTTCATCACCCGTCACGATGCGATGAAGAAAACCCTTCCTTTTTTGCCGCTGGAGCAGTTGTTCACAGGCGAAAAAACGACGCTCAACGTCCCTTGGCTTCAAATCATAAGGAACCCAAGTTCCTTGCTTTTGAATCATTCCCAACGCATGCAATCGCTTGGAAATGGCTTGGCGGGTAACTCCTAATGCTGAAGCAAGCTGTTCTTGCGTTTGGCACGGATCCTCATCGAGCAATGCCTCCAATTCAGCGTTTTCGAAGGTTTTTGGCCTTCCTTCACGCGGACGGTCGTCAACATCGAAATCACCGTCTTTGAAGCGACGAAACCAATCACGGCACGTTGTTTCACTTAGAGCAGCATCTCCGTAAACTTTTTGGAGCTCTCGATGCGCTTCAGCCGCCATTTTCTTCGAATGAAATAAGAAAATCAACACTTCCCGCAAATGACGATTATTTGGCACAAAATCAGACATTTTCACACAACCAAAAGTATATGACGCCAAAACAAAATCACTAACGTGTCAAAGCGGTTTGTTTACCATATGTCTAAGCTTGGTTTATGACGTTTTGGATATGTCAAAATCGACCAGCGCTTACTGCTGGAGCCATCTATTGACAAACAGCGGGAACTTAGTTGCGCACCTAATACTTTTGGTTTTTAACTGACAAGGGACTTAACAGAATTGTCCCTCACCGATTTTGATGCGCTTTTTTTGATGCAATCAAAAAGTAAGAGACCTATATTTTTTTATCGGGTTATTTTGACACTTAGGTTAAAACAATCCCTTGAGAAAAATGGACTTTTTGATTTTTTTGGAATAATTCCTAAGATATGAGATATGAAAAAATGTTTCCTATAAAAGTTTTAGAGTATTTAATGCTCTTTGCAACGGCATATTTCACTTTTTTTGAATATCAAATTTTTCTCCCCTTCCCCCCTTCACTCGTTATCTTCTAAAATTTTTAAGTTTTTGTAAAGATAAAAATTATAGAGCATTTAATACCAAATCCATCTATATATAATAGTAAAAGTTGGTCTCGCTTTAATCGTTGGAAAACGACGTGATAATATCGTGTTATAGACGCTACACTGTCCAAGCAGATGGATACTGTAAATAGATATGTTAATATAGATAGGGGAATATAATGAATTGCAGAAAAATAACATATAGACAATTGCATATATTTAATATATAATGTTTACAATATATAATACGTGTATGTTATTATATTACAAGGTTATTATATTACAAGGTTGAAAAGTAACGAGTTATTTGTAACGTCGTTATCATTATAGTTACTTTTTTTCGGTAACTATAACGGTAACGGCGTTACTTTTTCTGATCGGTAATTGTAACGGTAACGTAGTTACATTTATTCAGTAACGGTGACGATTAATTCGTTACTCTAATAGTTTTTTTGTTTTAAATCTATTAAATTCGATCTATACATAAACCAGTAGCAATACGCAAAACGACCAATCCATCCTCAATCTGGCATATTGTAATCATGACTTTGCTTATGTCTTAAGCCTATGTCTTGAGCCTTGTACACTGGACGTGATTAGCGACGAGCGATGAGCGATATCCACTGAGAGCACTTATTTCTTCTTAAAGCAGAGTTCTGATTGGATATTGCTCATCGTTTGTCGCTAATCGCTAATGGTCTCACAGACCAGCGCGATGCACGACGCGACACGCGATATCCGACGAACAATATTCAATCAGATATATAAGGTTTAGTAAAAAGAAATCCATTATTTTTGCATGAAATTGAAGGCTTTATTTAGTATAGTTAGAATGATCCGATTTAGGTCAAATATGCGCCGTTTTGTTCGATAACTTGTTGCTATTTTGAAGGTAATTCCATTATGTCTCTCTCATAGAAACCGTTGTCCCTATTGGCAAAAAACTGGGACAGTCGATTTTCACAAGCTTCTTTTGAGGCGAATTTTTCACCAGCAAAATCATTCGCCATAGATAGGAACAGGTGGTAATCACTCGGTGCCAGGTCCGGACTATAAGGTGGATGCATAAGAACCTCCCAACCAAGCTCCCGGAGCTTCTGGCGAGTCACTATTGATGTGTGTGGCCTGGCGTTGTCTTGATGGAACACAATTCCTCTTCTATTGGCCAAAGCTGGCCGCTTCTGGGCGATTGATTCCTTCAGACGGTCCAATTGTTGACAGTACAGGTCCGAATTAAGAGTTTGGCCGTAGGGGAGCATAGTGGATGATTCCCTGCCAATCCCACCAATCCAAACACACAGCAAAGCCTTCCTGATCGTCAATCCTGGCTTGGCCACCGTTTGCGCCGGCTCACCGCGTTTCGACCACGACCGTTTTCGCTTGACGTTGTCGTAAGTGACCCACTTTTCATCACCCGTCACCATCCGCTGCAGAAATGGATCAATTTTGTTGCAATTCAGCAACGATTCGCAGATGGAAATTCGGTCCATGAGATTTTTTTGCGTTAACTCGTATGGTACCCATACATCGAGCTTCTTTTTGTATCCAGCCTTATTCAAGTGGTTCCAAACGGTTTTTTGTGCAATGTTTAGCTCCTGGGCAATCGAAACA
>NW_022639517.1:1748752-1762249 GCF_010583005.1 Odontomachus brunneus | reverse complement strand
TTGGCTGTTACAGTATCAGGACCATAAACACTATTCATATTTTCAGCCGCCTGGCTTGCGTTTTCGCCTTTATCGAAGAAAAACTGTAAAATATGGCATATTTTCTCTTTGCTGGTGTCCATCTTTGACGCGCGCTCAAACAATATTGAGTCAAACAATCACAAAACTGTCTGAGAAGTTTTTTTAGTACGAAATCTTATCTTTCTAACGCCATCTAGCGTAAACCGATCGCACTTATACAACGCGAGATACACATTACTAAAGCCATCTATTGGAAAAATAATGGGTTTCTTTTTACTACACCTTATATCTCAGATATATGTCAGGTGTACCGTCACTACCGCATTATCTCTTAAAGGCGGATTCCTGAAGTAATTTGAATCAGAAAATCCTAATACGAAATGACGAGGCTGATACTTTTCAAATTATAAACGATTAAAGTTGACCAATTATACTGGCTAAAGTACGCGCGCTCAGATATGGTACAACACACAATGGTACAATGGTGCATGCATATGTCGTATATAATAATAATCTGTCTTTTCCATCATTTAAATAAACGTAAGTCATTTAAATATCGTAAATAATAACAATCTCGTCAAAATGTTATGAATAAAATATCACACAATATATTTATGAGAGTCAGTAAGCTGTCACACATTTGACGTTTCTTTCAGGGATTTACAACTAATTTCATATCTTATGCAAATTCTCACTTATGTGCATGCACCTTTACCATTGTGTGTTGTACCGTATCTGAGCGCGCGTATTTTAGCCAATATAATTGGCCAACTTTCATCGTTTATAATTTGAAAAGTATTATAGTCTCGACATTTTTGTATTAGGATTTTTTTCAAAATACCTCAGGAATCCGTCCTTAAAAGATAATGCGATAGTGGCGGTAGTGACACCCTGTATATCAGATATATCTATGTCTCAATTTATTCTATCTCATATCTATTTTCCACATAAATCTCTCTCTCCCTTTCTCGTCCGTTTTCCCTTATCAATCTCATAATTAGTCTTATTTTAGCATTTAAAAAAGTAACAAAAAAGTAACGATTCGTTACTTTTTAAATAACGGTAACGAGTTACTTTTTAAAATTTGTAACGTGTATCTGTAATAAGTTACATTTTAGAGAAAATAACGGTAACGATAACGAGTTACTTTTATAAAGTATCCTGTTATATTACATTAATCATATAATTAATATAATATTCAGGAAAAATCGATACTTGTATATACGCAGAAAATAAATGTATTTTATTTATGATATATGTTTGTTACAAAGGTAGTGCTCATGGAAAAAATGTGTGATGTAAAGTAATTGTTTGCACCAAGAACAAATAATTACACTGTTCGACAAAAATCGAATTTTTTTTTCGTGACGTGAGTACGAATAGTCATTTTCAATATATTTTTGCCCGCTGAACACGAATCCGTCATCCATATTTAGCTATCGCGTCACGATTTTGACAAAAATGACGTTAAAGAGATAAAAAATAACGATTTTTTTTAAATAAAAAATGACGTTAAAGAGATAAAAATAACGAAATTTTCGTGGCGCTGTAACGCAAACAGTAAAATTTGTTCTACATTTCGTTAGTGCCACGCAAAAGTATCAACTTTTAGCTTGAAAATGTATCTTGTCTCGTTTCCCGACAATTTTTTGTTTTCAACATATTGGCCAATCAGAAACAGTCGTCGGCATTAATATCACTGGGCAGAATATATTTTCTTTTGCAAAAGGGCGAATGGTAATTTTCGATGTATTTTTGCCTGCTGAACCCGAATCGGTCATCCAAATTTGATGCTATCACGTCACAATTTTGAGAGAAATGGAGTAAGATACAAGATAAGAAGAAGACTTTCGTTTCGTGTGCGCGCGCGCGTACGTGCGTGCATGCGTCGTGTGTGTGTGACTAGCAAATTAAGCATGCGGAGAGAGAAAGAGACAGAAAGGATTGATGTTGAGGGGTGTGAGTATGAAGAAGAGAGGTGGCGAGGGAAGTGTGGGAGTGTGTGGGTGACAGGGAGGGAAGAGTGAAAGGGTGGAAAAGTGAGGACGAAGTTGGAAGGCAGGATATGTTAAGATAGAGAAGAAGGAGTGGAGAGGTAGAGAGGAGAGAGGTGGAGAGAGACATCTGGGTGAGTGAGCAGGAACTAGAAAGCGAAGAAGGTAGTGGTGGGGTGGCAGACAGAGGTAGGCAGGAGCATAGACTAGAAAATAGTGAGATAGATAGGAATAAGAGGAAAAGGAATAGTACGATTAGAAAGAAAGAATAAGAGAAGAGATTGGAGGAGAAAGATATGGAGGAAAAGAATGAAGGATCAATGCAGAAGGGAAGAGGAGGTTTGTTAAAGGAGGAAAGGAAAGGAAGTGTGGGGATGTTGGAGAAGTTGTTTAAGAAGAAGAGGGAGAAGGAAGAGCGGGGAAGAAAGGAGGAAAAGGAAGAGCGGGGAAGGGAGGAGGAAGAGGGAGATAGCGAAAAGGAGGAATGGTGCGTTTTTAAGAAAGGGAGGAGGACATTGAGGTCGCCACAAAAAGGTGAGGGAGGAGGTGAGGTGGAGGAGCTGGGAAGAGGGAGGGAGCTGGATGAGTGGAGGAGAGAAATAAAGGAGGGTATGAGGTGAAATGGTGAAAGAAATAAAAGAGATGAGGGAAGAGATGGGCAGTCAAAGGAAGGAAATGAGGGAGGAGTTGGAGGGGATAAGGAGATTGATGGGAGAGAAGGAGGAAGCATGGAGAAGAGAGAATGAGGAGCTAAGAGGAAGAATAAAGGAACTAGAGGAGAGAATGGAGAGGAAGGAAGAGAAGTTGATGAGAGTTATGGATGAAGGGAGGAGAGGGCAGGAGGGCTGGTGAGAGAGATGAGAAAGGTGGAAAGGAGGGTGGAGATGAGAGAAAGAGAGGAAAGAAGGAGAACTATAATGGTGAAAGGGGTGAAAGGAAACGAGAGGGAAGTATAGGGGAGAGTGAAAGAAATTATGTCGGGTTGGGGATAGAGAGGGAGATAAGGGAGGTTAAAGAAGTAGGGAGAGAAGAGGGAGGTGGATGGGTAAGGATTAGAATGGAGGAACTGGAAGGGAAAAAGGAGATAATGAGGAGGAAAAAGAAGTGGGAAAAGAGGGAGGTGTGGATAAGAGATGATCTAACGTGGAAAGAAAGAAAGATGAAGTGGAATTTGGAGGAGATTGTTAGAAGATGGAGAGAAAAGCGAAGGAGAGTATGGGTAAGATATGGAAGAATACAGATAGATGGGAAGTGGTGGAGTTGAGAGGAAGATGAGGAAAGATTAAGAGTGAGGTGTTGGGGGAATCAGATTAGAGAAGAAGGGGAAGAAGGATAGAAAGTAGCGTTTTGGAATGTGGCGGGATTGGGGAACAAGGACAAGGGATTCTGGGAGAGGATGAAAAATGGGAGGTGGTAATGATGATGGAAACGTGGTAAGAGAAGAAGGGTTGGGAAAGATTGAAGGACAGACTGCCGAAGGAATATAAATGGGAAGTACAGATGGCGAGAAAAAGGAACAGGAATGGGAGGACGAGGTGGGGGATGTTAATGGGAGTGAAGGACTTAGGGGAGATAGAGTTAGAGGAAGAGGAGGAGGAAGTGGAAAGGAGGATAAAAGGGGAAATTATTAGAGAAGAATGCAAATGGGCGATTATAGGAGTGTACGTAAATGGGGATATATAGAGGAAGCTAGAAGAGTTTGGATAATGGAGGAAAAGGAAGGGGAGTAGTTATAGGAGAAGACTTTAATGTGAGGACGGGAGGAAAGGATGGTTGGAGTGAGGAGGAAGGAAGGGAGGAGGAAGGTGGAGAAGATTGGAGAAAAAAAATTAAATGGGGAAGGCAGAAAGTTGCTGCAGGTAATAGAGGAAAGAGAATTCGTGGTAATGAACGGGAATGTGGTAGAGGTTGAAGGGGATGAGTTTACGTATACGGAAGGAAATGGGGAGTCAGTGATTGATTATATACTGGGATGTGGGGAGGTATTGGGATAAATGATAAGGATGGAGGTGGCCGAGAAGATAGGCTCGGATCATTACCTAGTAATCATGGAGCTGAGAGGGATGGTTGGGAAAGGGGAAAGGCGGAGGATGACATGAACAGAGAAGTGTAGAGGTGAATGGGATGAAGAAGGAAGGGAGAAATTTGAAAGGGAGTTAGGGAGGATTCAGGCAGATAGGGAAGGGGGACAGAAGGAGATGGTGGAAGTGATGGAGAGGATAAGGACAACTTTGAAGGTATGTAAGGAGAAGGAGGAGAGGGGTAAACGGGGGAAAGGCAAGAGAGGGTGGGATAAGGAATGCAGGGAGAAGAAGGAGGTAAGAAGAGGGAGTTGAGAAAGTGGAGCGGGGCAGCGAGAGAGTCAAGATTGGATATAGGGAGAGGAAAAAAAGAGTATAAGAGGCTTTGTAAGAGAAAGCAGAAAGAGGAAAGAGAGGGAATGGAAAGGGAGGTAATGGAAGTAAGGACAGAGGAAATGGTTTGCGAGTTTGTGGAGAGAGAGAGAGGGGTGAGAGAGAGGGGGAGGGAGAGGGGGAGAGAGGGGGGGTTAGATATGTAAGGTAGATATAAGTTAGATGTAAGATTAGAGGTAAGAAGTTGAAAGTTAATTAGAGGTGCGGAAGTGTGAGTGTGTGCGTAGTGAGGAGAAAAGTTGTTATATACCAGGTTGATTGATAAGTCTATAGAATAAAAATAAGAAAAACGTTTTGTTAAGCAAAACTTAACTTTATTCTTCAACATAATCTTCTTTTAGCTCAATACACGAGTCCAACGAATTTCTAGCTTCTTTAAACCTTCCATAGAATAAGAAGTTTCTAAACTGCCAAAATATGCGTCTGTTTCGTAATCATCTCTTCATTCGAAGCAAATCTCTTTCTCTGGAGTCATCTTTTGAGACTTGGAAATAGGTATAAGTCATACGGGGCCAGATCTGGAGAATACGATGAATGTGGGAGAAATTCATACCTCAATTCAATCAATTTTGCCAATACTTTTACCGATTTATGAGCTGGTGCATTGTTTTGATGAAAGAGAATTTTTTTCCTCGTTAAATGAAGCCGTTTTTCTTGATTTCATTATTTAATCGGTCCAAAAATGATGCATAATATTTTTTTGTGATTGTTCTTCCTTTTTCAAGATAATCGATGAGGATTATTCCATATGCATGCCAAAACACAATGGCCAGAACCTTTCCAACCGATTGTTGCGTCTTGGTCGCTTCGGAGCACTTCCACTTTTTGGAACCCATTGTGCCTATTGTTGTTTCGATTCAGTATAATGATGGATCCATGTTTCATCAAAGGTTATGTATCGATGCAAAAATTCTTTTGATTTGCGCCTAAACATGTCCAAGCAATGCTGAGAAGTGCGAACTCGTTCACGTTTTTAATCGATTGTTAGTAATCGCGGCATCCATCTTGCAGTTAGCTTTCTCAAATACCCAAATGTTTGTGTAGGATATTGAACACACGTTCAGATGAGATGCCCACAGCCGCAGCTAGTTTACGCGATTTCACTTAGGTCATCCAACACTATATCATGGATTTTTCATTCATTTCTGGTGTAGTTATCTCATTTGGACGACCACTGAATCGTGCATTCGATGTGCTGGTACAACCACGTTTAAACTCAGCAATCCAGTTATACACGACTGCAGTTATATATGATTGTATTCGACGGAGCAGATTTCCCCAAAGTTTTTTGGAAGTCCTCAATCATTTCTTGCGGTTGTAAGCCTTTCAAATAGAAATACTTTATTATTACACGAATTTTTTACATTTTTACAAAATATCAGAGGTTATCTGCTTTCTATGGCTGTCACAAATATACTGATTGTTATAGCTATCTGCAACTGTATAGTGAAAGGTTTAAAGGTTGGCACTATTGGTAATTCACGGCGCATTGGAGGTGGCAACACCACTAATATTTCATTCTAAAGACTTATAAATCAGCCTGGTATATTGTAACTCCATACTGGAGACCAATAAAGTATACATACATGCAAGATAAGAAGATTCCTGTATTCGGCTTTTTGGCCTTTTGATGCCATTTTTCTCAAAATTGTGACGTGACAGCCAAAATTGAACGATGGATTCGTGTTTAGCAGGCAAAAATACATCGAAAATGACTATTCGTACTTGTGTCATGAAAAAAGTTCTATTTTTGTCGAACAGTGTAATTATTTATTCTTGGTGCAAACAATTACTTTGCATCACAAATTTTTTCCATGAGCAGCACCTTTGTAACAAATATGTGTCATAAATAAAATACATTTGTTTTCTGTGTGTATGCAAGTTTTGTATCGATTTTTCTTGAAAATTATATTAATTATATGATTAATTTAATATAATAACACACACGTATTATATATTGTAAACTTTATATATTAAATATATGCAATTGTCTGTTATTTTACTACAATTTATTATATTCCTCTACCTATAGTAACATATCTATCTATAGTATCCATCTATTTGGACAGTGCACAGTAGGCTAGCAGACCTCAAAATGTGGCAAAAAATCGATTTCGGAGATGAGTTCTCCCGAAAGTTTTATCATCTGTGTACATTAAGCTAGCTATTTTTCAAGTTTCATTGAGTTTGATCCACTGATTTTTATTTGGCAACAAGTTAAACTTTGAATATTATATATCGTACTAGTGATTTAACGTTTTCAGCATTTTATTGTTGTATTATAGCAAATGAAGAATCTGCAACTGCTTCTCATCCATCGTTGTACTTTGATAAATCATTATAATAACGTGCAGAATGCAAAAATACATGACAGACAAAATGGCTGAACATTATACGCATACATTTCTGAATATTTACTGCAATGTTATTCTTGCAACAAAAGTTGCGCGAAATTGAGCCGCATACTTTTTCACGTTTGAAATACCGTGGGGCTCGTTTATATGTGTTCTATAAAATCAGCTGCCACCATCCATAATTTATGGAGATATTCGCGAGATATTGTGTACACGCTTCATGCCTGTATACAATGGATCAATAGATTTAAAAAAGTGGCTAAAGACAAAAAATGCTCCCATCGTCGTAAAATTTCGTACCTGTAAGTTTTCGGGGTCGCTGAGTTCGAAACTTAGGATTTAGAAATTCAAAAGGCGGACGGAAATACTGAAAGTGCTCTGATCGTTGTGCAGCTTAGTATTGGTAGGTTTTCGGGGTTGTTGAATTAAAATTTGAACACAGAATTTGGAAATTCAAAATGTCGGATTCAAAATGGCGGACAGAAATGCTAAAGATGCTCTGATTGTTGTGCAACTTGATACTGGTAGGATTACTGGTAGGTGCCACTGAATTCGAATCTGAACATAAAATTTAGAAATTTAAAATGCGGATTTAAAATGGCGGACAGAAATGCTAAAAGTGCTCTGTTCATTGTGAAAGTTGGTATTGATAGGTATTCGTGGTCGCTAGATTCGAATCCGTATTCACAATTAAAATATTCAAACTGACCGACTCTTTTGGTTCACCATATTGGATCTACTATTTTAAATTTCTGAATTTTGAATTTAAATTCGTATTCAGTAATTTGAAGTATTCTCAACTACCGAGTTTTATCCAAATAACTATTTGTATTCGATTCACCATATTGTATCCGCCATCTTGAGTTTTGAAAATATGATATCAGATTCGGCGACTTTAAGCCTTTTATATTGGAATCTTCATGCAGTTTTGAAAGCTTTCTTCCAATCTATTTTACACGAAAAGTTAAAGTAAAATGTAGGCAAATTGCAGGCGTTTCAATTACAGAATCCGATGTTTTTATTTTATGGTCACTGTATTGGATCCGCCATTTTAAATTTTAAATTTTTGATGTCAAATTCGTTATCAATCGAAAATCTTCAAATATTAAGTTTCATATTAATCCGGACATAATTAATAGATTTTGATCTCCATATTGAGTTCGTCATTTTAAATTTCGAAATTTTGAGTTCAGATTTGTAATCTGCGATTTCAAGAACGCTCGAGTACTGAGTTTCATCCAAATCAAATCACTTTTCACATTTTGGTCTGCCATTTTGAATTTCGAAATTCTGAGTTCATATTTATAATCAGCGACTTTAAATATCCCTCCAAGCACCGAGTTTCATCCAAATCAAGTCACTTTTTGCATTTAGGTCCTATATTGAATCCGCCATTTTGAATTTCAAAATTTTGACATCAGAAATGGAATGAGCGATGCCGAGAACCTTATATAAATATAACGGTGTTATATTAGGTGCGCAATTAAGTTCTCGCTGTTTTTTTTATGAAAATGCAACTTTATTGTGAAAAAATGGTTACAAATGAATCATTCAAAGTATTGCCCATCGCTAGCTACAACTTTTTCCCATCTTTCTGGCAGAGCTCGAATACCGTTACGGTAAAAGCGTTCGTCTTGTGAGGCTATCCACGAATCAAGCCATTTTTTGATGTCTTCATATGAGCGGAATTGCTGATCAGCCAGACCATGTGCCATCGAACGGAACAAGTAATAATCGGACGGCGCAATATCTGGGGAATATGGCGGGTGGGGTAGGACTTCCCATTTGAGCGTTTCCAAGTAGGTTTTAACGGATTTGGCAACATGAGGCCGAGCGTTGTCATGCAGTGGAATCACTTTTTCGTGCCTCTATTCGTATTGTGGCCGTTTTTCGTGCAGTGCTCGGCTCAATCGCATCAATTGAATTTGATACCGTTCCGCAGTGATGGTTTCGTTCGGTTTCAACAGCTCATAATAAATAACACCGACCTGGTCCCACCAAATACACAGCATAACCTTCGCAGCGTGAATATTCGGCCGAGCCGACGACGTAGAAGCATGACCGGGCAGTCCCCATGACTTTCTTTTCTTTGGGTTGCTGTAATGAATCCATTTTTCATCACCCGTCACGATGCGATGAAGAAAACCCTTCCTTTTTTGCCGCTGGAGCAGTTGTTCACAGGCGAAAAAACGACGCTCAACGTCCCTTGGCTTCAAATCATAAGGAACCTAAGTTCCTTGCTTTTGAATCATTCCCAACGCATGCACTCGCTTGGAAATGGCTTGGCGGGTAACTCCTAATGCTGAAGCAAGCTGTTCTTGCGTTTGGCACGGATCCTCATCGAGCAATGCCTCCAATTCAGCGTTTTCGAAGGTTTTTGGCCTTCCTTCACGCGGACGGTCATCAACATCGAAATCACCGTCTTTGAAGCGACGAAACAAATCACGGCACGTTGTTTCTCTTAGAGCAGCATCTCCGTAAACTTTTTGGAGCTCTCGATGCTCTTCAGCCGCCATTTTCTTCGAATGAAATAAGAAAATCAACACTTCCCGCAAATGACGATTATTTGGCACAAAATCAGACATTTTCACACAACCAAAAGTATATGACGCCAAAACAAAATCACTAACGTGTCAAAGCGGTTTGTTTACCATATGTTTAAGCTTGGTTCATGACGTTTTGGATATGTCAAAATCGACCAGCACTTATTGCTGGAGCCATCTATTGACAAACAGCGGGAACTTAGTTGCGCACCTAATATATTGGGTCTATGCATAATTCCATAGCGAGAATCGAGTAAATTTTAAACGCAAAATATTTAGCAAAATATTAAAAAAACAATTTTAATCAACTAAATATATTCCATTGTGTTCACTGACTTTCTGCCATCTCTCCACGAGCTGCTTCATTATCCCTCTTTCATAGAAGTCCTGAGATTTTTGGACAAAGAAGTCATCCAAGGTTTTTGAAGACGCTCAGGGAACTGAGTTTTGTTATTCAAATTGTTCTGTAGCGCCAGTGATAGTCTGAAGGTGCAAGATCCGGACTATACGATGCACCAAAACATCTCACCCAAGCCGCAATAACTTTTGCCGGGTCATTAAAGAAACGTGTGGTCTTGATGAAACACAACCTTTTCTGTTCGCCAATTCGCTTCTGATCGATTGCTCGCTTTAATTTGGCCAGTTGTGAGCAGTACTTGGTCGAATCAATCGTTTTGTTGGGTGGCAACAGCTCATAATAGACGATTCCTTTCCAATCTCACCAGATACATACTGAACATGACCTTCTTCGAGTACAATCTTTGCGATCATCTGAGCAGCCTTCCCGCGCTTCGACCATGATCTTTTTCGACTGACATTGTTGTAGATAATCCATTTTTCATCGCCAGTGATCATCCGCTTTAAAAAAGGTTCGTTTTGATATCGTTTTAGCAGCGAATTGCAAGCTAAAATTTGGCCCATCAAATTCTTTTCGCTCAGTTCGTGCGGCACCCAAACATCAAGTTTGTTTACTATCCCAAGCTTCCGTAAATGTCTCGAAACAGTTGATTGGTCAATGTTAAGGCTATGTCCGATCTCTGTAGTCATCAAATGCCGGTCGAAGTTGATTAAAGCCTTGATTTGATCGACATCAGTAGTGACTGGCCGACTAGAGCGAGGAACATCTTGGAGATCAAAATCTTCGCAACGAAATTTCGCAAACCACTTCCGACACACACTTTCGCTTACGCATTCTTTTCGTATACGGCGCATATCTTTTTGTGAGTTTACAACGCGCTTTTGTTTTTTCGGAAATAAAAAAGCGAAATGCGCCGAAAATACATGTTTTTTCTTTCCATGTTCAAAATATAATTAAACTTCGTATACATCACGGATCTCGATGAATACTTTCTTAAAATATCGGCACAAATTTCAACTTTCACTTAATGTACGACACTTCATATGTTTGACACATGTGCGAGCGGAAAAACAACTGCGAATGACATCTGTCAGAATTTCGCTACGGAATTATGCATAAATCCAATATGTTTATATATTTTACAAGATATTAATTTTAGCCGGTTTTACTGGTCTCCTAGTCCATTGCGCAGTGTAGCGTCTATAGCACGACGTTATCACGTTATCGTTTTCCAACGATTAAAGCGAGACCAACTTTTATTATTATATATAGATGGATTTGGTATTAAATGCTCTATAATTTTTGTCCTTACAAAAACTTAAAAATTTTGCGAAGGATAACGAGGGCGAGAGGGTAATAAAAAGTTTGACATTTAAAAAAATGAAATACGCCGTTGCAAAGAGTTTTAAATACTGTAAAACTTTTATAGGAAATATTTTTTCATATACTTCATATCTTAGAAATTCCATAAAAATGAAAAAAGTTCTTTTTTTCAAGGGGCTGTTTTAATCCCTAAATCTCGAGATAAGTCGATATAAAAAATATGGGTCTCTTATTTTTTGATGCTCTACAACATATCCAAAGCGCATTAAAATCGATGAGGGACAGTTCTATCATGTCTCTTGTGAGGAGTACATAAGATAGTGCCATTGCTTTTTGATCTTGGATAGTCGTTCGAAGATTATATGAAAATTATCTTAAATTTCTTAAATGAAAACTCAAACAATTTTTATTGCATATTCTTGTAATTTACGTCGAGACCTTTTCAAAACACTATAACAAAGTATTTTTTCATTAAGTATTTTACGAATCATAAAGTTTTTGAATATTACAATTCTGTCAGGTACCTTGTGAGTTAAGTTAAAAGTTAGTTCGTTATAAAATAATTGAGTTTACGTTAAAAGTTACTCAAATAAAATACTAACTTAGTTAAAAGTTAAACAATTAAAAAAAAGTTAGAAGTACTTAATTATCTAAAACTATATATATTTTTTTTTTTATTTCATAATTAGTCTTTAAATTTAGTTTAAATTTATGTGAAATAATGAAAGTATATTAAGCAAATGGACCAATTGCAGTTAATTATTTTTCGAGCATAAAGATAATAGTCGGTTGTGATTAGTCAATTTCCTTATTGTTTACGTCTTACTACTTAAGTTTTTCTATGTGCTACTAGTTTTATGTTCCGATCTACAAAAGATGTTATCTACAATAGTAAGTTTTAAGTCGTAAGAAATTGACTAGTCACAGTCGACATATAAAAGAATAATCAATTGTGATTTATCAATTTCTTATGGCTTAAATCTTACTATACCTATTGTAGATTGAGTCTTATGCGTCGTCTACAATGGCAATAGGAATACTGGTAAGAAATAAGCAATAAGCAAATTGACTCATTCCATTCTAACGATTTAAGAATAATCGATTGTGATTGGTCCATTTGTTTGTACTACTTATTTCTTACTGCTACTCCTATTGCCATTATAGACAACGCATTACAGTGCTGGGGGTCGATTGTGTATCTCGAAACGGAGTGAAAATTACAAAAGTGAGCAAATTCACTAGACATTGATCAATGAAGTTATAAATATTCTAGTAAATTTGCTCACTTTTGTCATTTTCATTCCATTTTAAGATATACAATCAATCCGTTGTTTCATTCCGTTTTAAGATATACAAACTTTATTCTATCTTTTTGGCATGTAATGAACAATAAAGATAGAATAATGTTTATAGTGCTTTAAGCGTGCTGTAAATGTGAATTGGGCCACACAGACATAGTCAGATCTCTTATTAAAAATTATTTCAAGTTCATTTTTAGATGCTTCGTAGCCAATGGAACGATTCGTTCAGTATCTAAAAATAAATTTGAAATGATCATAAATATAAGATTTGGTTATGAATACTGCTCTTATATACCTGTCTGTTAAAGTGGCTGATGATTTTTATGCAATTTTAATATTGATGGAATAAATTAACTGAAAAAAAGTTAAAGTTAATGCGTCAAAATTAACTAAGTTTAAGTTAAAAGTTAACTTATTTAAACTTAACTAACAAGGAGATACCACAATCTGCTAAATCGATTTCTGAATGAGTCATAGCACGTTAACTAGCTGCGATGTTGAGCATCAACATCCGGGGTTTGTACCAATAGACCTTTGTTTGTGAGAAATTACAGTATAAAGTTTGGGTTGCGGGACTGTATCATACATATGGCTAAAGTTGCGGCTATCTTTCAGCGAGGCGGTGTAGCTGAGCAAACTAAGGCTCCCACATGGAACATTTTTGAGCCGGCAGCAAGCGTTCGAATCCTGGCGACGAAGTTGTCCGTGTGCACTGTTTTTTTTCTTACCTTAGGCAATATAATTAATGTTTTTCGAATATAATACATTTGTTTTGCCTTTCGTTTTTATGCTATTAATCAGTGGTAATTAGGGAAGTGTTAGGCTTGTTTAACGCGAACACGAATAGACACATTGCATGCAGTTGGTGCAAACATTTGTTATGTTTCCATTGTTTTTATACAGTATTCCATTCGCAACATTGCGAAAAAATGAGATATTTATAGCGTATAAGTTTTAGAAGCAAGTTTTATTATATGATAATGTTATACAGGGTGTTCGGAAAGTACCGGGACGCCCGAATATCAGGAAAAATATAAGTTTTATAAAAAAATGTTTCAGACAAAAGTTGTGGCGTTTAAAAAGATGTATTTACTGATCACATCAGTTTGACCTTGGGTTGCGTAGCGAAGGTCAGGTCAAGGTCACATTAATTTTTTTAAATGGAACACCCCATTTTTCATTGCATATT
>NW_022639517.1:1747978-1748177 GCF_010583005.1 Odontomachus brunneus | reverse complement strand
AGGTCAAACTGATGTGATCAGTAAATACATCTTTTTAAACGCCACAACTTTTGTCTGAAACATTTTTTTGTAAAACTTATATTTTTCCTGATATTCGCGTCCCGGTACTTTCCGAACACCCTGTATATAATGTTATATGTAATGTTTTCATACGAAAATGATGTACTAAAATATATTTTTCATTGTAAGGAATGCAAAT
>NW_022639517.1:1746256-1747968 GCF_010583005.1 Odontomachus brunneus | reverse complement strand
ATAATAGTCGGTTGTGATTAGTCAATTTCCTTATTGTTTACGTCTTACTACTTAAGTTTTTCTATGTGCTACTAGTTTTATGTTCCGATCTACAAAAGATGTTATCTACAATAGTAAGTTTTAAGTCGTAAGAAATTGACTAGTCACAGTCGACATATAAAAGAATAATCAATTGTGATTTATCAATTTCTTATGGCTTAAATCTTACTATACCTATTGTAGATTGAGTCTTATGCGTCGTCTACAATGGCAATAGGAATACTGGTAAGAAATAAGCAATAAGCAAATTGACTCATTCCATTCTAACGATTTAAGAATAATCGATTGTGATTGGTCCATTTGTTTGTACTACTTATTTCTTACTGCTACTCCTATTGCCATTATAGACAACGCATTACAGTGCTGGGGGTCGATTGTGTATCTCGAAACGGAGTGAAAATTACAAAAGTGAGCAAATTCACTAGACATTGATCAATGAAGTTATAAATATTCTAGTAAATTTGCTCACTTTTGTCATTTTCATTCCATTTTAAGATATACAATCAATCCGTTGTTTCATTCCGTTTTAAGATATACAAACTTTATTCTATCTTTTTGGCATGTAATGAACAATAAAGATAGAATAATGTTTATAGTGCTTTAAGCGTGCTGTAAATGTGAATTGGGCCACACAGACATAGTCAGATCTCTTATTAAAAATTATTTCAAGTTCATTTTTAGATGCTTCGTAGCCAATGGAACGATTCGTTCAGTATCTAAAAATAAATTTGAAATGATCATAAATATAAGATTTGGTTATGAATACTGCTCTTATATACCTGTCTGTTAAAGTGGCTGATGATTTTTATGCAATTTTAATATTGATGGAATAAATTAACTGAAAAAAAGTTAAAGTTAATGCGTCAAAATTAACTAAGTTTAAGTTAAAAGTTAACTTATTTAAACTTAACTAACAAGGAGATACCACAATCTGCTAAATCGATTTCTGAATGAGTCATAGCACGTTAACTAGCTGCGATGTTGAGCATCAACATCCGGGGTTTGTACCAATAGACCTTTGTTTGTGAGAAATTACAGTATAAAGTTTGGGTTGCGGGACTGTATCATACATATGGCTAAAGTTGCGGCTATCTTTCAGCGAGGCGGTGTAGCTGAGCAAACTAAGGCTCCCACATGGAACATTTTTGAGCCGGCAGCAAGCGTTCGAATCCTGGCGACGAAGTTGTCCGTGTGCACTGTTTTTTTTCTTACCTTAGGCAATATAATTAATGTTTTTCGAATATAATACATTTGTTTTGCCTTTCGTTTTTATGCTATTAATCAGTGGTAATTAGGGAAGTGTTAGGCTTGTTTAACGCGAACACGAATAGACACATTGCATGCAGTTGGTGCAAACATTTGTTATGTTTCCATTGTTTTTATACAGTATTCCATTCGCAACATTGCGAAAAAATGAGATATTTATAGCGTATAAGTTTTAGAAGCAAGTTTTATTATATGATAATGTTATACAGGGTGTTCGGAAAGTACCGGGACGCCCGAATATCAGGAAAAATATAAGTTTTATAAAAAAATGTTTCAGACAAAAGTTGTGGCGTTTAAAAAGATGTATTTACTGATCACATCAGTTTGACCTTGGGTTGCGTAGCGAAGGTCAGGTCAAGGTCACATTAATTTTTTTAAATGGAACACCCCATTTTTCATTGCATATT
>NW_022639517.1:1738331-1742991 GCF_010583005.1 Odontomachus brunneus | reverse complement strand
CATTTAAAAAAATTAATGTGACCTTGACCTGACCTTCGCTACGCAACCCAAGGTCAAACTGATGTGATCAGTAAATACATCTTTTTAAACGCCACAACTTTTGTCTGAAACATTTTTTTGTAAAACTTATATTTTTCCTGATATTCGCGTCCCGGTACTTTCCGAACACCCTGTATATAATGTTATATGTAATGTTTTCATACGAAAATGATGTACTAAAATATATTTTTCATTGTAAGGAATGCAAATTATGTGTCTATATTCGTGTTTGCGTTAAACAAGCCTGACACTTCCCTAATTACCCCTGATTAATAGCATAAAAACGAAAGACATATATAAAATAAATGTATTCGAAAAACATTAATTACATGCCATAAGGTAAGAAAAAAAATACCGCATACGGACAACTCGTTGCCGGAACTCGAACGCTCGTTGTCGGCTCAAAAATGTACAATGTGGAAGCCTTAGTCTGCTCAGCCACGCCGCCTCACTGAAAGATAGCTGCAACTTTAGCCATATGTGTGACAGTCCCGCGACCCAAACTTTATACTATAATTTTTTACAAAGGCCCATTGACACAAATCCCGTTAGGATGTTGTTGCTCAACATCGCAGCTAGCAAACGTGCTATGACTTGTCTAGAAATCGATTTGCCAGGTTGTAGCATCTCCTTATAAGTTGAGTTAAAAGTTCCTAACTTTTCGTCAGCCGAGATGCAAAATCGTTAAAACTGCTTTAAAAATAGGACTTTCACTAAAATATATTAGAAATTACAAAATTCTTTCAGAACCAAAGTTGTAAAGTAACACATTACTTGTTATGTTATTACTTTTACAAATTAATTTTTCAGTAATAATTTGGTAATGACATTATTTACTTCTTTTTTTATTAGTAATGGCAACGTAATTCAATTATAAATTTTATTGCTATTGATTACGAATATAATATATAGTTATTTTTCTCGTTACATATGTAGAATAAATAATCTTAAAAACTTAATGAAAAAGATAACGAAAAGTGTATTGACTCCGTTACTTATTGAATAACGATACAGTAACGAATTATTTCTCAAAATAAATGACGAGGTATCTTTTCCAATAGGTTATTTCTATATATGTAACCTTTATTTTTAATCTACTTTTTCTCATTATATTGTTATATTAATTTTATTACTGATTATTTACTGATTGTTAAAGTAAAAGAAAAGTATCCCAATTATTTTACATATCTGATCGATTGTAAACGTTATTTTATAAACATATATTTTTATTTTTACTTTGCAATAATTTTGAATGTATGTTTTCTTGCTTCTGATTTCAAAATTGCCGCGGCGAGTAACCAGGAACTTATAGGCCGGTATTCATAGAGAGAGTTGGGTCTTATATTTAAGTTCCCCTTCAGATACTCCGTAGGCAATGAAATGATCCGTACATCATCTGAAGATGAACTTAAGACGGTCTTAAATATAAGATTTGACTATGGATTCTGCCTTAGATATTGACGGCTAGTATTCGAATAAATTGTCTATATATTACGGCTAACTATTAAAATGATTCTTTAGGTTATTATAAAAAGCTGTTCTTTTTAATATATTCTATAATCTGTATACAGGTTTGCTAGATTCGTTTCCGCGTGCATGAGAACGTAGAAGGAATTGAGATGAACATAAGTTCTATATCGTTTTGCGATACTCGCAATAAATTTTGAGATATTAATTAAAGAAGATTGGTAAATAATCATGTGCGACATGGTAAATGAGTTCTAGTGGCGATGTGTTTGCATATTAGGTAACTGAACAAAAAAGTCCTTTATCTATATTTCGTAAATAACCATGTAGATTTTTTAAACCATGTAGATTGAAATTTTTTTTATTAATGAAAGAAAATTGTTACATAATTGTGGGCGATAATGTATAAATCTTCTTTAATTAATATCTAAAAATCTATGTGGTCATTTGTAAAATGGTAGAGGACTTTTTTGTTCAGTTTGATCTAATGTGTAAGTATACAATGGCAAGTAGCGTGCGGTTTCCACAATTTTATTATCCTTTTTATTTTCGCAGAGTAGGATGGAATAAAAAATATGTTTAGACGACAGTACAGAGAGATTCACCTGATAGTAATTTTTATTTGACCTTGGATTAAAGGCAGAAGATTGTTTTAAGGTCAACTTTGTTTTTCTAAATAGGAATTTAGAATCTCTCTCTATTTTTTATTATATATTTTAATTCTTTGGAGTAAAACAGATACATATTTTATATTTTTCACTAAAACCTTTAGTTTTTTATCCTTTAAACCCTTAGTTTAGATATTTTATATCAAAGTTTTACGGTTGTTAAAACCACTATCCACTTTAAAACTTGTTGAAATCACGGGAAGTTTTTATTCTTTTAACCGGAGAAAATACATAAAAGGTTTTCTCGACAATTACTTTTATATATCGAAGAAAATTGACGTATTTTTTCTTAGAAGACACATATAATTTCCAAAAATGCAAAATAAAATTGGCCCTTTTCAGCATCAGAAATGTGCAAATTCCGACTGTGCAACTTCCTCACGAAGCATTGGGTAACGTTAATGCCGAAACTCAACCTAATTTGTAATCTCAAGTTCTTCTGACTTTAGAGATTAGGTTAGGTTATGTTAGATTAACTGATAACTTCTCAAGTAAAAGAACAAGAACTTTTAGTAGCAACTTTAGAGTTTTAAAGTGAATATGTAGTTTCCGCAACTGTAAAGCTTTGAAATAAAATATCTCGAAAACTAATGGTTTAAAAAAAAATTGCAAATAATAAAATGTGCTTGTTTTCGTCCAAAGAATTAAAATATGTAATGAATGTAAAAAATAAACGAGTCTTATTCCGAAAAATAAAGTTGACTTTCAAATAACTTTCTAACTTTGATCCAACGTCAAATAAAAATCAGATGACTTCTTCAATACTAAACAACTTTTGTCTAAATATATTTTTAGTTCGACTCTACCCTACGAAAATAAAAGGAGCGATAGACCAAAATTGAACATTTTGTACATACAGATATATTGTGAATATCGCAAAACAGTATTGAACTTTTATGTTTACTTCAATCCGTTATATGTTCTCACAAACGTTGCGAGGCACTCTGTATGTGTGCGGATGTGTATATATAGGATGACACATTTAAAGCTGTTATTTCTAAATGTACGTATTATAGCAAAAAATGTTTTAGATGTAAGTTTTTTTGGTTCTGAGGGAGTTATATAAAACTACTATTTGTTTGACCTTGAATGGAAACATCAAAGTCATGCCAAGCAGTTGCCATAATCTAATTTTTAATGAAACTCCATAAAAAATAATCGAGTAGTGTTAAATCTGGAGAATAAGGAGGCCAGTGTATTTATTGTACCTTCTCGTTCTATTCATTTCTCATGGAAAATCTCATTCATTTTCAGTCGAGAAATCCTTGCATTATGACTTAGTGCTTCATCGTGTTGCATTCATATGTTTATGTGTAAAACTATTTCTCTAATAGTTGTTGAAATATATTCTTTAGAAAATCTGTGTGTGTGTGTGTGTGTGTGTGTGTGTGTGTGTGTGTATGTGTGGCGCGTGTCGTGTGCGCGTTCGTGCGTGCGTGTGCGTTTGCGTGTGCGTTTGCGTGTGTGTGTGTGTGGGTGTGTATGTGTATACAGGGTATAGCAAAAGTACCGGAACGGCAAGATAACTCGGCGGGGGAGCATTTTAGAGAAAAATGTTTCGAATAAAAGTTGTAAGACTTAAAAAGTCGCATTTAATGACAGTAGTTATTTGACCTAAGATGACGTCGCCAAGGTCAGGACAAAGTCAACTTTGCTTTTTTAAATAGAAATGCATATTTTTTATTACGGCATTTTATTCTACATGAAAAAGTAAACAACTTTTGCTTGAAAAAATTTTTTATACGATCTCTATTTTCTAAGATATTTACATAAATATCTACAAAATTATTGGTTTCAATAATTTTTTACTTGAATTCTATCAACTTTACCGAAAAATATCAAGAGATAAAAATTATTTATTTTGTTCTCATAGAGCTCTGAGAATTTTTTCAGAATTTTATACTAATTTTTTAGTACTGCATTTTCTTGCATTTTCTTGAAGTACTAAAAAGTTAACACAAAGTTAACACAGTTTTCTTGCATTTATCGAAAGTTATAAAAAAAGTTCGTAATAGTTCGTCCCACACTTAACATATTCGAAAATATATTTCTAAGGCTATGTGAATGTGTCGAGATCAGGTGCCTACAGGTCAACTGTCAGATAATTCCCAATTAGAGTATCTTCAAAAAAGTATATATTGCAAATAGGCATCTATAGGCATCTGATCTCAATATCTGATCTCATCTGATATTAGGACCTTAACTTAGTTTCCGCCCAAAAAATACTGAGAAAAAGCATTTATTGTAAAAAATTTATTTAAATTATTTCAATGAAAGTATTTTCCATCACTTTCTACAACTTTTTGCCATCTTTCTGGCAACTGGGCGATACCATCTCGATAAAACGATGTTTGTTTCGAAGCAATCCATTCGTCCACCCATTCTCGCACTTCTTCAACATTTCGGAAGCGTGTACCACTCAAGCCGTGCTGCATCGATCTGAACAAGTGGTAATCAGAAGGCGCTATGTCTGGTGAGTACGCTGG
>NW_022639517.1:1737568-1738171 GCF_010583005.1 Odontomachus brunneus | reverse complement strand
ATATATATATATATATATATATATATATATATATATATATGTATATATCAGATGAGATCAGATATTGAGATCAGATGCCTATAGATGCCTATTTGCAATATATACTTTTTTGAAGATACTCTAATTGGGAATTATCTGACAGTTGACCTGTAGGCACCTGATCTCGACACATTCACATAGCCTTAGAAATATATTTTCGAATATGTTAAGTGTGGGACGAACTATTACGAACTTTTTTTATAACTTTCGATAAATGTTGTACTTTCAAAATCTGAATTCGAAAAAATGATAGATAAAGAAAATAAACATTATCAGAAATTTGTGCAAGAAATTACATTTATATAGTAACATAAAGCTGATATTATCATATATATTTACAAAATTATATATTTATATATGTGTCTTAGACTCGTATTCGTATTCAGATCTTATATTTAAGGTCGTCTTAAGTTTATAATCTTCACATTCTCTAACCAATAAAATGACCCGTACAGTTTGAAGATGAACTTAAGACAGTCTTAGATATAAAATTTGGCTATAAATACGGGTTTTAAAATTGAATTGGATGGCGCATCATGGTAACATTACGCAGACGTTCGAGCG
>NW_022639517.1:1737309-1737558 GCF_010583005.1 Odontomachus brunneus | reverse complement strand
TTTTTCACTAAGTCGAGCACGCTCTATTAAATGGTGCTATATTCAACTTCTAGTATTGACCGGAAGTGGGTTGTTTAGACCAGAAGTTTAGTTTTTTTTAAATAGAATACCCTATTTTTTTGCAGATTCAGATTCTACGAAAAATACGAAACTTATGTTTGAAACATTTTTTACGAAAATGTGTCCACCGATCTTGAAATGACATTGAAAGTTTATTAGCTACTAGACCTCTTAAGAACTTCCTAGTGT
>NW_022639517.1:1729345-1737299 GCF_010583005.1 Odontomachus brunneus | reverse complement strand
TGACGGCCTGTAGATATTATTCTGTTAGCCATAATGCAAATTGCGATATAGTTAACAAAAATAAAAGTATTTTACTAAATATTTTGCATGATAACGTGTCCTGAAACATATTACAAAATCCATATATACCATATGTCCCGGAATTTGCGCTTTCGCCCCACTGTGGGCCGGCGCGCGACCATGATACACGCGAATCGCGACTCGCTGCGTCCTTCCGCCCATAGCTACGATGTGTCTCGTAGCCATAAGGTCTGTTCTTTGCCTCTACATTGACGGCACTAGTGCAAGCAGTGTACACTAAAGTGTTCTTTTCAACGATTACGGCGGTTTTATAACGTCATCATCGCTGTTCTTTTCCTCAGTGCAGCGGTACTCAGTACAACAGAACACTGCACTGCCTGCTCTAAGTCTCGAGCTAGGGCAGCGATGTAGTGCAATATGGTAACGTACAGGAATAAGAATAGGTTGGAATCTTCAAATAAATAAACAAGCAGCATAATAACTTAATAGCAAAATACCTGTAAGGTAAAATTCAATATAATTAAAATAATTATGATATGATTGTAGTTACTCAGATAAAATATTTATCTTAGATATAGAGTTAAACAGAAAAATGGCACAATTTTAAAGATGCCCAGATAGCACAGAGAATTTTAAAAGAATTCAGTCGTATGTCACCAATTCTGAGTTTATTTTTACAAAAAGATACAAAAAGATATAAAAAGAATTCTGAATTGGACTCTGAAGAATTATTTTTACATCTGAAAATGTACTCAGAATTGGTGACATACGATTGAATTCTTTTTTAATTCTCTGTGATATCTGGGTAGTTTTAAGGGTGGTTGCAACATTACAAGCATCTCTTCTTCATCTGAAGAATCAATTAATTTCCAGTTTCGAACTATGTGACGCGCCATGTTATTCACTGTTCTGTGACGTTCTTTTCCTCTTTGTCAGAACTCCTACACTGTTCAGTGTAGTACAGTGTAGTGCTAGTGTAGTGCAGTGCCAGTGCAGTTCCAGTGTAGTTCTAGTGCAGAGGAAAAGAATAGATCTATAGTTATCATAGTTACGATATAGCGTAGGCGAGAACGAGCGAGCGGCGATTCGCGTGTATCACGGTCGCGCGCCGGCCCAAACGCTAATTTGCTGAGACAAAATAATTAATTACTCGAAAATTGCGAATTTCGCAAAATGGTATTTGACTTTTTTGTTCCGTTTAATCCGTTCTACTTTCTAACGAATTGTGTTAAGAAAGGTTTCGGACACCCTGTATATATACAGAGTGTTTTAGACCACCCGTACCACCTATTTAAAATAAAGGGATCAATATTTTATTAAAAATTCAAAACATTTTTTCACTAAGTCGAGCACGCTCTATTAAATGGTGCTATATTCAACTTCTAGTATTGACCGGAAGTGGGTTGTTTAGACCAGAAGTTTAGTTTTTTTTAAATAGAATACCCTATTTTTTTGCAGATTCAGATTCTACGAAAAATACGAAACTTATGTTTGAAACATTTTTTACGAAAATGTGTCCACCGATCTTGAAATGACATTGAAAGTTTATTAGCTACTAGACCTCTTAAGAACTTCCTAGTGTAATTCTTCGTGTACTCCAATCACACTCAAAAATTTTTAAAAGTGGACTGACTAAGGTTGGAATCGGGACAATAAAATGAACTTTTCAATCAAACATAATTTTATTATTTAACTTTTCGTTATAGTCAGAATTTAGTAACAAACTTAACATTTATTTAGTAACAAACTTAACATGTAAAAGAATTGATACTTGCCTTTTACATAATGGAGCTCACATTGAATGTTTAACCTAGACAAGATTTACTAATTGAATAAAAATTATGTACATGTAAGTTTGTTACTAAATAAATGTTAAGTTTGTTACTAAATTCCGACGAAAAGTTAAATAAAATTATGTTTGATTGAAAAGTTTATTTTATTGTTCTGATTCCAAGTCTTAGTCAGTCCACTTTTAAAAATTTCTGAGTGTGATTGGAGTACACGAAGAATTGAAAGTAAGATACTTAAGTAGAAGTACTTATTTCAATAGTAAGGTAACACGCGTAGAAAGGTAACACGCTGACCGAAACCATATATTTCCTTGGACTCGATGTAAAATTCAGTTTTAAAGTTGATATATTGTAAATATGAGAAACACTCAATATTTAAAATACTTAAAATTCAACTTTCGCTCTTGCAGGAATGTAATTCCTTCTTAACATTTAATGTTGTTTTTCCATTTTAAACGTAGTGATTTACTTGATTGTTATAAACCCCTTTTCGATGACAGAAAACTTCTTGAGTTATGAATCTTTAAAGATTCTTTAAAAATTAAGTACTTTATCTGAATCTTTATCTGAATCCTAGGTATATACTTCGCATACGTAGATACTACACTGGGGTCTGAATACCATTATACCAAGGTATAAGACGCGGAGATTAACCAATTGAATATATACCTTTACGCATGAACATGTAGATGCAACACGGTGGAGCACCAGGTCATTATACAAGAATTTCTTGACTAAAAATAAACGAGATTTGCCCTGAAAAATGGATAGAATGAAAAAGTACAATATACGTAGATAGAACGTAGATACAAGTAGAACGAAGAAGTACAATACATTGGCTTTCTCGTTCAGGTTTAACGACATTTGATTATTTTTTATGGAATTTTATTAAACGTCGTGTCACGGTAAGTGCTCCAATGAGCGAGCGGCGATTCGCGTGTATCACGGTCGCGCGCCGGCCCAAACGCTAATTTGCTGAGACAAAATAATTAATTACTCGAAAATTGCGAATTTCGCAAAATGGTATTTGACTTTTTTGTTCCGTTTAATCCGTTCTACTTTCTAACGAATTGTGAAAGAAGATATGAAACATAAAATTCGACAAACCTGTTTTGAATTACGAATAACTGACAAAATTACGAATAACTGATAAAAGTTCATCAAACATTTCAGAAAAAACTGCAACTATGTTTACTACAAGAAGGTAAACATTTTGAATATTTATTGAATTAATGCAAAGAATTCTGACAAAAACACCACAAACGAGAGGCAAAGAGATTCACATAAATCAAGCATCCCAAAGGAATCAATTGTCTGCTATGTCTGCTTGTTGATCCTGAATAATGTAAAAGCAGAGTATCAAAGTAATTTTAACGTAATCTTATTAAAGATATAGAAGATCAATGTAAAATTATCATTCGCGTCCTACACCTTGGATAATGCTATTACTAAAAATATTTAAACTTTAAAAATTTGTGACTTAGGAAGTTCTCAACGAAAAAAAGATTTGTGACTAGTATTATAAATGTTTTGAAAACATCTCGACGTCTGTTACAAGAACATTCAATAAAAATTAAGGGTTTCTTTTTAAGAAAACCAAAGTGATTTAACGTGATTTTGACGCTTCCGTTCGAGATCAAACGAATTTTTTATGACTTACATCTAAAATATTTTTTACTATAATGCGTACTTTTTTTTAGACATAAATTAATATGTACTAACAATTTATAATACTTTAAATACGCTATTCTATATATACTATGTATACATGTATACTATATATACATAGTATACATCGGAAGATTATGCATACATGTATGCAGACTAT
Organism: Odontomachus brunneus; assembly: GCF_010583005.1. Taxonomy (NCBI): domain Eukaryota; kingdom Metazoa; phylum Arthropoda; class Insecta; order Hymenoptera; family Formicidae; genus Odontomachus; species Odontomachus brunneus. The sequence continues at coordinate 1,733,660 of NW_022639517.1, read as the reverse complement.
GTATACATGTATACTATATATACATAGTATACATCGGAAGATTATGCATACATGTATGCAGACTATGTATACATGTATACATGTATACATGTATACTATGTATACTATATATACACAGAGTATATACATACATACAACAATATACAGAGTGGGAAAAAAGTCAGTACTCTTGAATAACTCAGAAAATATAAGTTTTATAGAAAAATGTTTCAGACAGAAGTTGTAGGGTGTAAATTAAAGAAATTTATTAATTGATATTATTAGTTTGACCTTGAGTGGGATCGCCAAGGTCAGGACAAGGTCATCTTGAATTTTTTAAACGCAACCCCCTATTTTTTATTGCATGTTCTTGTAGCTTATTCTCGAGAGCTTTCCAAAACACTATAATAAGATATTTTTTCATTAAGCACTTTTTGAGTAATAAAACTTGAAAGTTACAGTACCACTGGCATTAGCATTACTCACTCACCCACACACACACACATACACGAAAGAAATTCGATCAAACAACTTCCACATGGTACACCTTGGATAATGTCGGCATTAGCCGATGGTACTATAACCAAGGTTGCTATAGAAAGTCAATTTTGAAATTCCCTGACTTCTTCATGTTTTTCAGGAAAATTTTCAATGACTAAAATATAATCTTCAATTTTAACGTTTAGAAACAGGGATTACAGAAAAAGTAATATATATTATTAAAAGCAATATAAATTTTGTTTAGTAAGATAATATTCCTAACATATATTCCTGAAAATGCACATTCAGGCTAACAGAAATTATGAATATTGGAAAAAAGAATGTAGTTACGAGACGGAAAAGGTGATTGAATGAAAAAACGCTGAATAAAATATAAATTTTAATTATTTTGTTAACAATCATAATGCATGGACTAGTATAGATGTATACATATTCAATATAAACTAAGAAAATTTTATTTATTTTTTAAATAACATTTGAATTTATACACTATACATATAAACTTTTAACGTTAAAATAAAAAAAATAAACTTGACATTAATAAAACCCCTAGTGATCCTAGATTTAGTGTCTAGAGATTGTGTGTTCTTCTATTATAACTATAGACTTATATAAATAGACCGGCCCCTGCAGTAGGAGGCAACGTGGTGACATCTATGATACGGACATAGCCTTCCGGGTAGATCTATCCTATTCTAAAGTAAGAATAGTAGGGATGAAATCAAATGAGAGGAATGCATAGAATGAGGGAAAGAAAATACTTTTATTGTGAAGGAGAAATTTTGTGAAGTAAGTAGTCTATTACTTATGTAATAAGGTAATAGTTATCTTAAGTTAACTAATGTGTCCTAAGTTAACCAATTTATTTTTCCATATGCACACTATTACACGTTATTCTGCCTTTATGACCAATGATGCCTACCATGCCTATTGATGACCAATGTGTATGTTTCATTCGCTACTAATCCCCACTTAACAACCAAAAGAAAAGGATAGATCTACCCAGATGGCTATGTCAGCATCGTAGATATTACCACGCTATTTCCTATATATAGACCGGCAGCGGCCGGTCTATCTATATAAGTCTATGATTATAACCCAAGAGGATTACCTTAATTTCAAACAATTGTAAGGAAAGGCCAAAATACCAGGTTATTTTATATTTTTACCTGACATCTCGGTTTCCCATGACAAATTTAAATTCCATGACTTCTCCCGGTTGTCCTGATTTTCCAGGTCTGTAGCAACCCTGTATAAGTTTCAAGTTTTATTACTCAAAAAGTACTGAAAAATAAGTAATGAAAAAATACGTTATTATAGTGTTTTGGAAAGCTCTCGAGATAAGTTACAAGAATATGCAATAAAAAGTAAAGGATTTCATTAAAAAAATTCAAGTTGACTTTGTCCCATAGACATAATATATATAAGGTATTATAGTTCGATCTTATATTTAAGATCATCTTAAGTACTGTATTAAGATGTCATGAACCAATCACAAAGCCGTATTCACATTTTAAGACATTACTTAAAACGTTCTTGAAATTAGATTCGACTATGAATACTCAGCATGCAGTCAGAAAAGTAAAGCTAACATGTATATCAATTCCTCTGTTCTCTGTCTCTTTCTGCACAGATAAAATGTGCAATAAGATTTAAGTAAGACTTTTATTTGCCAGTCCAGTCGGGCTGCTGTTGCGCTCTATAATATTATGGAAACAAGAAATGGATGCACGCGCAACAAAAAAGTGACAAAATAGAGAGAAAATTATAGCTCCTCTATTCTCGCTCTCTTTCTAGATGTTGACTTCACTCAATTAGATAGACAGAATAGAATTAGACGACAGAACGAAGCGTATCCGGAGTCCATATATACTATGTCCATACCTTTTTCTGACCTTAGTGTGACCCCACCCAAAGTCAAATTAATAATATCAATTAATAGATCTTTTTACACCCTACAACTTCTGTCTGAAATATTTTTCTATTAAACTTATATTTTCTGAGTTATTCAGGGATACCGACCTTTTTTCTCTACCTTATATATACAAGGTGTCTCAGGCCTCCATGATAACCCTCCCTGAGAACATAGAATGAACTGAGGTGAGCAAGAAAATCCTATACCGTTTTGCGATATTCGCAATAGTTTTGGAGAAATTAATTATTTTGTCTCAGCTAATGAGAGCAGAGGAAGTGGCAGCCGATAAAAAGATGTCTTCGACTGGCGCGTGACCGTAATACACGCGAATTGCGACTCACTGCGTCCCTCCGCTCGTAGCTACGAGACAGCGAGAGCTTGATATACTGACACATGTGCATGACATATCCGTGTGCTGAATCTAACAAGAGAAGCTTTCAGCTAGCGAGTCACCGATTTTTAATTTTTACAAAAATATAGTAACAAGTGTTATTCGGAGAAGATGTACTTCTCAAGCATTCATGAGAAATTGCTATTTAGTTCTTTTCATTAGTGCCGTCGCAGTAAGAAAGTGATCAAGTAACTGCGGTAGCGCAGCAGACTAACAAGGGGAGGACCAGGCAGTGCACTCATGGATTTCGCTCAACTTCAAATATGTTTTAGTACTAACCTCCCACTAATTCGTGAACAAGTGACACGATGCAATACTTAACTATTTGCGAGAAATTTGCATCGAAAATTTCTCATGTGACTTCTATACCGAATTAACGAAGGAGTTTAGCAGATAGCGGCGTAGCGCAGTATATAAGGCGTAGAACTAGAACGCTGCGTGTTGCATGTCGCTTCGAGTTCTAACTTTTCTAATTTTTTTCTTTTTTTACAAAATATTGCAATATGTGAACACTTGTGGAGTAAACAAATTATTATTTAATTCAACTTGCACAGCAGTATAAAAGCCCTGATTAATCATGTAATATAATGTAAAAATAAAATTTCTTGCAGAATTTTTAAATTTAAAAATGATTTTAGAGTTTTTTAATTGTATTGTGAATCGATACTATTCGTATGGTTACAGGCGTTAAAGTATGCAAATATAAAATACTACATTTAAAGTATTAATATTAAATTTAATAATTATTAAATAATAATTTGTTTACTCCACATATATTCACATATTGCAATATTTTGTAAAAAAAAAAAATTAGAAAAATTACGACTCGAACATGCAACGCGCAGCATTCTAGTTCTACGCTTTATCCGCTGCGCTACGCCGCTATCTGCTAAAAAACCCCTTCGCTAATTCGGTATAGAAGTCACATGAGAAACTTGATGCAAATTTCTCGTGAATGCTTGAGTATTGCATCGTGCCACTTGTCTACGAATTAGTGGGAGGTTAGTAGTAAAACATATCTGAAGTTGAGCGAAATTCATGAGTGCACTACCTGGCCCTCCCCTTGTAAGCCTCGCGGTTCGAGTCGGGAGGTTGCGTGTTTGCGTCCCATTGGGCGCATTCAGTAGAAAAAGCGCTCAGTGAGCAATCAACGATTATTGGTTCTTGCTATTAGATCCCTAAATCTAGACCAATTACATTGACAAATTACTCAACTGTTGTGCAACTGTTGAGTCTGCTGAATGCAGCCATTGTGTCCATGTTTTTTTTTATTGTTAGAGAAAAAAATATGTAAAATATATAAGGTGTAGTAAAAAGAAATTCATTATTTTTGCACGAAATTGAAGGCTTTATTTAGCATAGTTAGAATAATCCGATTTAGGTCAAATATGCACCGTTTTGTTCGATAACTTGTTACCATTTTGAAGGTAATTCCATTATGCCTCTCTCATAGAAACCCTTGTCCCTATTGGCAAAAAACTGGGACAGTCAATTTTCACAAGCTTCTCTTGAGGCGAATTTTTCACCAG
>NW_022639517.1:1719301-1729335 GCF_010583005.1 Odontomachus brunneus | reverse complement strand
AAACTGGGACAGTCGATTTTCACAAGCTTCTCTTGAGGCGAATTTTTCACCAGCAAAATCATTCGCCATAGACAGGAACAGGTGGTAATCACTTGATGCCAGGTCCGGACTATAAGGTGAATGCATAAGAACCTCCCAACCAAGCTCCCGAAGCTTCTGCCGAGTCACTATCGACGTGTACGGCCTGGCGTTGTCCTGATGGAACACAATTTCTCTCCTATTGGCCAAAGCTAGCCGCTTCTGAGCGATTGATTCCTTCAGACGGTCCAATTATTGACAGTACAGGTCCGAATTAAGAGTTTGGCCGTAGGGGAGCAGCTCATAGTGGATGATTCCCTGCCAATCCCACCAAACACAGCAAAGCCTTCCTGACCGTCAATCCTGGCTTGGCCACCGTTTGCGCCGGCTCACCGCGTTTCGACCACGACCGTTTTCGCTTGACGTTGTCGTAAGTGATCCACTTTTCATCACCAGTCACCATCCGCTGCAGAAATGGGTCGATTTTGTTGCGATTCAGCAGCGATTCGCAGATGGAAATTCGGTCCATGAGGTTTTTTTGCGTTAACTCGTGTGGCACCCATACATCGAGCTTCTTTTTGTATCCAGCCTTATTCAAGTGGTTCCAAACGGTTTTTTGTGCAATGTTTAGCTCCTGGGCAATCGAAACAGTACTTACATGACGGTCGGACTCGACGATTTCCATTATTTTATCGACATTTTCGACAATTGGCCTTCCAGAGCGTGGTGCATCTTTGACATCAAAATTACCGGAACGGAATCGACGAAACCAAAATTACGCATGATTGGCTGTTACAGTATCAGAACCATAAACACTATTCACATTTTCAGCCGTCTGGCTTGCGTTTTCGCCTTTATCGAAGAAAAACTGTAAAGTATGGCGTATTTTCTCTTTGCTGGTGTCCATCTTTGACGCGCGCTCAAACAATACTGAGTCAAACAATCATAAAACTGTCTGAGAAGTTTTTTTAGTACGAAATCTTATCTTTCTAACGCCATCTAGCGTAAACCGATCGCACTTATACAACGCGAGATACACATTACTAAAACCATCTATTGGAAAAATAATGGATTTCTTTTTACTACACCTTATATACCTAATATATAAATATGCAGACAAATTTTTTATGTAATCTGACTTTGTTTTTAAATTTGGCGTGAATAAAAATGGTCAGTGCTAATAGGACAAATGTAAGCAAATATCTTTATTAGTCGTAATTGTACGCAAAAACAAAAGAGAAGTATACGTGTCTCTACCATGATACCTCCTAACATCAGTTGTTATCAGCTAATAAACAGCTGATCTTTGATATTTATGAGTCGTGCTCATTCGCTGCTCGTTCGTAGCTTGTTCATTTTCGACTACACACGTATATGTATATGTGTGTGTTTGTGTGTGTAGACATCGATATGTTTACATGATACAGAGAAATACGTTATAAATATTTGTAATGTTTTATTTATGCAAAGATGTACAAAAAGACAGGTATACATTAAAACAAACGCAATTACTCATTATGTTACTCTACAATCGTACAAACGTTGGGGTGATAGCAGTCGAAAAAGCAATTAAAACACAAGATTGATTTGTACCAAGCACACTGTATGAATCCCACTTTTATGCAAGCATATTTTGTTTGTAATAATGTTAAAGGAAAACATATCTTGTTAACATTTAAAAAAGTCACCCGATCGCTGCTCAGTTTTGACGCAAACCATGCGTATTGTATCATTGGTATAAATACCGGAGCACTTAATTGATGTAATATTAATGAGTGGATTTTAATTGCTTCTTCACGAGATGAAATTTCTCTTTGCTCTTGCAACAACGTAGAAGCATTTTGCAAGCGTTTTAGGAAGTTCTTTACCTGATGATAAAAATATACATCGCAGGGCTGGCACAGTGTACATTTTGGCGGTATGATTTTTAATGAACACGTCGCTTCCTCGTGTTTACTTTCAAAAATGTCATCATATAAAACAGAGTTGGTTTGGCCTTTCTAAGAATCAATAATAAGTAAAAATTTGTTTTTTGTTACATATTGTAATATAATTTTCCTTAAAAATGTTTTGTATAAGTCAGTGAAAAGTTTGCCGAACTTTGAACACGTTTGCCGAACACGTTACAAAAACATTCTTATATTTATCTTTGCTAGCTTGAGTGTATAATAGTTGTGAGCATATAATTGTTTACTTATCACATCAAGTAACATCTATTAATAAAATTGTGCCTTCGACTTTTGTGGGTAAATATACATAAAATGATATTCTACATAAAATGATATTCTAACCTAAAAATTTGTTACTCGTCAGTTAAACAATTTTGCAAGCAAGACAGCCGAGATAGTATAGAGGATTCAAAAAGAATTCAGTCGTATGTTACTAATTCTGAGCTTATTTTTAGATGCAAACAGAATTCTTTTCACTGAACTGAACTTTGAAGAATTTTTTTTGTATCTGAAAATTAACTCAGAATTGGTAATATATTTATAATATACGACAGAATTTTTTGAATTTTTTGTAATTCTCTGTGCTATCTGGCAGAACACGAAGAAAAAGGGCAAGATAGAACACTAAGTGACTTGTTTAATCTTATCCTTAAGATGAAATTTATAAAGTTTACCAACAATCTATTCAAATTTATTCAAATTTTATTAACAAACAAAATAAATAGCTGGGAAAAAAAGTGTGAATATATAATTGTATTAAATTATAATCATATATAATTACATATCACTCATATTTGAAATGTGTTTATACCCAGAATAACGTCAAATAACTTTTTAATAACTTTTTAATAACTTTTTAATAATGTCTCTAACATCAGTAAGACGTTTTTAAATGTCAACTTGCTATCTAGATACATGGCTTGCCTACAAGACTTCAAATGATAAGCAAAAATATTCTTAGGTTACACTATACTTCTTGGCATATTGTATAGATAACACAAAAAGAGCAGTTATGCGAAGAAATTAAGTCGTTTCCAGAACGTATTCTCTAAAGAAATAGAAAAGACTACTGTGCAAGAATAAGTAATATGCTAAGAAATAGAAAGGACTACTGTGCAAAAATAAATAATGTGCTAAGAAAATGGACAAAATTATATGGTATGACTAAAAAATCTTTGCAAATATTAGCATTCAAATTAAGCTGGAAAAAACAGTATTAAGCATCTATTAACTTGTATTTGTACTATTTATTGCTTTTTACTGCAACGTATTTAGGTATTCTTAAATATATGATCTTTTTTATATTACAATCGATTATAAGACTTTTATTTGGTATTCCATCTTTCCCGCATCTTTTGAATAAGTAAAAAATCGGAACCACTTTTCTTTTTGTTATTTTTCCATAAGAAAATTTAAGAAATATATTTTTTTCTTGTGCTAACTTTTAAGAAAATAGTCCAAACTGTATGTCATATGTCATTGTTTTTGAAAAATAATTTTATTTTAACCATGTTCTTTTACGACAAAAACGTTTCAAAAAGCGTTCCATCTTGTCCGCTCTTCCCTTATAGGAATAAGAAAAGAAATAAGACGATATAATTTAATAATTTTTAATTAGTAGTCGTGTTAATAGCACTCGGTCCTATTTTTCATTTAAGTGAAAAATGCGACGAGTATATGCGAGTATGCATAAGTATTTTTTAGCAGATTGCTCGTTTTTAATGCTCTTTTTTTCAGCTAATGAGTGACATCATGTTAATACGTTCCTCTTTTACTCAGATTCGTTTTAATACATTGAAACGAAAGTGAGTAAAAGAGGAACGTATTAACGTATTTTCACTCACCAGCTGAAAAAAGGGAACAATCTGCTCAAAAATATTCATGCATACTCGCGTATACTCGTTATAATTTTTCGCTGGATACACTGCTTCAGAGTGCAAGAAACGATCATAAAAATTAAGAAACGGGTAGAAAATGGGCTAAAAACGGGCCAAAAATGGGCCACATAAGGATAAAAACGGTGGAATATTTTTGTAAGGAACACGGATATGTCATGCACATATGTTAGTGTATCAAGCCTCGCTATATCTCGTAGCTATAGGCGGAGGGACGCAGCGAATCGCGATTCGCGTGTATTACGGTCGCGTGCCGGCCAAAGACATCTTTTTTTTGACTGTCGCTTCCTCTGCTCTCATTAGCTGAAACAAAATAATTAATTTATCGAAAACTATTGCCAATATCGCAAAACGGCACAAAACTTTCTTGCTCACCTCAATCCGTTCTACGTTCTCACAAAGGGTCATCATCGTGAGCAAGAAAGACCTGTGCCGTTTTGCGATATTCGCAATAGTTTTCGAGAAATTAATTATTTTGTCTCAGCTAATGAGAGCAGAGGAAGCGGCAGCCGATGGAAAGATATCTTTGGCTTGCGCGCGACCGTGATACATGCGAATCGCGATTCGCTGCGTCTCTCCGTCCATAGCTACGAGATACAGCGAGGCTTTATACACTAACACATGTGCATGACATATCCGTGTGCTGAATTGACACCGAATTGAAACGTGTCGTTGCTTCGGCTGCATATGTATATGTAGAGGTGAATTAACGAAGCAGCAACTCTATGTCTCGTAGCTACGGACGGAGGGACGCAGCGAGTCGTGATTCACGTTATCGCGGTCGCGCACCGGCCGAAGACATCTTTTTTTCGGCTGGCGCTTCGTCTGCTCTCATTAGCTGAAACAAAATAATTAATTTCTCGAAAAGTATTGCGAATATCGCAAAACGGCACAGAACTTTCTTGCTTACTTCAATTCGTTTTTCTACGTTCTCACAAAGTGTGATCATGGAGATCTGAGACACTCTAAATATATATACAGGGTGTCCCACACTCCTTATCACATTAAGTGGGAATGTAGAACGGGTTGAGTTGAACATAAAAGCTCTATACCGTTTTGCGATATTTACAATAATAATCGAGAAATTAATTGTAAAAGATTAAGGAGAAACGTACGCTGAATGGTTGAGGGAGAAGCGCTTGCAACCCAATAATATAGCAGGCAGATGTCAGCGCGCATCTATATCGCTCTGATCCTACGTTTTGCCGCACCGCGCTGAGGCGAGATGCGACGATATAAGTATAGGCAATGGTGTGTTGTTTTTCCAATCACCGCGCGTCGACATCTGTGTTATATTATTAGACCGCGAGCGCTCCATCCTCAACCATTCAGCATACGTTTTTCTTTAATCTTTTAAAATTAATTTCTCGGTTATTATTGCGAATATCGCAAAACGGTATAGAACTTTTATGTTCACCTCAACCCGTTTTACTATATACTCACTTAATATGATAAGGAGAGTATGGGACACCCTGTATATACAGGGTGTCTCATACTCTCCTCCGGGCATTTTGTGGGAACGTAAAACAGGTTGAAGTGAACATGAAAATCCTATACCGTTTTACGATATTTGCAATAATTATCGAGATATTAATTATAGAAAACTTGTAAATGATCATACAGAATATGGTAAATGAGTTATAGTAGCGACGACTGCCGTCGGGTATTTATATTTTAGATCATATTGAACAAAAAAGTTCTCTAAATAATCATTTTCTAAATAATCATATAGATTTTTAATTATTAATTAAAGAAAATTATTGCACGATTTTGCGTGATAATGCACTCATCTTCTTTAATTAATAATTAAAAAAATCTATGTGATAATTTGCAAAATGGTAGAGAACTTTTTTGTTCAATTTGACCTAAAGTATAAGTACACGGTGGCAGTCGTCGCTATTATAACTCACTTACCATATCCTGCATGATCATTCACAAATTTTCTACAATTAATATCTCGATAATTATATTGCGAATATCGCAAATATATAATTAATTATATTATCGATAATTATATTGCGAATATTGCGAATATCGCCAAACAGTATAGGACTTTTATGTTCAGCACAACCTATTCTATGTTTCCATAAAATGCTCGGAGGAGAGTGTGGGACACCCTGTATATAACAATATACAGAGTGATTTGAAATCTGATTGATAATTTTCTATTCTTAAAAATACAAAATTCTGACAAGATTCTAAGACAACTTTTTACTTTGAAAAACTTTTCCTGATGTTTATGTTTTAAGTTATTAGCAAAAATAGTTTGCCTACTACAAGTCGGATACAGGAAATAGGCAGATAAGCGACGTAACTCACCGTCAGTTAACGCGGGAGTTAATATAGAGTACCTGCTGCAGTCAGCTAATCGCTACACACGAGTTGCGTTTCAATATTTACTGACAGCATAAAAATCTATAGTTTATGTTACACATACTAAAGATGTTTATAACTGGCAATAATTTTGGAAAACAGCCACGATAATACGCTCACGCACCTGCAAGCACGTTCTGCTTCTTTATGCCTCCCCCCCCACTCTCTTTCTTTCTCTTTCCGTCTCTTTTTCACTCAATCGCATTCACGTAACCTAGGTAATTTTTACTAATAAACACAATTAATCACTATCAGTCATTATCAATCACTATTAATGAACCATTCGGCGACTGATAATATTTGAAAAAAAATACGTAACTAATTCTATTTCTCTAAAAGATTATCAGTCACCAAGACCAACACAACACGTGCTTGCTTCGCGACAGTAAGCAGCTATAGATTATTTCACAGATAAGGATCTGAACATATAGATTATTGTAATCGTTTCCAACAGAGTCGTATCGTCAGTACGATGGATATGGATATGCCTTACGTTAAAGTCGATCCTTGTGTATTGACTTCTGACACTAATTTACATTTACGACTTTGTAGGAAATGGTTACGATAATCTTTGTGCTTAGGTCCTAATACATACACAGTAAAGGCGATTCATTGACTAGTCGCAGTGATGGGAAATTGTGCCCGAGCGCGGAAAAACTGGCGTTTTCCCCCTCCACTTACGCACACAGAGACGCTTTGTCTATTCGTGTGACGAGCTTGTTTATCCATGTGTAACGATGTGTAGCTGATTACAGCGGGCACACTACATTAGCGCTTGCGTCTGACGGTGAGTTGCGTCGCTCCTGCCTACCTAAATCTGACTCGTGATAAGTCAATTATTTTTGCTAATAACTTAAAAAATAAGCCTCGGACAAAGTTTTGCAAGATAAAAAATTGTCTTAGAATTTTGTCAGAATTTTTTTTTTTTTTAAGAATAGAAGGTTGTTTTTAATCACATTGTTACGCAATCATATCATATTGTTACGCTCACTCGCGTTTTTACGTCCGGGCAATAGATGAACAATATGTTTAGGAAAACTAGACATTAATATTAGACTATTTACAAAGCCCTCGCTTTATCTTTTAATCTCGCGCTCTCAATCGCCACATGTTCGTGTGCGACTCTTCTGTCACTCTGTTGACTTGACATCACGTGTGTTTGTCCAAATTGCAATTATCTTCGTCGGGAGCATCAGTACTAATCGATGTACGCTTTCGCATGGACACAATATATATATATAATAAAATTTGAGGAATTATAAAAATATACAAAAAAAGTATACAAAAAAATCTACTAGATTTCACATTTATAATGACTGGTTATTTATCAAATAATCACGTACAATTTTGAGATATTAATAGTAAAAGATTTCTACCGAGCGGCAGCCCACTGACCAATCGGCATGTACGCTGCGGTGAGACGAACGCTGTACGCGCTGACATGGACATGAACTATCGACATATAGAATGGACTGCTGAGTGCGGTGATGAGGATGGAAAAAGACGTAGAGTGAGAAGCAGCATATAGTAAGATATCATCTCTGTTTATTAAAATCTGATTGGCTGCAGGAATTTCAGCAATACTATATACTGCGAAAGTATGCCCCAAGCCAGGTGCGAGAGTATTACTTCACACTATATCTCTATTATATATTACGTTATTCGAAAATATTATGTAATACAAAATTAAAAATGGTACATTTTTGTCACCTAACAAATTAATAAATACTACTGCGTATATGATATCGACTTGCATTTCTTTTTCTACCTACTTGTTTACATATGTATTCATACTTATTCTCATTTTAATACTAATGAAATGTTATTATGTATAAAACAATAATATCTTTTAAATATTAAAAATATTATACCAAATGGAAATCTCAAGTAACCCTTTGAAACATTTATTATAAATTATCGGTAGGATTAGGGTTTTGTTACGATGCGCTGCACTCCTGCTTGGAAAAGAGACTGAATGTGTCTCACAGATATCTATGCTAAACTAGATTACTAACCATATCATCATTGGGATAGCATGATTTGCGTCCGATAGAGTTTCCGGTGTATGCGAGAAAATAGCCGCTGCCGCCACATTATTTATATGCCGCATATTTTTACTACGTTTCTATACGTTAGTATATTTTTTATATCATAACTATATTTCCTATACGTTTAATCATAAAATTCTTTTGTTGAAAATAAGTAGAGCAAATAACGTCCAATATCATCTTTTTTTTTGTTGCGACAATTTTTGATACAACAAGATGCTGGCATTTTTGGTTTTATGACAGCAATTTAATGGCCACGCTAGCTCGTACTGTACGTGTAAGATACTCACACAAGTGATACACGTCACATACACAGGACCGCCGCCATTTTCTTGCATACAACCGGAGACCTCATGCGACGCAAGTCTGAAGCCCTGGTTAGCAATCTAATTTAGTATAGACATCTGTGACGTGTCCTATTCATAGACATAATATATCTAGATCAAGCGTTGAGGAGTGAGGGTAGGGACTCAGGCAGAAAAAGATGGCACTGTGTCTTGAGATGGTACGTTCTCTCTCATTCGCGTATGGTATGTGAGTGCACATCTCCAAGACATGCACCATCTCTAAGGCACAGTGCCATTTTTTCTCCCAGTCCCTACTCCCACTTTTCAAATAAAGGCAAACGCTCGGTCTAGATATATTATGTCTATGGTTCTACTATATGCCGCCTCTCACTCTAGATCTGTTCCCATTCCCATCACCGCACTCAGCAGTCCATTCTATGGCTGTGCTCCAAAATTATTGCCAGCGCTGATAGCATGACGTCATAAAAGCATGCTGCCAATAGCGTTCCAATTTTAGTAAGCACGCTGGTAGTACGAATGTGACTTCCAAATTGGAACGCTGATTTTAGTAGTCACAGCAAGGAAGCAAGCAAACATAAACAAGCTAACCTTGAAATATGGAAGAAAACGTACAGAAAAAATTTATATTTAAAGAAGTTTTAAAATTAATAGTTGAAGATTCGAGTGAGAAATCTAGTGACTCAGACTCAGCAGAAATAATAAATAATTATTTTGAACGTATACCCCTAAAGTAAATTATAAGTAGTCGTACTTCCATCATCTGCACTATCTATAAAATATTTCCTAATATAATATTTATAAACTTACACACACACACACACACGCACACACACATGTTGATGCTTAACATGGCATTTAGCGAACGTGCTATGTCTCGTTCAGAAATCAATTTAGCAGGTTGGGATCTCCTTGTTAGGTCATCTCAGGTTAGATAACTTGCACTTAATGTGTAGAAATGTTATAAAAGTGTAGATAATTTGCATTTAATGTATAGAAACGTTATAAAAGTGTGCACTATGCACATTTTTCGACGCCATTTTGGTTCCAAATCCTTATATACATTGAGTCTTACGAATTGCGGTACTTTATAAATTTAAGGGGGGAAATCCAATTAGAACGAGGAAAAATAAGCTATTTTCAAGAATTTTTTTGTAGGAGAAAGAATTTTTCTATATTTTTCAAACTTAAACATTTATTTATATATGTTTTGGACTGTCCATACGTATTTTTTTTTCCAAAAATATTTAAAAATGGCGGACATATGAAGCATCCCATTTGGCAGGTACGCGTGCGAGTTGCTCAGCTGCTGGACAAATGGCGTCCGTGATATTGATCCTATAACAGGCAGCGAAAAAATTCTTATTATTTATACCCATAATTCGTAATTGAACCTAAAAAAATTGAAAAAAGTCAAAAATTTTGAATATGAAACGCTTATGAAAA
>NW_022639517.1:1715245-1718115 GCF_010583005.1 Odontomachus brunneus | reverse complement strand
GGACATTTCGAATTTGCACTGTCGTTTTGTACAGGCCGAACTTCGGAGCTAAACTGAAAACCGGTTCTGCTCGATGCCAGCGCCAACGGACCCAACGGTTTCGACTAAACGTAACAATAGAAATAAAAGCCATCTACCAGGGGTGCGTTCCAAAACCTACAGTAAAACTATAATTACATCTCTATACGTTTTGGATCGCAGCCCTGAAAGGTAAAATCCCCGCTCCGGGTGAGTATACCTGCTGCGTGCTATTAGAGCCTCGACGCTGCTCAAGAGATTTGTTGCGCTCGGAGGCCATAACTTCCGAACGGCTGCGAATTTCGATTTAAAACGTTGGGAACATATTCTTACAATGTTAAATAAACATTTTATGCAAAAAAAAAAAATTCGATTTTTTGAAAGTTCTAATTGGATTTCCCCCCTTAAGGACTTTAGGCCCGGCTAGCTTGTCATGCCCATATTACAGTGCATACAGCATTCGTCTCACCGTAACACGCGTGTTGATTGGTCAGTGGGCTGCTGCTCGGTAGAAATTTTTTATCATTAATATCTCAAAATTTTATGTGGTTGTTTAAAAAAATATACCGATTTTATTGCTCACTCTGACCTATTCTAGCTGTATATTAACTCTGATACAAATTAGCAACTCTGTATACTCTGAGTCCATATATACAAAAATAAACAAATGTCATTGATACATAAGAAAGGGGGAGAGGAATAAAAATGCAATATAATAAAAAGTGGAAAAAATGTAACGTAGTCTTAACATTACTTTAACCGTTTTACTTAAGGTCAAATTAACATAATTATTTTATAAAGTTAATCAGATTTTTGACGTCCTATTACGTTTGAAGTATTTTTTCATACAACATTCTTTTTGAGATATAATTGCTGTTTCCATTATTAAATATTCTTTATTCTATATAAATCATTTATATAATGATAATAATGAAATTGTCATAGATCGGTAGCAGTGGTAGCAGAGGTGAGGAGAGGTGGAACTTAAAGAAGGGATGAATGGAACGACGGCGCTGCGACGCAGCGTTGGGGCTGGTGCAGGCGCCATTGGTGGTGGAGCCATTGAGCCAGCACCCATCGCCACTCTTGTCGTATATAAAGATGATGCTGGATTTGGAATGAAAGTTTCTGGCGACAATCCAGTCTATGTCCAGTCCGTAAAAGAAGGTCCGAATAAAAACGTTATGTTTTTGATAATAGATAGTACATTTTCACACATTTTATAAACATCTTTATAAGTGATGTACTTTATAGGTGGAGCAGCAGCAAGAGCGGGTCTTCATGCAGGTGACAAAATAATTAAGGTAAATAAAAATAAACTTGTAAAATTTAATATAGAAACGAAATAACACATTTTTGTTAATTATTATTGGTTTCATGTGCAATTCAAAATGTATTATCGTGATTATACTATTTCTCATATTTACTGCTAAATCTAATTTTGCGTTTTATACGTGCATAGTAGACGTGCATAGTAGACGTAGCTATGATGTGTCTCGTAGCTATAAGCGGAGGGACGCGATTCGCGTGTATCACGGTCGCGCACCGGCTGAAGACTGACAGTTGTTTGTAGATATGTACAGAATAATAATTCAATAATGAAAACAATCGCACGGCTAACAAAAGACCCGGGTTCGTGTTCTGATTTCGATGAAACTTCGCTCCGATATTTTCCACTCATCTCTACTTGCCTAAAGTGTTACACATGTAATATTACAAGAAATTACTTTTGTTTAAGGTGAATGGTGTTAATGTAATGCAGTCTACGCATACCGATGTGGTCCAGCTCATAAAATGTAAGTGTATTTTTTTCTTTAGCTGAATCTAACTTAACCTAACAATTTTTATTCTTTAAATAATAATAAAAGTAACTGCTGCCGCTGCAAAATATTAGCATTGTTATATTAGAAATACAGTTTATTGACGTAATTAAAAAAATGTTTTCTTGATTAACATATGATTACAACAGTATTTTTAGCATTTTTAGATGTAATTTAATGAAAGATAAACAGACGCCGAGCGCTCGCCTGCACGTATGGAATTATATAAAAATTAATGTTTCTATAAAAAATATCTTATTTGCAAAATAACACATTTAAAAATGTTAATAAAGAATATTGTTGTTTACATTTTTATTTTTGATAAAAAACGTGATATCAGGTAGTAAAGACTAAATAAAAATAATTTACGTACTTCTGGACACGAGCATAACTAAATGAAAAATAGTAGTATATCTAATATCGTGTCCAGAAGTAGTAGTATATCTTACGTTCAAATCGAAATGTTCAAATCATAATTTAGTCACATTAGACACAGTGTCTTACACAGTGTATAAGAATAAATGTGGGGGTGTATGTATCGGAGGGTTTGAGTGAGGGGGTGGGGAACATGAAATGCTCTTAGTATCACTCTGACATGTGTTCTGAACTGACAAATAAAAAATTGCTGTTTCAAGATTTTTGGCCAATTTTGTCAAAAATGACCCTCTCTTTCCAAGGTAGGGGGGTTTTCTGCCTCTCTTAATTGCTATTTTGCAATTTTTGACCTTTAACCAACCTATTGGGTTGAGTTTCATTGCCTTCTGATGATTCTCACTTTTTACAACATTTCACATTTTGTATCAAAAATAAAAAACTTCGGGCGCGTTGAAGATTTTTTTGCGCGATATGAAGATATTGACCGATTTCAAAAAATTCTCAGAGCTCTATGAGAACAAAATAAATAATTTTTATCTCTTGATATTTTTCGGTAAAGTTGATAGAATTCAAGTAAAAAATTATTGAAACCAATAATTTTGTAGATATTTACGTAAATATCTTAGAAAATAGAGGTCGTATAAAAAATTTTTTCAA
>NW_022639517.1:1714939-1715195 GCF_010583005.1 Odontomachus brunneus | reverse complement strand
ACTGTCATTAAATGCGACTTTTTAAGTCTTACAACTTTTATTCGAAACATTTTTCTCTAAAATGCTCCCCCGCCGAGTTATCTTGCCGTTCCGGTACTATACCCTGTATATTAACATATGCATTAACATACAGGGTGTTCAAAAAGTCCCGGACCGGTGAAATATCTCGAAAACTAAGCATTTTAGAAAAAAATGTTTCAGATAAAAGTTGTGGCGTTTAAAAAGATGTATTTACTGATCACATCAGTTTGACCTT
>NW_022639517.1:1711867-1714879 GCF_010583005.1 Odontomachus brunneus | reverse complement strand
CTCTCGAGATGTGCTATAAGAATATGCAATGAAAAATGGGGTGTTCCATTTAAAAAAATTAATGTGACCTTGACCTGACCTTCGCTACGCAACCCAAGGTCAAACTGATGTGATCAGTAAATACATCTTTTTAAACGCCACAACTTTTATCTGAAACATTTTTTTCTAAAATGCTTAGTTTTCGAGATATTTCACCGGTCCGGGACTTTTTGAACACCCTGTATATATATATATATATATATATATATATATTCGTATACGAGGGCTGTATAATAAGTACCCGTGTTTAATGACTGATGGTGTCACTGACTCAAAGTCTGTATATCATCATTTAACGCCATCTCCCGAACGACGCCAGTCAAAATTTCAGACAGATTTATCGAGTAGTTTTGATAACTGTTAAAAGTGGACAAGTTTCTTTTTGTTTGCAACCATGGAAAAAGAGCAATATCGGTCAGTGCTTCGATTCCTTTTTTTTGGATGGGAAGACGTGTGAGGAAATCAAAGTGAAGTTGCATATCGTTTATAAGGATCATGGACCTTCGATGACTACCATCAGATATTGGTTCAATGAGTTCAAGCGTGGCCAAACATCTGTTTTTGATGAAGAGCCCAGATCGTCCGATTGAGGTGACTACGGAGGATATGGTCAACAAAATCCATAATATCGTGTTAGCAGACCGCCGGGTGAAGATCAGAGAGATTGCTGACATTGTAAATATCTCAATTGAACGTGTACAAAATATCCTACCTGAAAAATTGGGGATGAGAAAGCTATCGGCGAGATGGGTGCCGCGTTTGGTTACAGTGGAACAAAAACGGAATCACATGACAACTTCGGAGCACTGTTTGGACATGTTCAAGCGCAATCCGAAAGAGTTTCTGCGGCGTTTCGTCACTGTTGACGAAACATGGATCCATCTATATGCCAGAAACGAAAGAACAATTAAAACAATGGACTTCACCCGGCGAACCTGTTCCAAAGAAGGCAAAAACTGTTCCACCGGCCGGAAAGGCCGGCCATCGTTTTTTGGGATTCGCGAGGCATCATTTTCACCGACTATTTGGAGAAGGGAAGGACAATCACGGGGCAGTACTATATTGATTTATTGGGCCGATTCGTTGAATTGAAGAGAAAACGGCCCCATTTGGCGAAAAAAAATGCTCTTCATCATGACAACGCACCAGCTCATTCGTCCGCAATCGTCACAGCAAAACTAGTCGAATTACGCAACTAATTGCTGTCTCATCCACCCTATTCTCCAGATTTGGCCCCCTGCGATTTCTATTTATTTCCAAACATGACAAAATGGCTTGGCGGAAAACGGTTTACGTCAAACGAGGAAGTCATCGCCGAAACAGAGGCTTATTTTGCGGAGTTCAACAAATCATATTTTTTGGATGGTATAAAAATGTTGAAATATCGCTGGATTAAGTATCGAGCTGAAAGGAGACTATGTTGAAAAATAAGTAAAAAATTTAAAAGAATGCGTTTCCTTCCCTAACATGGGTACTTATCATACAGCCCTCGTATAAGTGTAGGAATATATACGCTCCCATTCCACTTTATATGATCAGCAGTGCAGCTATACTGCCTAATACTACCGCAAAATGCACAAAAACGCCAACTTCGAACTCAAAAACTATAATTATTCAGACTTTGCACTCATTGACACTGTTTAATCTACACATCAAGAACTATCATATAGCACAGTTTCAGAAAATTTGACCAAAAACCATTTTCTATAAGGATTTTGCAGGGTTCTTTAGCAAATGCTCCTTAACATATAGATCTTACTCTTGAAAATTGAAAAAGAAAAATTTTTTAAACATGATAATTTTCCGCGCTTATATGAAGTTACATAAAGGAGGCTGTTAAAAAATATTAATTTTAACCTCCGCGCA
This sequence comes from Odontomachus brunneus, assembly GCF_010583005.1. Classification (NCBI taxonomy): domain Eukaryota; kingdom Metazoa; phylum Arthropoda; class Insecta; order Hymenoptera; family Formicidae; genus Odontomachus; species Odontomachus brunneus. The sequence goes on along the minus strand of NW_022639517.1, from coordinate 1,712,974 downwards.
AAAAGTGAATAAAATTTAAAAAATTATTGTCCTCAATAAACAGAAAATATAAATTATTTGTCCCAGAAATGGGCATATTTTTAGAATGTCTCAAATATGTTGAAAAATGTCATTATACTCAGCAAACACAGAACATAACTGTGATATAACACAGGAATAACATGTAATATAACTGCTGTTATACGTTATTAATATTGAGGTTACTTAATTTCCTTTATAATTGCGATATAACTATGTTATAAAACTGTTATGTTATTATGTTATTTACTGGTTAAGTTACACCAACAATAATAACTGCAATATCGAACGACTAGCGGGCGGCTGTGTCCCCCGCACCATCTCTCAAAACTAACCTAACCCAACCTATCGTCACATTAACACAAAAGTTGAACATTTTAATAAACAATGACTGACGGTTAATGTAACGATAAGTTGGGTTAGGTTAGTTTTAAGGAGGCGCAGCCTCCCGCAAGTCGTTCGATATTGCAGTTATTATTCGATATTGCTCGTTAACGGTACACAATATCGTTTTTGTATATATGTCCAAAAATTATACTCATTTTATGCAACTTCTTTTGTTAATAACTTTTTAACAAACAACGAGCGACGGCTAAAACCTTTTGAGAGTTACTCAGGAAGGTGACCTCTACAACATATGTCAAGATCAAGGTCATTGGAGCTGTCTTCCCTAAAGTCGATAATTACCCATAGTATTTATAAATATTTATAAAATATTTATATATTATATAAATATTTATAATACTTATATAATATTATATAAATATTTATAATATTCATATAATATTATATAAATATTTATAATATTTACATAATATTATATACATTTTTATAAATATTTATATAATATTTTTAAGAAATAATTCGAAATAAATATTTATCATAAATATTGTATGCTGTCTGGAATAAATATCACATTTTTTATTCATTATTTTAAATTCCAGATTAATGATTCTGATAGCGGATTCGTAATCCTGAAAAACTCCTAGATGCCAATTTTCACAAAAATAGTGTTTCGACTTTTCTTTAAATTAAAGAAATATATTTTGTTAAATATAATTTCTTAATTTAAAAAATATTTGTTAGATT
>NW_022639517.1:1707110-1711857 GCF_010583005.1 Odontomachus brunneus | reverse complement strand
GTAGGGGTAGAAAATTCTTGAAAACGGAGAGTTATTGAGAGCCCTTTCTCTGACGGCGCATGCATGTGATTAACTGATAGGCAGAAATCTTGACCATTGAGGAGGAAGAAGAAGAAGCATGCGCATCAGCTTATATGTCTGAGTGTGTGCATCGTATGTGTATAAAACCAGTAGTTCATTTATTCATAAAATGTTCATTTCGAAATAAAAATAATTAATTAAGGTTATTATATTATATTATAGGTTATATTATATTATATTATAGATTATTACATTATATTAAAATTGAAAACGTAAGAGAAGCTCTCCTCATCTCTCCATATTATTGGCATGACAGATTTTATAACCTTACAAGTGCCATTTTTCTATCACTATAGTAATATAATAACAGAGATTTTATGTATACAGATCAGTTAATATTACAATACACATAGTAATTTTGTTCATATTCCGGTATATTCTAATAATGTAACAACAATTCTTTGGAAATTTTTATTACAAAATTTTCTCCATGCATATACATTACAACACAACAATAAACTATGTAGTAGTTAATATGACTGTATTTTTAATTTAATATGGCTGTATTTTTAACAATATTTTTGCATTTTCTTAATTACATTTTCTTAAACTCATTTGCTTTGAATATGTTATTTTTTCATTAAATTACTTACTTATTTTTCATTAAATTACTTATAGATTACTTTATCAAGTACAGAAATTATTTCTTGAGGAGTAGTGTTTTCCTCGTTGTCAGTCTCGCTTTTTACAATATAAGGCAGAAAGAAAATTTTTAATGTAAAGCAAGAAATTTATTTTGTATTTTTGTTTTCTAAGAATGCAATTTATAAAAAAAAGATTTATAAAAAAAATTTGTTTAACTTTTTTTACATAATGAAATGTGGAATTGATATCAGATATTTAAAGTGAGAAGTTAGCATAAAATTACATTTGAACACTTTGAACAACTTAAAGATTAAAAATCTAAAAAAATTAACTTTCCCAAGCTTTACACTCATTGTCTTGATTAGCTTACCATTTTCATTGTTCTCTGTAGCTATTTGTATAATTTCAGCATTAGAAGGTATCGGTGTGACATTATTATCATTTTTCATAATCCTATCCCACCCAACATCTTCAGTAGTATCCTGATAATTATCTAATTTTTGTATATCATTCAGTAAATCATTATCAATTATACTAATCTCTGAAGCTAAATCTGTTTCTTTATCTTCATTTTCATGTTGATAAAATTTTGCTGGTAATAAGTTTTTCCAACATTTATTAATCATCACTGGATGAACAGAAGCCCATGCATTACTAATCCAATAAATGACTTCTCTTATTGAGATAGATTTTAGAAATGTCATGATGTCAATTCCATCTTTTTGGGCATTTAAAGCACAAGTCAGAAGCTGTGATCTGTAACGTTTTTTTATATTTTCTATTATGGTCTATCCTGGTCCATTGGCTGAATTAGAGATATCGTATTTGGTGGTAAATAACAGATTTGAATATCATTCACTGTTAAAATATGTATTTCAATTGTTGGATAACAACGTGCATTATCAAGATATAGAATAGCTTTTAAGCTATTTTTTAATTAATTAGTAGATAGTTTTTTCTCCTTTAAGAATGCACTTACTCGAGGAACCAATTCTTCTTTAAAAAACCACTTTTCAGAAATATCTGAATTCATCCATGCACTTTTTTGATAGTAAGCAGAACTTTTTTGTATAGTAAGCAGAAAGTAGAAATATTTTTTGAAATATTTTTTAAATTTTCTTGGCTTTGCTGACTTTCCAATAATTATTAGGGGTAATTTCAATGATCCATCCGCGTTAGAATAAACCATAACTATAACACAATCTTTGCTCTGTTTCAATAAAAAAGCTTGACGTTCTTCAGCTCTTGCCAAAGTTCTACCTGGCAACATTTTATAATTCAGACCTGTTTCGTCAGCATTAAATATCTGAGCTAACGTAACATCTTCTGCGATATTTTCTTCTAAATTGTTTTTGAATTTCTTCGTAGCTTCTATATCAGCACTCCTTTTTTCGCCACAAACATTTATTGTCCGAATATCATTCCTGATTTTTCATTTGTTGAACCATCTTTCACTAGCAACGAAGCCTTTAGAAATATTTAATTATTTTGCCAATTGTGTAGTTTTTTTCTAAATATTATAAAATATAAGATATCAATATAGTGGACTAAGAAATAAATTATAAAATAAAATAAAATTTATATATCTTTAACAAGGAGACTACTTAATGGGATACATCTGACACATATTTCTTCAAACCAGATAAGCAATGCTTTTTCAACAAGCTCAAATTGTAATTTTCATTCACGTTTTTGTTACCCTTTTATGTTATTTTTACACAATTCTTCAAGCTCTGAGTGATTTTCCTTTCAATATCTTATCGTGCGAACACAAACATTATGTTGTGCAAGTTTTTCTGTTGATACATTTTCGTTTAATTTTTCCAGAATTTTAATTTTCTCTATTACGTTATTTTTATACTTCCTTTTGTTGCTCGACTGCATTTTTATTTTAATCAACGTTATATACTATGTTCTAACTATATAATCTCTAACACATACATAATTCTTCCATCACACTATTCGGTTGTGTTCCAATATTATGCATGCCTGCGCCAACGTTGATATGGTGGGGACGCGATATTAATATTAGTGAGCATACGTGTCAAGGGGAAGTAGTTTGTGTAGAGAGTTATCGAGAGGAGAATTATCGAGAGATTACTGTATGTCTCTCTTTTTCGCAGGATTTTGACGAAACCGCGCGTTGTGGCCAAACTCTGATTAAAGTAACTTTAGCGCTTAGCTTTGGCCGTTGAAATCAGGCCGCTGGCCTCTCAGACTTCTCTCTGCTTATAACAACGTTACTTTTTCGTTACTTTTTTTTTAGTAACAATTTGGTAACGCCGTTATTTTTTTTATCGGTAACGAAAAAGTAGTGACGTTACATTTTTTTTTTAGTAACGACCAACGAAATTATCCCCGTTACTCTTGTATCGTTATTTTTTTAAGGTCGTTCTACATTAGTTGCAAGACGATCGCAAGCAGACGCAACTCTTGTTGCGATAGTCAATCAGAAGTGTCAATGGTACTATTGACGTTTCTGATTAGTCACAACAAGAGTTGTAATCGACTTGCAACTAATGTAGAACGACTTTTAAAGCATTGTCTACAATGGTAGTAAAATATGGTTGTAAGAAATAAAAATAAGAAATTGATTAATCACAGTCGATTATTCTTTTCACATAGGAGTAATCAATCTGATTAATCAATTTTTTACTTTTACTTTTTACAGCCATACTTTAATTCTATTGTAGGCGGACCTTAAGGTTATTCTAAATTAGTTGCAAGCCGATCGTAAGCAAACGCAATTCTTGTTGCGATATCCAATCAGAAATATCAATGGTGCTATTGACTTCAAGAAAATGTAAGAAAATGCAATACTAAAAAGTTAATTAAAAAATTCTGGAAAAATTATCAGAGCACTATGAGAAGAAAATATAAAATTTTTATCTCTTGCTATTTTTCGGTAAAGTTGATAGAATTCGAATAAAACATTATTGAATCCAATAATTTTGTAGATATTTCTGTAAATATCTTAGAAAATAGAGGTCGTATAAAAATGTTTTCAAACAAAAGTTGTTTGTTTCTTTACGTAGAATAAAATTCCGTAATAAAAAAATAGATGTTTTTATTTAAAAAACAAAATTGACTTCGATCTGACTTTGGCGGCGCCACGCAAGGTCAAACCAATGGTACCTTCTTATGTCCTCCATCGAACAATATAACTTTTGTTTGAAACATTTTTGCTGAATATGCTTGGTTGAAGAATTATCAGGGTGCATCTTTTAAATGGGACACCCTGAATTTACAGGGTGTGTGTTTACTCGTACCTTTTTGAGTTTTTTATGAAGGTCAACTTGGTTTTTTTAGATGGAAACCTATAATTTTTTTGCACATTTATATTTATATTTAGGGATCATTTGAAATCAAAATTACATCCAGTAACAAATTGTTGTTATGCATCGTTTACGAGATAATTAACATCTTATGTATTAAAGTAGTAAATTGAATTATAAATATTTTTGAATGTGGTTTGGAATGTAAAAGAAGTTAAAAAAATGAACAATGTTTTTTCATGAAATATTTATTAAATTACTCGAAATTTTGGCCATTATGTTCGATACAGCATTCAACGCGTTTTATAATGTTTCTCATTGTTAACTGTAGCATTTTTGCTGTAATGTCTTCAATAGCTCTAGTGATCTTATGTCATAAATTTTCTTCATTTTCAGGAATAGTTGCATAGACAGTTCTTAATATATCCCCAAAAGAAAAAATCGTAAGTTGTCAAGTCCGTAGACCTCGCGTTGAATGCTGTATCGAACATGATGATCAAAATTTCGAGCAATTTATTTGTTAATAAATGTTTTATGCAAAAACATTGTTTATTTTTTAACTTCTTTGATATTTAAAACCATGTTCAAAAATACTTTATATCTCATTACTTATAACTCATTTACTACTTTACTATTTAAGATGTCGATTATGTCGTAAACGATGCATAGTAGCAATTTTTTACTGTATATGATTTTGATTGCAAATGACCTTTACTATATAAATATGCAAAAAAAATGATAGGTATCCATTTAAAAAAATTATGTTGACTTTCAAAACTCGAAAAAGTCATAAATAAAAAAAAAAA
>NW_022639517.1:1706236-1706451 GCF_010583005.1 Odontomachus brunneus | reverse complement strand
TTTTGTGATTGTTTGACTCAGTATTGTTTGAGCGCGCGTCAAAGATGGACACCAGCAAAGAGAAAATACGCTATATTTTACAGTTTTTCTTCGTTAAAAATGCAAGCCAGGCGGCTGAAAAAGTGAATAGTGTTTATGGTTCTGATACTGTAACAGCCAATCACGCGCAATTTTGGTTTCGTCGATTCCGTTCCGGTAATTTTGATGTCAAAGAT
>NW_022639517.1:1705931-1706044 GCF_010583005.1 Odontomachus brunneus | reverse complement strand
CCATACGAGTTAACGCAAAAAAACCTTATGGACCGAATTTCCATCTGCGAATTGCTGCTGAATCGCAACAATATCGACCCATTTCTGCAGCGGATGGTGACTGGTGATGAAAA
>NW_022639517.1:1705475-1705767 GCF_010583005.1 Odontomachus brunneus | reverse complement strand
AGCCAGGATTGACAGTCAGGAAGGCTTTGCTGTGTGTTTGGTGGGATTGGCAGGGAATCATCCACTATGAGCTGCTCCCCTACGGCCAAACTTAATTCGGACCTGTACTAACAACAATTGGACCGTCTGAAGGAATTAATCGCCCAGAAGCGGCCAGCTTTGGCCAATAGGAGAGGAATTGTATTCTATCAGGACAACGCCAGGCCATACACATCGATAGTGACTCGCCAGAAGCTCCGGGAGCTTGGTTGGGAGGTTCTTATGCATCCACCTTATAGTCCGGACCTGGCAC
>NW_022639517.1:1701259-1705439 GCF_010583005.1 Odontomachus brunneus | reverse complement strand
CTGGTGAAAAATTTGCCTCAAGAGAAGCTTGTGAAAATCGACTGTCTCAGTTTTTTGCCAATAGGGACAAGGGTTTCTATGAGAGAAGCATAATGGAATTACCTTCAAAATGGCAACAAGTTACCGAACAAAACGGTGCATATTTGACCTAAATCGGATCATTCTAATTATGCTAAATAAAGCCTTTAATTTCATGCAAAAATAATGGATTTCTTTTTACTTCACCTTATATTAGGTGGTAAACTTAGTTCCTGCGGCTCACAGTTAGATGACGTTAGTTGTAGGTGTAATTTATTTTGACATCAGAAACTGGCTGCATTTTAGAGGTTAGACATTTGTCAATAAAATTCAGTGCGAAGAGATTCATTTAAGCGAGCAGTGCTATTTTTTCTTTTGATTAAATATGGAACGTGATAAGTTGTTTTTTCGACATGTGCTGCTTCATTACTTTGACTTGAAAAAAACTGCAGCTGCAGCTCATAAATTGCTTTTCGAAGCTTATGGCAATTATGCTCCATCGGAAAGAACATGCCAAGTATGGTTTCAGCGATTTAAGAGTGGTGATTTTGATGTCAATGATAAAGAACGCTCAGGCCAACCGAAAAAGTTTGAAGACACCGATTTGCAGGCATTATTGGACGAAAACTCTACTCAAACGCTCCAAGAATTGTCTGCAGCATTAAATGTTACTCCGATGGCTGTTTCCAAACGTCTACATGCAATGGGAAAAATTCAAAAGGAGGGAAAATGGGTACCACACGAATTAACCGCAAATGCCATTGCGAATCGCTTAAACATCTCTATTTCTCTGCTCGCCAGGCAGAAAAAGAAGAGTTTTTTGTGGCGCATAGTGACTGGCGATGAAAAATGGATATACTTCGATAATCCTAAACGAAGAAAATCATGGGTAGACCCTGGCCAACCATCGACATCCACACCAAAGAGAAATATTCATGGCCCAAAGCAATTTGGTTGCATTTGGTGGGATATGCACGGCGTCGTTTATTATGAGCTACTCAGACCGAACGAAAGTATCACGGGGGATCGATATCAATCACAATTAAACCGTCTGAATGAAGCATTGTTGGAAAAAAGGCCAGCAGTAGCCAGCAATCGACGTAAAGTCATGCTTTTGCACGACAACGCTCGACCACACGTTGCCAAAGCCGTCAAAGAAACACTGATGCAGCTCGAGTGGGAAGTTCTCCCGCACCCAGCGTATTCACCAGACTTAGCTCCTTCGGACTATTACTTGTTCCGGTCGATGCATCACGGCTTGGTGGATACACACTTCAGAAATTACGAGGATGTGCGAAAATGGATCGACGAATGGATTGCATCAAAAGATCAATCGTTCTATCGTCGCGGAATCTACGCGTTGCCCGAAAGATGGGAAAAATGTATAGCTAGCGAGGTAAAATACTTCAATTAATGTATTTTTTGCTTTTGATGTCGAAATAAATGAGTTTTTTAAACAAAAAACCGCAGGAACTAAGTTTACCACCTAATATATATACAGGGTGTTCCCAAAAGGTGGTACTAAATTTTAGGGGTATGTAGTATTCGTTAAAACAAACCAAAAACTCTTAATGAACCATTGTTCGAAAATCTTTTATTTCTGAGTTATGAAGCATTTTGTTCTGTGAAAAATGTCTACCGCAGTCAACTAAATTTGGTTTGAACTGTCCGGTCTCACGTAAGCGTTGATGAATTTTGCTAAACATTCTTCTACTTGGCTGTCGGCGATTCGGATAAGCTGCATGATATAAGCGTGCTGCTTTTGAAGCATTGCCATTTGTTTTGCCATACATAAAATGAATATCCGTCATTTCAGAATTTGTGTAAAAATTAGTCATTTTTCAGATAACACAAAACTAGACACGGTCCACAATTCAAAGTTGAATACAACAATCTCTGCGTAATTAGGTGGTCACATACGGGCGTCCGTGAATGAACTGACTAAGAGACTTGGAAACTGTTGTCAACAAATACGAAATAAATCTGGACTCTTTGATCTTCAATAATGAAACATGCCAAAATGTGTATTGACATGAGCCGATGGCACATTGAACATTTATTGTAGATTTAATTTATTTTCTATTTTTCACAGAACAAAATGCTTCATAACTCAGAAATAAAATGTTTTCGGAGTACTCTTCATTAAGAGTTTTTGGTTTGTTAACGAGTAGTGCATACCCCTAACATTTGGTACTACCTTTTGGGAACACCCTGTATATACAGGGTGTCCCGCGTAAGACGTACGAAAAGAGAAATATAAGTAGAACATAAAAGTGAACAAAAAATGTAGGTCATTTTTCAAACAACCACGTAAAATTTTGAGTTATTAAATAAAATAGATGGACAAATCAGAATACGCGACGCTGCAGGCGGGACATACGGCTCGCCGCAGTCGGCGAAGAAAATGGATGAGCGCACACGTACACGGACGCATACACGGAGCTACCCATTTCCGTATGTCAAACGGCCCACCTCTCTGGCCTATAAGATAGACCCGCGAGCAATCGTCCATTTTCTTCGCCGGCCGCGGCGAGCCGTATGTCCCGCCTGCCGTGTCGCCGCGCTCCGATAGGCCCAACTATTTTAATTAATATCTCGAAATTGTACGTGGTTGTTTGAAAAATGGCCTATATAATTTTTGTTCATTTTTATCTGTTCTACTTATATTTTTCTTTTCGTACGTCTTATGCGGGACACCCTGTATACATATATATATATATATATATATATATATATATATATATATATATATATATATATATATACACAGGGTGAATATTATATACCGGAACACCTGAATATCTCGAAAACAAAGCGTTGTATAAAAAAAATGTTAAATACAAAAGTTGTAGGGTTTAAAAAGATCTATTTTATGATATTAGCAGTTTGACCTTGAGTTGCGTCATAAAGATCAGGTCAAGGTCACAATGATGTTTTTAAATGGATACCCCCATTTTTTATTGTATATTCTTGTAGCTTATCTCGAGAGCTTTCCAAAACACTATACTTAAGTATTTTTTCGTTAAGTACTTTTCGAGTTAAGAGGCTTCAAAGTTACGCTCTTTAGCATTAGCGCGCGTGGATACCGTAGTGACGAGCACGAACGCGCGCTCGTATTAATAGTAAATAGCGTAAGGCTGATGGCCTAAAAAACGTAAACGCAAGGGCAGCTCTCGTTTACCGCGCTTGTGTTTACGTTTTTCTCTGCCTTAGCTTACCTTAATCGGCCGGATATGATTTTCCTCTTGCCTTAATCGGCCGCGCGCTAATGCTAAAGAGCGTAACTTTGAAGCCTCTTAACTCGAAAAGTACTTAACGAAAAAATACTTAAGTATAGTGTTTTGGAAAGCTCTCGAGATAAGCTACAAGAATATACAATAAAAAATGGGGGTATCCATTTAAAAACATCATTGTGACCTTGACCTGATCTTTATGACGCAACTCAAGGTCAAACTGCTAATATCATAAAATAGATCTTTTTAAACCCTACAACTTTTGTATTTAACATTTTTTTATACAACGCTTTGTTTTCGAGATATTCAGGTGTTCCGGTATATAATATTCACCCTGTATATATATACAGGGTAATCCTTACAATTTTGTAATCCTTACAAAAGTTGTTGGGTTCGGAAGGGGACATCGGCTAGTGATTTTCAATTTCACCTTGATCTTGATCTACAAGGTCATTTGAAGGTCAAATCGAATTTTTAAATAGAAATATCTCGAAATTTTTGACCCCGGATTCGGAAAGTGCGAAAAATTTTACGTTTAGATGGGTACTTGAGGCTCTTTGGAATGACCTTCAGAGGTTATTTCAAGGATAAAATATTTTAAATTACGCACCTGAATATTTCGTCAGGGGAGCCAGCAATCCGAAAATAATCTTTACAAAAGTTGTTGGGTTCGGAAGGGGACATCGGCTAGTGATTTTCAATTTCACCTTGATCTTGATCTACAAGGTCATTTGAAGGTCAAATCGAATTTTTAAATAGAAATATCTCGAAATTTTTGACCCCGGATTCGGAAAGTGCGAAAAATTTTACGTTTAGATGGGTACTTGAGGCTCTTTGGAATGACCTTCAGAGGTTATTTCAAGGATAAAATATTTTAAATTACGCACCTGAATATTTCGTCAGGGGAGCCAGCAATCCGAAAATAATCT
>NW_022639517.1:1700050-1701249 GCF_010583005.1 Odontomachus brunneus | reverse complement strand
TGTTTTCGAGATATTCAGGTGTTCCGGTATATAATATTCACCCTGTATATATATACAGGGTAATCCTTACAATTTTGTAATCCTTACAAAAGTTGTTGGGTTCGGAAGGGGACATCGGCTAGTGATTTTCAATTTCACCTTGATCTTGATCTACAAGGTCATTTGAAGGTCAAATCGAATTTTTAAATAGAAATATCTCGAAATTTTTGACCCCGGATTCGGAAAGAGCGAAAAATTTTACGTTTAGATGGGTACTTGAGGCTCTTTGGAATTACCTTCAGAGGTTATTTCAAGGACAAAATATTTGAAATTGCGCACCTGAATACATATCTTGTCGGGGAACCACCAATCCAAATAACTCTTACAAAAGTTGTTGGGTTCGGAGGGGGACATCAGATAGTGATTTTCAATTTCACCTTGACCTTGACTTTCAAGGTCATTTGAAGGTCAAATCGAATTTTTAAATAGAAATCCGTATTTTGACCCCGGATTCAGAAAGAGCGAAAAATTTTACATTTAGATGAGTACTTGAGGCTCTTTGGAATGACCTTCAGAGGTTATTTCAAGAACAAAATATTTGGAATTACGCACCTGAATACATATCTTGTTGGGGAGCCACCAATACAAATAACCCTTACAAAAGTTGTTGGGTTTGTAGGGGGACATCGGATGGTGACCTTCAACTTCACCTTGACCTTGACCTTCAAGGTCATTTGAAGGTCAAATCGAATTTTTTGAATGTAAACTTTAAAGTTATGTTAAGAATCAAAATGACCTTTAAAGGTCATTTTAACCCTTGTGTGCGCACCCGGTTACCTGGGTACCCACCATAGAAAAATTCAATTTTGAGTGAACTATTAGCTTTTTTTATTAATTTATTTGATTTATGCATGTGAAATGAGTTGCGTAATAAGAAAATACATGAAAATTTATTTAAAAAACAAAAAAAACATTTATTTATTGCATTCTATGCACTTGGCAAAAGTTATCGCATGTTCATCGCAAATAGGCCTATCACATTCGGAGCAGGCCTTTCGTGTTTTCCTTCTCTTCTTAATTGTTTGTTTGTAACAAATATGGCAGGAACCGATAACTTTCTTCCTTCCTGATGCATCTCGTTGAACTGACGGATCTGGATCAGCCTCCACTGGATTTACTGGCCGACCGATTACACTTTCAATAGCGATCTTGGTGCTATA
>NW_022639517.1:1696374-1700040 GCF_010583005.1 Odontomachus brunneus | reverse complement strand
AAAAAAAACCATTGATGTACATTTTGTTTTACCTTGCAAATTCAGTCCTCGATAATTCCTCCATGTCTCTACAGTATATTGCGTAGGCTAGCCAAACGGTTCCGTTAACTGTAGCACGTCTGTGCGTGCGAAGAACACGATTCGCACTGACTCACATCTATTCAGACCCTTCTTTAGATGTAAGGAGGGGAACTTTTTGTTTGCTTTTAAAACTCCAAACAGCTGACTGCCTGGCAGCCTTAGTAACCGCGCGCTACCTGCGTCGACTTCAAAAATCCTGTTTTCTCTTACCTTTGTACGAGCTACAGCAGGCCAATTTATTTACAAATGCTTCGGCCTCTCATTTTTTATGTTTATTTACTGAGATAAACGTTAAGGAAACCATTTCAATTGCATAAATATTGAAAAAATTGAAAAAATGAGAGGTGGGCACCGGGGTACCCGGGTGCGTCCGAACGTTGGTAAAGTTGGGTGCGTACACAAGGGTTAAGGTCGAATCGCTTACAAATCTAGCATGACCTGAAAACCAAAATTGATCGTGGTTTGTTTTTTAAGATATTTGAATTAGTAGTCATTCGTATAAAATAAAATTGTTCACACGAGAGCCTGCGTTTAGTCATCGACATAATACATACATCGATGTCCAGGGCCCACGGCGAGGACGTAGCAGGATGGATTTTAGGGCCTATTTTGGTCCAGCCGATGAAGGCAAGACCGCGACGAACCCGACCAATGACGGCAAGATTCATTATCCGGCCAATTAAGGCAAGACCATAGAGAAACCAGCCGATTAAGGCAAGAATCATTATTATTATTAGGGTTTACCTTATTAAATTTTCAAATATTACACCATTATTATCAATACAAAGCTGGACTCTCCGTTCGAAGCTAGTGACTGTTGCCCAAAGGATGTTCCTGGGTATACTCCTGCAGATGATTGTGATTCGCTGCATTATATTTTCCCTGGTTGTAGGTGGATTTAAATATGTCATATTTTTAATACAACCCCATAAAAAAGTCAGGACTTGTCAGATCTGGAGATCTAGGGCACCATTCGACAACCTGACTACCAATTCCTACCCATTTTTGTGGAAATTCACGGTTCAGAAAATCTCTAACAATATTGCTTCTGTGAGCCCCTGCACCATCTTGTTGCAACCACATTCGTTGCCTCGTTTGCAGATCAACTTCTTCTAACAAAATTGGCAGTTCATTTGTCAATAAATGCAAATATTTGGCTGAGTTAACATTTCCATAAAAAAATATGGCCCAATCAAAAATCCATTCACAATTCCACACCATACAATAAGACTCCAGTGATTTTGATGGTCGATCATACGAGACCAGTGTGGATTTTCTGCAGACCAATAATGACAATTATGTCGGCTGTTCAGCTGTCCTGTGTTGTGAAATGTAGCTTCATCGGAGAACATAACGTACCTAAAGAAATCAGGGTCACGACATAACGTTGCTTGAGCCCAATTACAAAATTCTAATCTTCGCTGGAAGTTACGAGCAGTCAATTCTTGGGTTAAAGTAATATGATAAGGGTGGAATCTATGGAGCTGTAGAATTCTTTGAGCCGTTGATCTTGGGATTCCTAATTCAGCCTCAATTTCTCGAAGCGAAATATGCGGGTTATTAGCAACCATAGCCAACACGGCAAGAAATCGTGGATCGTCTCGTTCAATTACCATAATACGATGACGTCGCCTTTCGATGAATGCAATCGCTCTGTCATTTGGGTGATGATCTCTGCCCGGGAAGCGCTCACGATACAATCGTGCTGCCGCTCGGTAATTACCACGACACTTGCCAAAGATCATGAGAATGTCAACAATCTCATTTCGTGTGTAGACTGGCATATTTAGTAGAAAAAAATGAACGTTTTATTCAACAAGAAAAAAAGCGCAGCCCATATTAACATAGTAGCACTTGAAGTTTTACAATTTGAGATATGTTACAACAGTTTATCATGAAATACATGCTGCTAGTACCAAACATCGACAAAGAAAACAATTTTAACTCAACCGCACAGCACAAAGAACCACAGTTTTGTAATGAGAATAGGCTCCGGCACGTTCTTCACGATTACATTAATTTTTTTTGTGCTAATAACATTTAGGAAAAAAAATTCAAGGTATGAGAACTTGTGTATCAAACTCACAGTGATAAACCCATTTTTACAAAATTTAAACGTCTATGTAAATTCAAATCTTCGTTGAAACATAATCAACGTGGGCCCTGGACATCGATGTATGTATTATGTCGATGATTGAACGCAGGCTCTGGTGTGAACAATTTTATTTTATACGAATGACTACTAATTCAAATATCTTAAAATACAAATCACGATCAATTTTGGTTTTCAAGTCAGAGTTGTAAGCAGTTTGACCTTGAAATGACCTTTAAAGGTCATTTCGACTCTCAACAAAACTTTAAAGTTTTTATTTAAAAAATTCGATTTGACCTTCAAATGACCTTGAAGGTCAAGGTGAAATTGAAGGTCACCATCCGATGTCTCCCTCTGAATCCAACAACTTTTGTAAGGATTATTTTCGGATTGGTAGCTCCTCTGACAAGATATTCAGGTGCGTAATTTAAAATGGGACATACTGTGTGTGTGTGTGTGTGTGTGTGTGTGTGTGTGCACACACCAGGTATGTAAATATGAAACCGGAATTTTTATATAGAAAATACACGTTTATTGTATGAAAATGATAAAAAATATTTTATTGGAAGTATTGCCCATCGCTAGCTATACATTTTTCCCACCTGTCTGACAATTTGTGGACGCCACGCCAAAAAAACTGTTGCTCTTTTGAGGCAAACTAGTCATCGAGCCATTTTCGTACATTTTCGTAAGAAGTGAAGCGCTGTTTAGCAAGTGCGTGTCCCATCGATGCAAATAAATAGTAATCGGACGGAGCCAAGTCTGGTGAGTAAGCCACATGCGAAAATATTTCCTAACTAAACGCCTCAATCGTTTTTTTGACCAGTTTTGCTGTGTGTGATGGTGCATTATCATGAAGCAAAATCACTTTGTGTTGCCTTTTTTTATATTCTGGTCATTTTTCAAGCAAATCAAGCAAAGCTTGATTCAAATTGATCATTTGTTGTCGGTAGCGTTCAGTATTAACGGTTTGGCCAGGTTTTCGCAGCTCATAATAGATCACACCCTTCTGATCCCACCAAACACAGAGCATTGTCTTCCGTCCATAGCGATTTGGCCTTGCAGTCAATGTCGATGATTCGCCTGGAGTTACCCATGATCTTTTACGCTTAGGATTCTCAAAATATATCCACTTTTCATCGCCAGTCACAATTCGATGGAGAAATGACTTTCTTTTGTACCTGGCATTTCGCAAGTGGTTTTTGGGTTTTCCTGCTGTCTTTCATTCAGTTCATGTGGAACCCATTTTCCCATTTCCGGATCTTTCTCATGGCTTTCAAACGTATGGAGACGGTTTCTCGTGTCACATTTAATTGATCCGCTAGTTGTTGTTGCGTTTGAGTATCATCCTCATCCAACAATGCTTGCAATTCGCTGTCTTCAAACTTTTTCGGTGGTCTTCCACGTTTTTCGTTTCTCACGTCAAAATCGCCACTTTTGAATTTTTTAAACCACTCAAAGCACTGTGATTTACCAAGAGCATGCTCGCCATA
>NW_022639517.1:1695908-1696146 GCF_010583005.1 Odontomachus brunneus | reverse complement strand
TGTGAGTTGAAAATTTTTGTCAGAGATGTCAACAAGGAAATGGCGCCAATAACGCGGTTTGACGGTAACTACATTGGTAGCTAGAGCCATCTATGGGCAAATTCCGGTTTCATATTTACAGACAAAAATATATATATATAAATATATACATATATATATATGTATGTATAAATATAAATAAATAAATAAATAAATATATATATATATATATATATATATATATATATATATATATATA
>NW_022639517.1:1695609-1695691 GCF_010583005.1 Odontomachus brunneus | reverse complement strand
AGTATTGTTTGAGCGCGCGTCAAAGATGGACACCAGCAAAGAGAAAATATGCCATATTTTACAGTTTTTCTTCGATAAAGAA
>NW_022639517.1:1681730-1695468 GCF_010583005.1 Odontomachus brunneus | reverse complement strand
CGATTCCGTTCCGGTAATTTTGATGTCAAAGATGCACCACGCTCTGGAAGGCCAATTGTCGAAAATGTCGATAAAATAATGGAAATCGTCGAGTCCGACCGTCATGTAAGCACTGTTTCAATTGCCCAGGAGCTAAACATTGCACAAAAAACCGTTTGGAACCACTTGAATAAGGCTGGATACAAAAAGAAGCTCGATGTATGGGTGCTACACGAGTTAACGCAAAAAATCTCATGGACCGAATTTCCATCTGCGAATCGCTGCTGAATCGCAACAAAATCGACCCATTTCTGCAGCGGATGGTGACTGGTGATGAAAAGTGGGTCACTTACGACAACGTCAAGCGAAAATGGTCGTGGTCGAAACGCGGTGAGCCGGCGCAAACGGTAGCCAAGCCAGGATTGACAGTCAGGAAGGCTTTGCTGTGTGTTTGGTGGGATTGGTAGGGAATCATCCACTATAAGCTGCTCCCCTACGGCCAAACTCTTAATTCGGACCTGTACTGTCCACAATGGGACCGTCTGAAGGAATCAATCGCCAAGAAGAGGCCAGCTTTGGCCAATAAGAGAGGAACGGTGCATATTTGACCTAAATCGGATCATTCCAACTATGCTAAATAAAGCCTTCAATTTCATGCAAAAATAATGGATTTCTTTTTACTACACCTTATATATATAGGGTGTAAAAAATTAGACCGACAAACTTTGAGAGGAAATAGAGGATATAAAAACAAACATATTTTGTTAATAATTTTTTTCTCTATGACGCTTTGTTTTAATATTACAGGGTATAAAATAGGAATTTTATGATTTTAATAAAAAGCAAATATATAAATTGGAAAATTAAATTTATTTCAATTACACATATATATTATAATCTTTAAAAAACAATGAACAAAAGAACGGAACAAAACTGCGCAATTGATTAGCTCAATTTATAATAAATGTTTAAAAATTCCTCCATTTGTTTCAACGAAACAAGTTTTAAAGATGACCTCGTCGAATTGATTGTCTCACACGTTCAAAAACTGCAGGAATATTCTGAACTTGATATGCTGCAGCAGTAATTCGGGCTACCAATTCTGCTTCTG
The DNA here is from genome assembly GCF_010583005.1 of Odontomachus brunneus. Lineage (NCBI taxonomy): Eukaryota > Metazoa > Arthropoda > Insecta > Hymenoptera > Formicidae > Odontomachus > Odontomachus brunneus. The sequence continues at coordinate 1,694,378 of NW_022639517.1, read as the reverse complement.
TTTCAATAGGTGCCTCATAAAGGTAAGTTTTCATATGCCTCTATAAAAAAAATCAACCAAAGATGAATCTGATGACCGGAGAGGCCATGCGATAGGATCTCTTCGGCCTATCCAGCGCTCATTAAATCTTTGGTCCAAGTAATTGCGCACAATAGCACTAAAATGGGCAGGTTATCCATCGTGTTGGAACCTCATTTGGCTTCTTGTGACAAGTGGCACGTCTATCGCATGGCCTCACCAGATATATCTTCGCTTGACTTTTTTTTATGGGGGCATTAGAAAACTCATTTATGAGACACCTATTGAAACAGAAGCAGAATTGTTAGCCCGAATTACTGCTGTAGCATATCAGGTTCAGAATATTTCTGCAGTCTTCGAGCGTATGAGACAAACAATGTTTCGACGATGTCATCTTTGTGTTGAAACAAATGGAGGAATTTTTTAACATTTATTATAAATTGAGCTAATCAGTTGCGCATTTTTGTTCCGTTCTTTTGTTCATTGATTTTTGAAGATTAAAATATTAATGTGTAATTGAAATAAATTTAATTTTTCCACTTACATGTTTGTTTTGTATTAAAATCATAAAATCCCTATTTTATATCTTGTAGTATTAAAACGAAGCGTCGTAGAGAAAAACATTATTAACAAAATATGTTTGTTTTTATATCCTCTATTTCTCCTTAAAGTTTGTGGGTCTAATTTTTTTACACCCTGTATATATATATACATATATACAGGGTATATGCAAGGTGTTTCAGATTACCCGTATCACCTATTTAAAATAAAGGGATCAACATTTTATTAAAAATTCAAAACATTTTTTCACTAAGTCGAGCACGCTCTATCAAATGATGTTATTAGGTGGTAAACTTAGTTCCTGCGGCTCACAGTTAGATGACGTTAGTTGTAGGTGTAATTTATTTTGACATCTGAAACTGGCTGCATTTTAGAGGTTAGACATTTGTCAATAAAATTCAGTGCGAAGAGATTCATTTAAGCGAGCAGTGCTATTTTTTCTTTTGATTAAATATGGAACGTGATAAGTTGTTTTTTCGACATGTGCTGCTTCATTACTTTGACTTGAAAAAAACTGCAGCTGCAGCTCATAAATTGCTTTTCGAAGCTTATGGCAATTATGCTCCATCGGAAAGAACATGCCAAGTATGGTTTCAGCGATTTAAGAGTGGTGATTTTGATGTCAATGATAAAGAACGCTCAGGCCAACCGAAAAAGTTTGAAGACACCGATTTGCAGGCATTATTGGACGAAAACTCTACTCAAACGCTCCAAGAATTGTCTGCAGCATTAAATGTTACTCCGATGGCTGTTTCCAAACGTCTACATGCAATGGGAAAAATTCAAAAGGAGGGAAAATGGGTACCACACGAATTAACTGCAAATGCCATTGTGAATCACTTAAACATCTTAATTTCTCTGCTCGCCAGGCAGAAAAAGAAGAGTTTTTTGTGGCGCATAGTGACTGGCGATGAAAAATGGATATACTTCGATAATCCTAAACGAAGAAAATCATGGGTAGACCCTGGCCAACCATCGACATCCACACCAAAGAGAAATATTCATGGCCACAAAGCAATGCTTTGCATTTGGTGGGATATGCACGGCGTCGTTTATTATGAGCTACTCAGACCGAACGAAAGTATCACGGGGGATCGATATCAATCACAATTAAACCGTCTGAATGAAGCATTGTTGGAAAAAAGGCCAGCAGTAGCCAGCAATCGACGTAAAGTCATGCTTTTGCACGACAACGCTCGACCACACGTTGCCAAAGCCGTCAAAGAAACACTGATGCAGCTCGAGTGGGAAGTTCTCCCGCACCCAGCGTATTCACCAGACTTAGCTCCTTCGGACTATTACTTGTTCCGGTCGATGCAGCACGGCTTGGTGGATACACACTTCAGAAATTACGAGGATGTGCGAAAATGGATCGACGAATGGATTGCATCAAAAGACCAATCGTTCTATCGTCGCGGAATCTACGCGTTGCCCGAAAGATGGGAAAAATGTATAGCTAGCGAGGGAAAATACTTCGATTAATGTATTTTTTGCTTTTGATGTCGAAATAAATGAGTTTTTTAAACAAAAAAAACCGCAGGAGCTAAGTTTACCACCTAATATATTCAACTTCCAATATTGACCGAAAGTGGGTTGTTTGGACCGGAAGTTTAGTTTTTTAAATGGAATACCCTATTTTTTTTGCAGATTCAGGTTTTACAATAAAAAATACGGAACTTATGTTTGAAACATTTTTTCCGAAAATATGTCCACCGACCTTGAGATGACATTGAATGTTTATTAGCTACCAGGTCTCTTAAGAACTTCCTAGTCGCAGTGCGATAGTCGCCTTTGTATGATTTGACTTTTTAACTTCAAGTACTGAAATAAGTATTTCTACTTAAGTTTCTTACTTTCAATTTTTTGTGTACTCCAATCACACTAAAAAATTTTTAAAAGTGGGCTGACTAGTGCGGCATAATAAATAATCAGATTGTAGGGCCTTATCTTTTTGACGAAAATCTCAGTGGGGTTTCATATTTAGCTTTTCTGCGGACAGATTTTCCTATTTTACTAGAGGGTGTTCCTCTGCAATCACGCTTAGACATTTTTCATGTTTTTCCAGCAAGATGGGTGCCTGGCCCCTACATCAAGAAATGCTCGAGCGCAACTAAATAGAATGTTTCCAAATAAATGGATAGGCAAATACGGTCCCTTTAATTATCCACCACGATCGCCTGATCTGACTGTTTTGGATTATTATTTGTGGGGGAGACTAAAAGATATAGTTTATCGTAAACGCCCAACTACGAGAGAAAACATGATGCTTCGAATGACAGAAGCTGTTTGATCTTTAGATGCAAACGAAATTCGTCGAGCTATCGACTCCTTCCAAAAAAGAATTGATACTTGTCTTTTACATAATGGAACTCATATTGAACATTTAGCCTAGACAAGATTACTAATTGAATAAAAATTGTATATATGTTTTTGTTACTAAATTCCGACTATAACGAAAAGTTAAATAATAAAATTATGTTTGATTGAAAAGTGCATTTTATTGTCCCGATTCCAATCTTAGTCAGTCCACTTTTAAAAAGTTTTGAGTGTGATTGGAGTACACAAAGAATTGAAAGTAATATACATATTTAAGTAGAAGTACTTATTTCAGTACTTGGAGTATGTTAAAAAGTCAAATCATACGAAGGCGACTATTGCACTGCGGCTAGGAGATCTTAAGAGATCTGGTTCTTAAGAGGTCTGATAGCTGATATACTTTCAATGTCATTTCAAGGTCGGTGGACACATTTTCGGAAAAAATGTTTCAAACATAAGTTTCGTATTTTTCACCATAGAATCTGAATCTGCAAAAAAATAGTATTCCATTTAAAAAACTAAACTTTCGGTCTAAACAACCCACTTCTGGTGGTTCAACTTTCAATACTGGAAGTTGAATATAGCATCATTTGATAGAGCGTGCTCGACTTAGTAAAAAAAGGTTTTGAATTTTTAATAAAATGTTGATCCCTTTATTTTAAATAGGTGGTACGGGTCTGAAACATCCTGTACACACACACACACACACACATACACACGCACGCACGCACACAGGCTGTCCCATTTTAATCGATCACCTCAAATATCTCTTGAACAGTGCACTTTAGGGAAAAATGTTTCAGATAAAAGTTTTGAGATTTCGAGGGGGACATAAGATGATATCATTGGTTTGACCTCGAGTGGCGTCGTCAAGGTCAGGACAAGATCACTTTGAATTTTTTAAATGGAACCCCCCATTTCTCATTACATATTCTTGTAGCATACCTCGAGAGCTTTCCAAAACACTATAATAAAATATTTTTTCATTAAGTATCTTTCGAGTTAAAAGGCTTCAAAATTATAATATTGCTGCGATTAGCATTGGTACTCAAGGTGTTCAACCGACGGCTAAAACCTTTTGAATGTTGTTCAGGGCCACGACCTTGACAACATTTGTCAAGGCGATTGGAGGTTGTTCCTAATATTTTCATTTCTTCAAATTTGACAGTGAAAACGAAAATAATTTAAAATCATGAGGTAACATGTGGAGTCCGATTGACTCTAAAGGATCATATGAAGGTTATAACGCTTTGTCAGGGCCACAAAGAAGCACACGTGTGAAATCCCATTAATAAATTTGTTTAATAATCGTAGCTCGTGTCATTCACTTGCTAGCGTCATTTGTCTGCATTATTGCTAATCCAATCGCAGGGCGGAGACTCGTGGCGAATTCAATACTTTTAGTATTTTTACAAGTTTTTCTATTGTCCTGTAATTATGGTTGATTACCTGCCTAACGAAATCGTGGATATGATCAGAATTTTAGGTGAGGCAAGGAATAATTATACGACAGTTGAAAGGATTTATGCCGAAATATTTCCGGATAGACGTCATCCTAATAGGACGCTAATTAAGAGACTATGTGAAAGAGTACAACAGGGCATTCTCAAACGAATACGTCGAAAATCATTTTCACTGTAAAATTTGAAGAAATGAAAGTATTAGGAACAGCCTCCAATCGCCTTGACAAATGTTGTCAAGGTCATGGCTCTGAACAACATTCAAAAGGTTTTAGTCGTCGGTCGAACACCTTGAGTACCAATGCTAATGGCAGCAATATTATAATTTTGAAGCCTTTTAACTCGAAAGATACTTAATGAAAAAATATTTTATTATAGTGTTTTGGAAAGCTCTCGAGGTATGCTATAAAAATATATAATGAGAAATGGGGGGTTCTATTTAAAAAATTCAAAGTGACCTTGTCCTGACCTTGACGACGCCACTCGAGGTCAAACCAATGATATCATCTTATATCTCCCTCGAAATCCCAAAACTTTTATCTGAAACATTTTTCCCTAAAATGCACCGTTCAAGAGATATTTGAAATGATCGATTAAAATGGGACACCCTGTATATATAGAGTGTAAAAAAATTAGACCGACAAACTTTGAGGGGAAATAGAGGACATAAAAACAATATTATATATTTATTAACATATTTTGTTAATAATGTTTTTCTCTACGACGCTTCGTTTTAATACTACAGGGTACAAAATAGGAATTTTATGATTTTAATAAAAAACAAACAGTGGAAAAATTAAATTTATTTCAATTACACATATATATTTTAAAAAACAATGAACAAAAAAACGGAACAAAAATACGCAACTGATCCGCTCAATTTATAATAAATGTTCAACAATTCCTCCATTTGTTTCAACACAAAGATGACATCGTCGAAATTCGGGTTAATGATTCTGTTTCTGTTTCAATGCCTCATCGATAAGAGTTGTGTAAGTAAATACAAAATATCCTTGTGTTTCGACGATGTCATCTTTGTTGAAGCAAATGAAGGAATTTTTTAACATTTATTATAAATTGAGCTAATCAATTGCGCATTTTTGTTCCGTTCTTTTGTTCATTGTTTTTTGAAGATTAAAATATATATGTGTAATTGAAATAAATTTAGTTTTTCCACTTATATGTTTGTTTTTTATTAAAATCATATAATCCCTATTTTGTACGCTGTAGTATTAAAACGAAGCGTCGTAGAGAAAAACATTATGAACGAAATTTGTTTGTTTTTATGTCTTTTATTTCCCCTCAAAGTTTGTCAGTCTAATTTTTTTATACTCTATATATATATATATATATATATATATATATATATATATATGTATGTATGTATGTATGTATGTATATGTATATACAGAGTGTCTGAAACCTTTCTTGACACAATTTGTAGTAAAATAGAACGGATTAAACGGAACAGTTGAGATTGTTAATAAAATTACTTGAAGTCCGCATATGATGTAATAATTTTAAAAGTTAGTATTTCTGAAAATTTAGAATATTGACACACATACACGCACACACACGCGCGCGCACACACACACGCACACGCGCTCACACACACACACACAATTATTAATAACATTATACGGGGAGCATACCAAGTGATTTTTATGTAAATTTAAATTTTTCATTAACCTTAATTTTGTTTTAGATTTTAAATAAGGAAGTTAGGAAGAGTTGGGGAAAGAGAAAGAGGAGGAATAAGTGGAGGAGAATTGAGGAAAGACAGTAGGAGGGGGAGAAAGGGAGGGTAAGAGGTGGAGAGAGAAGATGAGAGGAAGAGTGGAGTTGATAGATGAATTAGAAAAAGTGAGCCCAATTCAAACTTTATGTTTCGTTAACTTTTTAAGGTGCATAATTCATCAACATTCTAGTAACCTTTTTTAACTCTTAGCTGACACATTGGGGTCTTTGGAATCCCAGCTTAATTCAGCTTAATTCACTTCCAATTTACTTCCTCCTATAGTACGAAAATGGTGCTTGTGCCATCATCTATTGTTTGTCCAAGGAATCCTCTTTCTCCTAAATTATCTAGTGTAATTCTGAAAGTATCAGTCTAGCTGTGGTATTCAAGTAAAACGGAGTAATGCCATCAGAGACCCCAGTGTGCCAATTATAATTATTCGAAGAATTTTTTTCTGAATTTTTTTTGTTGGTGTTTGTCATCAAGGCATAGAAAAAGGTAAGTACATAATATTGTAGGGCATTTAATTTTTTTTTTCAAGACTATCATATTGTTCCTGTTTTATTAGATAGCGTATCCGTTACGGTTGCGGCCCGTACGCTTGCAGCTCGAGGAAGATCGTGAGGATAATTTTTGTATATTAATCAAGTAAAATTCACTCATATCTAATGAACAAGTATATTTTGAAATAATAAATAGTGCTTTTTTGACTGAAATTCGTCTTTTCAACTCCCCAAATAAATACCTTTTTTGAAACGGCCACTATCAAAATATTTTTTTCCTTAAAGTGTTATATCTCAATAGTGTCAAGTTAAATGTTTAGCTCTTAATATGAAAAATGGAAGAGTTATGAATTTTTTCGTTTTTTTACGTTCTCGAATTTTTTTTTCATACTCAATATTACATTTTATCAAAATAACCTATGATATTTTTTAAGTCGATATTTGAAAACAATTTTGGAATTTTTTCAAGTGAAAAAAATTAATAGCTTTCACGCACAAGCATTTAGTGATTGAGGTCTTAAACGGCCCAGTGTGTCAGCTATGTGACTGTGGTGAAGTGTGCCAGCTAAGGGTTAAATGAAATGGTTTTTTAGGCATATTAGATTTGGTTAGATTAGGTTAAATGAAATATTATTAAGAACACTCTAAATAGCACATTTATAAAGTTTCAACTATCCAATTCTAAGTGGTCCTTTTGGTACCAGTAATACTTAAAGGGTTAAAGATGGACAGAAAGAGAGGAAAACATAAACCATATTATATATAGTATATAATTTTGTTTTTTGTGAATAACAGTATTGTTGAAAACATTTACAAGAAATAAAGCACAAATAATATGCACACGAAATAGCAAGAGAAAGTATCTGAAGTTAGAAAAATAAAGATTGCCGACTATCTCTTCACTAGGCAACATAAGATAATTTCTCTTCTTAAAAGAAGAAACTGAATATCATTTTGTTAAAGTATCACAGCTATTTTGAAACTATTATTGTTCTCAACTATATCAACAATAATGATGAATACTTATTTAGAAAGAATATGTAAAGTCGAATATCTTTATTTATTCTATTATATATTGTTTTTGTTTAAAACTTGCTTGCGGATGCAATTTTTTCGCAGGAAAAAAATACTTTTTTTTGTAATATGCAGGACCGCATAGTCCACTTTGTTAGTGCAAATCCTGAAACACCTTGTAGTACAATATGTCTTAAAAAGTCCAATTTTATTGTAGCTTCGACGCAAGTAGTTCTGACGGTGCAGCAGAAACCAGTAACGAGCGGTGCGGCAGCAGTAGTAGCAACAGTTACAGCTACAACTACAACTTCCGGTCTACAGGTTGGAGTTGGAGCAGGAACCGCGGCGGCCACTATTACTACCACTACTACCAGCACTACTGCTACTGCTACAATCATTCAACATCAACGTCCAGTTAGCTTATCAGCAACTGGAAACATGTCACCTTCGCAACCGGCAACTTCCTTGCATAGAGCATCCACTGCACCTGCTGGTGGAGCATCATGTAACACTCGAATTACAGGCCCGCAACCAGTTGATGTAAATAGGAATATGTATATTAAATATCCTAAGATAGAATTCTTTTTACTATTTTTGTTTTTTTATTATGTTTGCTAATTAAAAAAATTATTCAATGAAAATGTATAGACATCTCTATAGAAAGTAATGGGCTATCTTATGTTATATGAAAACTAGCTTTTTTGAGTTAATTGGCCAGTTTTTCCAAATAGTTAAGTTTTTTACGGTTTTTATTGAATACGAGATTTCGAGAGAGTCATATACATAATAACATTATTATCCTTTAATTAATATTTCAAAAGAAACTATGTTTTGTGTGTTAGAAATTTAATTTAAAATATTTTTCACATAAAAACAAACAATGAATGAAATTGAAAAATACAATGAATGATCTTTTGATATTTTTGCCCTCGAAATGGCTAAAGTAGCTGTAGCTATAATTACAAGAACATACGATAGTCTGAGTTAATTTATTATTTATTATATTGCCACTTAAATTGTTTTTTTTAGCATGAAAAAAAGCGGCAGCTGGAAACGCAAAGAGTTCATACATTCCAGCTTATGTTGGAGAAAGAACAAAGTTATGTGGATAAATTACGAAGCGAATTAGCTAAGACTGGCACTGGCAGTGGTAATAACAGTGTCAATGTCACAGCTTTGCAGAACGAATTGGCGGGTGCCGAAAGAAGAGTACGCACCTTACAGGAACAGCTTGCAGCGATTACAACTAACGAACAGGTTGGAACTTTTATTTTACGCTTCAACGCGCGCGTCTTTTTGTGATTTAGATTTTTTTAACATTAGGCTAGTTAATTAAATATTTTTTTTATATTAAGAATTATTTAGTACGTTTAAATATAAATATATAAAGGAACTGTGTAACTTGATCTAGAATATCTTTTGTTTCTTTCATCTTAAGTATTTAACAAAATGTAATCCAACGTAGATTTTCAGCGTTTGTACTAATTTAATATAAAGCAACCGACATTTTTTATAGGTTAAGTTTTTCAAAAGTTTTTCAATTTTTATACTTTTAAGTTTTTATACTTTACCAAAATTATTTTTAGTTTTTCCAGTAATGTTATATATAGTGGATTATCTTCTAAAAAAAGCGCCGAGTTTTTGCGCTCCATATAAAAAACTAATGTAAAATAATCCGTAAAAAATTATATTAAATAATTCGTATAACAATCTGTAGTTTTCTATTACATAATTAATGGTATCAGGAAATTTGTGTCAAGTAATAAAAAAATAAATAAATAAAATTAATCAGATTCACAAAAAAAAAACTTGGCGTGGCCAGATAACACTAAGATGCATCTCAGAGAATTTTAAAACATATTTTATTTCACAGTAAGGTTATAGAATATTTGTAGGTAACATTAAAATTGTTATTGCAACCCGGGCGCGCCAAGTTTTTTTGTGTATCTGAATAATTTTATTTTATTTATTTTTTTTATTACTAAGGTAAACGTCCTAGTGATTGAACGTGTACCGATAATTGAATTACTAATAATATACTTGTGTTTGTTAAGATGCTTATCAATAAATGAAACAAAATCACAAAGTAACTAAATATTTCTTTTCATTTATTATATTGTTTTGTATATTGAAAAGCATTTCAACAAAGAAAAATACAAAACAAATATGTCAACTACCCTTATAGAAATATCATACTAAGAATCATTGATAATTACTTATTTTCAGTATTAAAAATACTGGATAATAAGTAATTATCAATGATTCTTAGTATGATATTTCTATAAGGGCATTGGGACATGTATGTTCGACCACTGGGACGTTTACCTTAGGCGAAAATTTCCTGATACCATTAATTTTGCAGTAGAAAACTACAGATTGTTGTATGAATTATTTAATATAATTTTTGCACAGATTATTTTGCATTAGTTTTTTATACGGAGCGCAAAAACTCGACGCTTTTTTTTACTTTTTTTTGGAAGGTAAGTTTTTTGGAATATCATCCATTTTTGTACAAGGGCTACATTGAATATGACAATAAATGTAAAGTAATCAAAGAAAAACACATACATAATCACATCCATACAACAATAGCCTTTCATTCACGACTTACGTATTACATTTTTCTCTGTCTTACTTTATGTCAACATACAACTCTCAAATTTTTGTCTTCTCATCAATAATGCAATTTCGAGACCACGTTCACAAGCATTTTTTCCCCTTTACTTACGCATATAGAGCGTTCTGTCTATCCATGTGACGATCGTCATCACATGAATACAAAACGATTTGTGTGCGTAAATGGAGGGAGAAAAACTTTTGCGTGCGCGGCTCGAATCACTGCTTCTCATTGACATTATACAGGGTGTATCAGACCACCCATGCCACTTCTTTTATTTGGCAACCGAGTGTCACACGGAGATGAATAAAAAATTTTTATAGGAAATTTTATGCATAGAATCAATTGATGCTACTTTTCAGAAAAAATTGGAAGTATTTTAAACCGAAGATAACTTTAAAATTTAAAATGGAAACATATATTGAATGTGATATCACTCAATAGGTCTCTTCAGGAGAAGATACTTCTTTTATTTACCCTCATAAATGGAAAACAATCGAACATTTGATCTGAAAAACAAGGGCTAATAAAAGGATTGAAACACGTGTTAACGTATTTGAAATTTTTATTTTCTTAATTTTTCTCGATTAATAGTTGAAATAAAGAAAAATGTTTCTAATAAAAGATATTTATTTTGATCTACTGGCAAGGGAAGTCTACACTCTCTGGGACACCGATTTCGCTGTAATTGCGTAAGTATGTAGTATTAGTAGAATAGTATTAAACGCTAATCGGAGACGATGCACAATTCAAGCAATGTCGAGAAAAAACGCTTTAAAGTTTCGCGCGCTCCTTAAGTACAGTAATAGTAGCTCGGTGACCAAGCGGCGGCGGTGGCAGAGCAGAATAGGCAAAGGGCTTGCAGATCGCTGGTTCGAGTCCAGCGGTCTTATTTATCCAGTGGTTTTATTTTTTTTGCATACGTTTAGTTTATTACTGTAATATAAAAATATATAAAATATGTAATAATGCGCACGAAAATCAGTGACATTGTTGGACATTTTGCTTGCAGTGTGATGCAAAGGAGTCACTGTAAATATAAAAGTATATATATGTGCATGTATATAGACGGCGATTTCTAGAATCGCAAACCGATCCTAGTGCGCAGGGTTGGTCCCTCCACGAAAGTTGTCATACAATCAAAGAAAGACTCTTTGTTCGCTTTGGCTATTCACATGCAAAGGGAACTAGGATCGTACCCGCGCAGGTATAAAGCAAGTATTAAATTGTGTACGAAACGGAGTGATACTTATGCTCTACGAAACTTCTAACGGCAATACGAATACATTCAAAGACATTTATTACAAATTATTTTATAATAATAATGCATAAATTGCATATATAAAATAGTTGCGTTGACGGATTTTTATTATATTTTGTATTTTTATACTTGTAAAATAAATAAACATGTGCATTACGTGTGAGTGATGTCACATTTGATACATGCTCTTATTTAAAATTTTGAAGTTATCTTCGGTTTAGATAATTTTCAATTTTTTTCGGAAAACCGTAGTACCACCAACTGATTCTATGGGTAAGGTTTCCTATAAAAATTTTTTGTTTATCTCCGTATGACTCTCCGTATGACATTCGGTTGCCGAACAAAAGAGGTGGCACGGGTGGTGTAATATACCCTTTATATCGATCTATCGACCGATGAGCTCATCTTTCTTATGGCGCCGTCCCACAGAATAAGATACAGATGCACAATCCCTCTTGTGGCGCCATCCCACGGAACAAGGTTCAGATGCACAATTTTATGACGATTTGTGGTCATATAATAATTTGGCTATTTTGGATTTTGAATTAGAAATCTCGATTTTAGAGGACACGGAGACTAAAAGACAGCTTTATTAAGTAATATAACCTCGAAGAATCGATTGAGACTACTCAGAAATTCATCGGTTTTGTAATTATAGCGGAATATATAATCTTGCTTCCGCTGAACTAGTTGACTCGTGTAAGATAACGGCCATTCAGGTCAGTGATGTAAACACTTGCAGGCCCCTCTTTTGCGTTTAAAACTCGACACTCAAAACACGGCCGTGTTTCCTTATCACTTTAACATTTTGAACTTAGTCTGCGTGAGTCCAACCCACAAACATCTGGCTCAATAAAGTCACGCATACGTGACACAAATCGTCAAAGTACATAACAATTTGTTTTCCATTTTACAGAAAAAAATTATTTAAATAATAATTGTTTTATTCGAAGAGTGAAATAAAATTAGGATGTTATTTTAAATCTTGAATCACTCCAGTTAGATCGCATCAAGATTACATTACATTTTTTAAATTTATTATATATTTATTTTGGCGAGTTGAAATAGGACACTTTTTCGAAATTTAAAGATATATATATATATATATATATATATATATATATATATATATATATATATATATATATATATATATATCA